>NW_017729015.1:3308248-3328224 GCF_001723915.1 Gavialis gangeticus
CCCCCCCCCCCCCCCCCCCCCCCAAGCAGCCCAGCAGGAAGTGTTTATCGCCCCTAACTCTGTGCTTATCAATCCATTAAGAAAATAAAGCCTCTCTCCATTAAGTAATGGAGCTCTTCTTAAACAGCTCTTCCAAGGAAGAACATTAAGCTACCTGTTGATTAGCTCCAAAAAGCCTGTCTGCCTGTCGCCTCCCATAGCACAGACTGTAGCTAGCATGCGATCTGCTAGCTAATGTTGAGGTGTCTGCGTAAGACAGAGGGAAGGGGGGACTAATCCCTGTTTAGCAGGGAGAAACCAGGAAGATGCTCTGTGCCTACAAGTCTCTGCTGGAGCTTTGGAGAGGGGAGGGGCCGGCCCTGCTGTGGAGCAGAAAGCCCTGCCCAGCCCAGAGAGCATGCTGGGAGTATCTGATTTATCTTAAACCAGCAAAAGGTCTGGGACAGACATTGAATAAATTGGTTTGACCCAAAACAGTTAAGTCTGATACTACATTCAACCAGGTTTATCTCAAACCAGTTGCAGCCATTTTCAAACTGGTTTATGTGTACTGAACATCTGTTCTGTTACAGGTTTAAACCAGTTTCTGATCACTTAATCTGGCTTATGTGTAATGTCTGCCTCTAGCCTATGTAACCAATTTCAATAAAGTGACAATATTCATCCAAAATTCCTCGTTTGATACTTTCAGTACAGTTTTTCCAGGCTGAAAAAGTGACCCTGGAATGCTTAATTACCATTGCAGTAACCCTACTTTGATTCCCTTTGTGGCTGGTTCACACAGCAAATAACCTAGTATAAATATACAGTGTAAGCAACGGTTTGTTATTAAGATTGCCTTCTGTGGTACCCTGGGCTGGAAGGAAGAGCTGGAGCAGGAAACCTGACAAACATTTCACTGCCACCCTGTTTCCACACTGGCTCCTGAATCCACTGTGTACACTTTCTGATAGAGACACCCAGCCTTTGCCCATAATGACAACCAGGAGACTGAAGGTTGCCATTTATTTTCATCGGATGGAGCAGACTGTGACTTCCTAGCATTAATATGGAAGTGAAGATTGACATGCTCTCCATCTTTAATGTGGAGGTGCAGCCCTGGCAGTCAGGCTCCCAGGAGTGAGACTACTCCTTAGCTGTATCTTGTCTGTAGGCCGTATCTTGGCCACCCCAGCTTTGCTCAGATCTATTACCTGAAAGACTAGATCAGCCAGTATGAGCTGCAGGTGCTTGTTACATCTGAAAAACAGGGCTTCTATGGAGCCTAGTATTAGATATCCACTATTGAAACTTCTTATTTAAATCTCTCCCTTTTTGCTATTTATTAATTCTCTTAGCATTTTTATGGTGTAAATGCAAATACAATATCCCAATGAACCAAAGAGTCTCTTCTATAGCTCGTTGTAGTCACCTCAGGGTCTTATTTTATCTCTTTTTTAAACTCAGTGTCACCCCAGACAACACCTTTTTGGCTGAGAAAAACTGCCTAACTCTCTGCTGAAGCCATGCCATTTCATTCATTGGGGGGGATGCCACTGTCTTTGGCCACCGTCAGGTCATGCTCCCTGCACCCTCGCTCACACACTCAACTCTGCCAAGCCAAAGGTGAGACTTGGGCTGGGAGTTGAGATAAATACTAGGATACTGCTCAGTTTTAAGACATTTCACAGAATCAACTTTATATAAAATACAAAGGGGTACAAGTAATATTGGATTTCATTTGCTGAGTTCCTTCTTTGTTCTTCCTTATTTTACTTTTCCCAGTCATTTCATTCTTCTGTCAGACAGGGCCACACAGTGGCATAATTAGGGTTGGGGACCAGGGCAACTGTCCTAGGCATCAAGTTGCATGGGGCAGGAAATGGCTGCTGCCCCTGCCCTATGACTGCACCAGCAACAGCACTAGCAACGCTACTCTTATGTGCCCAGGCACTCAGCCAGATCATTACACCCCTGGGGCCACATTCTGCAGCATGTACATGGGACTAAGATGTGTGCATGTAGCTCAGGCAAGTGGAATTTTAGCAATAATTTCTGAATATGCAGCATATGGACAAAGCATAGGGATTACATTTAATTGACTTTATTCTGAACACACTGGGAAGGGACTGGAACTTGCTACTTTACTGGACTATTTATTACTAGCCCAGAAAAAGTTCTAATAGCTATGCAGTGGCAAAGGAATAGATTACATGCCCTCACAGGTCTTTTCTGTCTCCAATTTCTGTAATTCTACAAAATCATGGTTTCTATCAGCTGATTAATGTAGCACTCAATGACTGTAGTATGAGGTTGGTAGAGCAGTTGCATTGCTCTTTCTATTTGGCTCATCAGATGTTATTAGAGGTCATGCCACACTATAATAACTGATGTGCTCTCTCTTTCTTACTGCTATTCATGAGACCGAGAGAGGGGTAATTAGCAGTGTTAATCTGAAGTCAGGCAGAAGGCAGGACTGGGTGGCACCTTAATTAACTCATTCATGCTAGAAACAGGCATTGCATTTTTCCCTGGATAAGTTATGCCTGTGTTTTTCTTGCCCCATAACAGAAATATACCAGGAATGATGTATATCATATATTGCCCTTCTAATCAGTGTTTAGTGAGTGGCTGAATGCACTGTCACTCTGCCATTTTTTTACCATTAATTTAATGATGCAATCCTGGGAAAAACCATTTAGATGAATTTTGCCATGTCCTGGGATAAACTGTTATAGCTCTTATCCCGTGAACCTTTTTAGGATGTATCCCAGGACAATGTACATGGACGTCTGAAGAACTGTGCTTTGTCCTGGGATAAAATGGCTTATTCTAGGACAAATGCAACATCTATTTGCAGACTCATAAAGGCATAAACTTTCATAGGTGACAGCCTACTTCATCAGACAATATGATGTTTAATATCATCTGTTGAAGTAGGCTGCCACCTAGAAAAGCTTATACATTTCTAAACAAATTAGTCTCTAAGATGCCACTCTGTCCTGTTTCTGCCTTTTTAACTGCTGTTAACCTAGTTCCTTGCGAGATGCTTTTTTGTCACTAGAAATGGTATTTGAGCTCATAGTTGGGATAGTAGATAGGGCACAGAGGAGAAAAATATGTACTGTAATCTGACAAAATAGGAATCTATCTGATAAAATAGGGATCTATAAGCTAGGGGTACTCCTAACTGGCCCATTATTCTTCATGAGAACTGAGGGTACACTAAGAATTGCATTGCTAGTAAAGGATACAACTTTAAAGGATATACAAGCCGTTGTGATACAACTGTTACATTTTCATGATTTTGTAGGGTTTTAGTTGTAGCCTTGTTGGTTTAAGGACATAGGCAGGCAATGTTCTTTGAGCAGATGCGATATTTTTTATTAAACCAACTGAGTGATTTTGTAGGAATACACATGTAGAAAAACTGCTTCAGCTTTGTCCCTGAGTCATTCAGTCAAAATTAGGGCAGTCTGGTTCACTTGTATCACTATAGGACAATGCAGATGTAACAACTGAAGCAGAACAGTGGCTGCACACTACCAATCATTTGCTTCTCCTCCAACCCCCTATTAAAGTGGCTAATATGTACACTGGTCCATGCCTTGGGACTCTTTGGGCCAGATTCTCAGTTTGTATAAACTAGCATGGCTCCTCTGAAGTCAAGAGCTCTAAGTTACTTTACACCAGTTGAGAACCTGACTTACTATCTTTGGCGCTATGTGATAAATAATGAGATCTAATTTTTCAAAGTTCTTGATGTTTGTTGTTTTAGGCAGCTGAAGTAATGCTGAAAGGACCGATGCTGAGGGCCCAAGACAGGCAAATTGTCAGTGAAATCTAAAGGAATTTTCCTCACCTATGTCTGAGCAAACACTGAGTCACATAAGGAGGGAATCACCTGGCCTAGGACCCTTCCTGGCACAAAATACTCAGGTACCAACATACTATTGCTTCGTTGGGAACAATCAAAATTAAATATGCAAAATTAAATTAAACTTAAGTATGCAAGTAGTCTTCACTGGGTGCATCTACACATGAAAAGAGCACAACACAATAAAATCTGGTACAGCTCATGCCGGAGTTTGTTGCTCCCAGGCACAGTGTTCACACATGCACCCAGGACTGCAGCACATGGAGCCAGGCAGTGCAACCCCAGCTGGCAGGGGGCTCAAGGGCTCAGCCTGTCAGCCCAGAGTTGCTCTGATTTGGCTCAACGTGCTGAGGAGGGGCTGGCTGGGGCACGACGGTGCTACAATGTGGGGCTAGCCAGCAGGCAGCATCCACATGCACTGTAGCACCTCAATGTCTCAGCCAGCCCCATCACCATCTACATGTGCATTGCAGTGGGATAAATAACTGTTGTAGGATAGTACTTATAATGGGCAGTACTAACCCATGGCACAGTTAATTAGTTTACTCCGGTCTAATTGCTCCACATGTGTATATGGAGGTGCTTTACTGAGGAGCTAATTAAGCAACTCTGCAGTAAGCATCTTGTGTAGTTGCCCCCACTAAGGAATACTGGCCAACTCCAAATAAAGTAATGAATCATAGAAAATGTTCAAGCTGATATTATTGGTAAATCGGAGGTCTGACATATGGGAACACCAACAATGATTGACTCCACATACATTTACTTTAGTAAGTACCTCCTACACATTTTACTTTATTAGCTGTTTAAGACATTATGCTGTTGCAAGGTCTTATTTCATACTTCAAGAAGCTTAAGTGCTTATTCTGCTCTAAGGCAGCTAAAACACTGGTGCTTCCTTAAATACTTTAAGCAGCTTAGCAGAGGATATAAGCTATTTCCTATTTAAAATAAAACTAGGAAATAAATTCTATGAACTTCATTAATATAGAATTAAGGTTGTGGAACAGAAATAAAAATGTAAGAAATGAAAAAGTTAAAATTGCTAGAACAATATTAACTTGTCTGCAATGTGTGTGTGTGCACACATATACACACAGACATGTCCATGCACATATACACATGTATAAATCTAAATCTATACATACAAATTGCAGACAAATTATTATTGTAATATGAACATATATTACAACATATAAACAATATTTTTACTTTTGTTAAATATAAACCAAAAATATTTCAAGGGTGGAAATCTATTTCCATTTATGTATCTAAATGGAAGTTCTCTAGTCATCTACATTACCATTTTTGACCCGCTGTTTATGCTTCAGCCATGAAAGCCTGAATGCCTAAACTAAGCACACTCAGTGGGGCTACAAGACATGCATATGTGCACACATAGCTCAAGTACACACATGGCTGAGCATAAGACCCAAAAGAAAAGTGATGCAAAAGGAGGAGGAGGAGGAAGAGGGGAGGGAAGGGTAGCCCCCTCCCTCTCCATTTAAATTCCAGGGCCTCTGTACACACCAAAAAATTGGCCTTTAAAGCAGCTTAAATGCCCTTTTGCACCGCTTTCATGGCATTGCTGTTTGCACATTTGGAGGTGTATTCTGCTTTAATGGTGTTGCCGTTTGCATGCTCGGTGGCGTATTCCTCTTTAAATGACTTTGGTATGTAACAAGATAAAACACCTCTAAGGTGTTCTAGTTTGCTACCTAAGGCTGCTTGTACACATCACAGGGGTTTAATTTGGTTTAGTTCTCCCTAAATTGAAACGGTGGGTTTTTAAAAACACCACTTCGATTTAGGGAGAATTAAACTGAACTTAACCTTTGTGGTATGTACACAAGGGTGGAGGCCTGATCCATACCTGCCTCTTTGATGGGGGGCGGGAGGGAGCTGCCGCTGGGCTGCGCAATCCCTAAGCTGCGCAGGGGCCCCCCAGGCAGCACCTGCCCACTCGCACCCAACCCGGGTAGTCCCGGGGAGCGCCACAGCTATGGAAGGAAGCACTGCCCTCTCCCCATGGAGGGAAGCATCAGGCCCCTGAACAGCTCAGGCAGGCAGGCAGGCAGGCTCTGGGGAGGAAAAAAAAAAAGATCAGGTTCGCCGCTCTTATTGTTTTTTTCTTGGCGGAGCCTACATGCATGGGCTGCCACTGGGTCCCACATCCCCTGAGCTGTGCAGGGCCTGCCAAGCCCGGAACACGTCAGCTTCCAGCGCTCTGTGCACAGGCTGTGGGACCCGGTGGGGGCCCATGCAGGCAGACTCCCCTGAAGAAAAGAAAAAAAAAGCAAAGAGCCTGATCTTTTTTTTCCTCCCCGAAGCCTGTCAGCCTGCCTGAGCTGTGCGGGGGCCCGGTACTTCCCTCCGCAGCTGCAGGAGGGCCAGTGTTTCCCTTTGGGGCTGCGGCGCCCCCCAGGACCGGGTGCCACC
This sequence comes from Gavialis gangeticus, assembly GCF_001723915.1. Lineage (NCBI taxonomy): Eukaryota > Metazoa > Chordata > Crocodylia > Gavialidae > Gavialis > Gavialis gangeticus. The sequence goes on from NW_017729015.1 coordinate 3,314,544, forward strand.
TGGGAGCCTCTGCGCAGTTCAGGGATTGCTTGGCTCAATGGCAGCTGCGCCCCCCCTGCCGCCGAAGAGGCAGGTAAGGATCAGGTCTCCACCCTTGTATACATGCCACAGTGGTTTAGTTCATTTTAATTCTCCCTAAATTGGAGCAGTGTTTTTAAAAACCCACTGCTTCAATTTAGCAAGAACTAAACCAAATTAAACCCCCATGGTGTGTGCACACAGCCCCAGTAGCTGAGTGGTTAGGGCAATTGTCCAGGAGGCCGAAGACCCACATTCTAGGAATTCCACAGCTAGAAGGGATTTAAGTAGCAGCTCTTTGACTTCCAACTGTAGTGGATTAACTACCACACCACGGAGGAGGCAGTTTTCAGACTTTTTCTCGTGTTCATTTTTGAAGCTGAGCTGTTGCCCTTTTCCTCTAACAGGCATTGCATGAAGTGGATAGAGGGCAATGGAAAGGTTCTACCTCAGTGGGAACAAGGGGTCTAAGCTAGACCTTTTCCCTTCCAGGCTAATAGCCATCTCGCTAAGCTTCATTGCCTCTGGGCTCCTTCCTCCTGGCCCCAGCTTCCTCCCTTTCTTTCTTGGTTGCCTGTGGGAACAGCTTCAAAAGGAATGCCAGAAAGGGATCTGGATGATGCCTCATTTATGAGGTGTTACTTAAATTATTGTGCTGAGAAGTCAGAGAGAAATACCCAAACCCTCTCTATGGCAGAGGGGAGGCTAGAACCTGGGGATTTTGCTTCCCAGGTAAGTACCCCAATCACTCAGCTCCAGAGGGAAATCTTATAATTAAGCCCCAAGAGTCTAACACTTGCTATTCATGGGTTTCCAGCCATCTACAGTTTCAAGCTGTAGATGAGTCTATGGCCTCCTATGAGCACAATCAATTGAGCATGCTTAGTTTACACATAGACGCACTTTCTCTACCTGCTTGCAATGGATATTTTTGGCACTTGTGTCTAAAAAGCTGCCATTTGGGTGCACAAAGGAAAACAGAGTTCCATCCCAAGTGTGCAGTCCCAAGCATGCAACCTTAAGCTGACCAACATGACACTGTGCTAAGAGTCATAACTGTTTTTTGGAATTTATATTATTTTAATATTTCTATTATTGAAATAAATGCCCTGCCACATACATTTTAATATTTCTATTATTGAAATAAATGCACATGGAGAATCTACAACTAAAAATGATTCTACATATAAAAGCACTCCCGAATGAAATCTACTAAGATCCAAAATACTCTCCACTAGGTAAGTCCATCCCATCTATGCTGTCAGAATAGGGGATGTGTTCTGTGCCTTTAAGTGATGCCTGGGTCTCACTATTATCTCTGCACAAGACTGAACATACTTCAAGCACTACTCTATTTTATATCATTGTACAATGCCTAGGATTTCAATTATTTTAAAAGCTTTTTTATTATTTTATAGAGTCATAGCTATTAAGATCAAAAAGACACTTAAGTCGTCTCATCTCTCCTCCAGCATAAGAGAGGTCATACAATTTCAGTCAGGTACCCTTGTGCAAAGTTCAATAACTGGTGTTTCATTAAAGCATGTGTTCCAGAAGGCATCACATTTGGATATGAAAACTTCAAAATATGGGGAATCCACCACTTTGCATGGTGGTCGGTTCCAAAATTTAATATTTTTACTATTAAAAAGAAAACTGACTTGTTTCTAAATTAACTTGGCTTTCATTTCCTGCCACTGGGTTTTGTTCTGCTGTTCTCTGATAGATCAAGGGGCTTCTTAGTACCTGTTGTTCTCTCCCTATTTTTCATTTAGAAAGTTGTTTTTTTTCACTGAAATTCTTTCATGGATTGGGGGTGATTTTCTGACTTCCAATGCCATGTGAACAACATTGCACAAGGGACTATAGATACATTTCCTCAGGATGACTTCATTTCTTAACTAACAGAACTTCTTAAACAGCGGGGAAAGAGGGTTCCATAAGAACATTCAAATATTTTCCCAAGCTCATAGAAAGTGCCTTAGTGTATTCAGGATGTTACGGCATCTTTTAAATCTATATATCAATCTGCTGTTTATAACTCCAGTTAATTCCTTCTTAGCTTCTAGCCAGCTGGATCTATTTTCTAGTTTCCAAGAAAGCATATAACTGAGTCTTCTGGCCCAGTAACAATTCGTGTAATTATAACATTGCCTTTAATATTTTTTTGCACATTTCAAACATCAATGCATTCAATAACTTTACTACCTGTCATGCTTTGATTTAAAGAACTGCAAACTACAGTAATTTATTAAGGGAATACTATGGCTGAGGACAAGAAGTAGTCCGGTGTCTGGAAAAGGTGGGTGGACTAGACTATGAAATTAGCGTTTTCAGATAACATGGAATTAATGTCTTTTATGAGTACACATGTTAAATTACTAAAAAGTTTCTTCAGAATATGAGAGTCTGGTACATTAGTACATAAGAATAGAAAATGGATATAGAATGGAATTTTATCTGTACTCGGCCAAGCTTAGCTAATTAACACTCATCTATGATCCTGTAAAGGTTGCAGAGGGAAGGGTGGAGTGAAATGGCTGTCCCTCCATGAACGGACTTAGGGTCCTGATTCACCCCTCCGCCAATGGAGTTACGGTTTTGATTCACATGGGAAGAAAGAAACAACTGTAGTTCCTCCATCCTCTTTTTGGAAACACATAGAGGAAAAGACTTTCCCAAACTCTCCTGTGAAAGAAAATGATCAGAAAGCAACTTCTTCTCGTCTCCTTTTTGGCAAGAATATAAATAAGAAGCTTGTTAACATCCTCCTAATAATACTAACAAAGACCATGGTAACACTTTTATTTAGTGCTTGCTAGCACTCTGAGGTGCTACATTCCCATAAACTGTAAGTAAAGGTACCACATTAAAAATATATATTCATCTTTGGAGCAGAGGTAGACTATGTAAAATAGATCTTAATACATCATAAATGTAATAACATTGTTTTTGTGCATTAAAAACCAAAACACTGGCAAACTTTCTTTTAAACGAACAAACATGCATTTCCCACGAAGGTCTGCAACCCAAGTGCAATAGCATTGGCTACATTGTCAAAAATGTAGAAAGTAAACAAATGGCATTAATAGTAAATAACTGGTACTATACTAGCTTTTATAATGTAGCAAAAAACAAGTAACCCAGAACAAACATAACAAACCACAAAAAAACAACACCCCACTTCCCCAAAGTCCCCCAAAATGAGTTCTCTCTAGTGAGTGATTGTTATTTAAGGGAAAAAAAAGTAAAATGAACATGTTTCCAAATGACTTGAGCTTTTTGAGAATTAGTTCATACTAGAGACACCTACAACAACTGAAATGAAGACAGGTCTATAGATATCCCTCTTGTGTTTACACTGAAAGCCAAAATTATGCTTGGAAACAGCTTCAACTCAGCTTGTATTTCTTCAGAGGCAATCAGGTAGCTAGCAGTCTAATAGCTGTGCCCTGCAATTAACTGAAGTCACAAAAACTGCATCTGAGAATAGAGGCTACTTATAAACCATGGCCCAGTGAGATTAGTTTAGAAGTCCAAAATGAGCTTTCTGACCACCACTTCTGCAACCCCCCCACCGGCATCTGAAAGTCAAACTTTACTGCCCCAGACTTTTTAATTAGTCACAAAGATTTTTAAAACCTGAATTTATCTGTTGATTTCATTGCCAGCCCCCAAACCAGAGAAAAATCCATTCTGATTTCCCATAAGTGTTTTAAAACCTTCACGTCTGCATCAGTACAGCAAGCGGCTGAGATCCAATGGTACACAACAAGTTGTTATACATAGTAAAACATTGCCTGTTTTAGATAGCCTGTTCTCACTGTAACTTCACTTCCAGCAGAGACAATTTTCAAACAATTTCAAGGTCATCAATTTTCAAACAATTTCAAGGACATTATCATGCAAATACTTTTCATACGATTGCTAGTACACGTCCCAGCTCTTCACCTCTGTGATCTAGGCATTCATGGAAATAGAAGGGGATAGAGCAGTTTTACGTTCAGACCCACCACGTGTTTTTTATTTCAGAAGCAAGCACCTCTCGAAGAAGATGAAGAAATGTTTAGACTGAGGAAAGAACTTCCAAGGTGATGTCCCATTAACAACAGCGCGCTGGCATATTGTATACTGATGGTTTATACCTTTTGGGACAGCAGAGATGAAGGAAAGGAAGCTGCTGGAAAACTGGCAAGAACGATGGTTTGATCCTAGCACCCTCTGTGAAGAAAAGCTTGAGAGAAATGAGGTGGGCGATAAGAAGAGGAAGCGGCTAAAGAGAATGAGTGAATTCCCCTCTTATCCAAGGAAATCCTCAGAAAAGAACTAAAGTCAGCAGGAAGTGAAAGAAAGCAATGAATGAACAGAGAAGGAAGAGAGAGATGAGTGTGAAGAAAACCTGGGAGCTTCGCGTGCATAGGGAGAGAAGGAATTCACAGTTCGGATCTGCTGTGTACATCTGAGAGGAGAATTTGGCTTCAAATCCAGTATTTTAGCCTTCTGGTGATTAGCCATGACATTGTGACCTACTGTCCTTACAAACAGAGCTATTAGTACTGGGTATTGTTCATTCACCATATTTAAATATTCAGGAATTTGATAGATGGGTGCACAATTGCATATTCAATTTACTCTGCTTGATTATATCCTAAACTTTGCTTGGTTGGTTATGTCTTCCAAATGAGCTACAGTTTTCTGGATATAATACAAAAGTAGCTGGAAAAGGTTACTGTTCTCTCCTAGCAGAATTGGAGAATCAGAATCAAAACCCCTAAAAAACTGACTGATCTCTTTTAAGGAAGAGTTTATGGGTAACATTTTCAAAAAAAGCATTGAAGTGATTTAGGTACCTAACTCCTATAGACTCCTCACGAGACTTAGCCACTTTTACGATTGTACCATACGGGCTTGCACTGGCTCCAGTCATGCAATGAAGAAGTGGAATTGGAGCTATACAGACTCTTGATGAAACGGTCACCTTCTCAGAGCACAACTGATTACAGCTGATCACATGAATCGTGATAATGATGGAGTCAGTTTGAGGGTTTGATAGGAAAGCAGGGGGTGGGAAGGTTGTGAGTCCCTGTGTACTTCAATGAGAAGAATTTTTTAGAAAGCATGGTCTTTTAGAAAAGAGTCTATTAAGATGATGCATAATCCTCTGCAGATGCATGCAAGGAAGAAAGGCGAAAATATTACAGCACAAATACTGGCTTTGAGAGCACTAGCATTAAGAGCCACCCAAAAATTATCTACAAAATGTTGGAGCCAATATTTTGAATCTCGAATCAAATGTGTTTCCTTACAGCCAGATGCTGCTGTTTTTTCAAATCACTGGCACTGTTCTTCAGTCACTGTTGGAATTATGCTTCAGGACTTTTTCTTTCACAGAAAGGATGGCACAGCAGCTGTATTGCTGGCCAACTCTTCAGTGAAGTCACCACTTTCTGAAGTGACTCGGCAGGATACATATGAGCTTAACTCAGTATTACTTCTCTTAAAAAAAATTCAGTGAATCAGATTCCCCTTGCCCACCCCTCCAAATTGTAGGATTTTTCACAACCAGGGAAAGCCCCTTCCTTCCCTGCTACTAGTGCCCTCAGGTAGATTTGACCAGTAAGCCAATGTGCTAAGAGGAGCCAGGAGCTGACTGTCTCTTACCTTTGGTTTTAAAAGCAAAGTTACAGTACTTGCAGACATATGGCCTGACGTCTGTGTGCGTGCGAATGTGTTTCTTCAGCATGCTGGGTTTCTTGCAGCGAATTCCACATTCCTCACAAACATACTTCCCTCTTCCACGGCCTCGCACATACACATACTCTTCGTTTGATTTGTACCTATGAGCAACAGGTGTCATGATAAAAAAAAAAGAATATTCCCACCTCAAAAGTTGTAACAACTTTCCTAAATTCATTCAGCACATTATTGACACTAGAAGTGAAAGTGCTGAAATAGCAGTATACCATTTGCCAGCGATGAATAATTAGGCTGAGCATACAATACTCTGCAACTCTACAGCCCACTTAAGTCAAAACTCCTGTCTCCCTCTTTGGAATAAGGGACTATTATCAACATCTGTCCTTGTCTCATATCCACTGAAGCAAATAGCCAGAAATCTGAGATAAAGCCAGGTGACCTGCATCTCCTATTGCCCCCATTCACACAGCCAGGCAAACTTGGGGAGTCAGCATAATCTAATTATGTGCATCAGAGTCTATCACATATTCTGAAAAAATGGGAGGCATGCCACCTTCACCCATTTATTTGGCTATACCCAAAACTGTGCCTGATCTGTTACTGTGTCAGCCAGAACACTGATCAGAAGTGTCCTAACTACATCTTGTTAAGATACCACCTTTGAATTTCCAAGGGACAGTGTTGAAGTCCATCTGAAAGTTACCAAGATACCATTCTGAAAACCTGCCTAGAACTTCAGATGAGTTAGGGAAGGTGAGGACACACGCTTATTAAAAACATATTCAACACTTCTGCAATATTTCATGCTAACACAGAAAATTAAAGTTCAGGGTTCCAGGTTATTTCCCCATGTGCTCAGCATGAGAAAACCAGGTGTTCCTGAAAGAAGCTGATTGTACATCCTTCCTTCATATTACATATTTGTGTCTTTCCAGTCCACCCATTAGTATATAAAGGTAGCTACCATAATGGGGATTGGAGTTATGTTTTTTGAGAGTAATAGTCATCTGCTTCCAGCAGTTCAAAAAATGGAGTTGTGGAATTTTCCATCCTCACAGCACAGGAAGTATATAGTACCATCTGACTGTTTTCATCAGATAAAAATCACCAAGAGAGCAAAATTTGAAAAGTGACGGATCATTTTAAGGTACCTCATTTAAGTCTCCAAAAAGGGGTCAGGTTTTCATGAAGTGCTGAACATCTGTTCTAAAAAGCAGGCCCCTTAAAATGTCTGAAACTACAAACCTGAATGTGGAAAGCCCCTAGATCAGGAGCGTCAAACATACGGCCCACAGAGCCGCTTTAGTTGGCCCACCAATCTAACAGTGGGACAGGGAGTTTTGGGGCATGGCCAGCAGTGGATGGGCCCTGTTGCAGGATCTGGGGCCCTGCAGGACATGGTCCCCAGCACTAGGGAGGCAAGGAAGGGACTGTGCAACATAGACTTCAGTTGTCCTGCAGCTGTGTGCAGAGATCAACTTCAGTTACCCCGCTTTACTTGCAAGCCCCTGCCACGGCAAGTGGCTGCCTGGTCAACAGTCGCTTGACCTCTGCAATCCACCAAAACATGATGGCTGCCATTGTAGCTCCTACAACCACTGCCACAGTAGCTGCTACTACAATAGCTGTGGTGGCTGCTGCCATGATTCCATGCTCTCGGCCAGATCTGGACTGCACGGGACCCCTGTGCTCTAGGTCTGGCATGGGCCTGAAGGTGATTTTGACACCCCAGCCCTAGATCACTATTCATATTCTACCATCTTAGCCAGGAAAGCCTAGTCTCAAAATTGTAATGGGAACATATTGTCAGCACTAAAGAAGAGCTGAATGAGAATGCCAGCCTGGAGTCACCTTGTCATAGATAGCTTGAGTGCTTAGATAAATGAAGGTGTGGTTAATCCTGAAAATAGTATTAAATATAAAATACAGGATAATTCAAAACTGAGCAAGAAAATCATGGAAAGATCATTAATCCTTCACTGAAATAACCTTAAAATGATGGTTCAATGGCTAGGCTATTAGCTTGAAACTCCAAACGACATGGGTTTAATTCTCTGCCCTCTCACAGCCTTCTTGTGTGACCTTGGCGGAACAGGGTTAGATTCAATTTAGTTCATTATGTGCCTAGACTTAGGCCCTGGAATACCTAAATATTAGACACCTTGAATCATGACGTTGACTGCTGGATCAAAGTAGGTACCAAGATCCCTATGAATTCAATAAAGAGACTTTAGAGCTTTCTAGGTACTCTGCATAGGGAATGGGGAGTGGTAGGTGATTCAGAAAGTTGGAGGTGCCGACGGGCACGTCTACATAAGACATTTACTTCTGATTTGCCTAATTAGTTCTGCAGTAAACATCTCAGAGTCTGCATTTACAGTGCTATTAGGATGGAGTAAACTAATTAACTCCGTTGCAGGGTAGTACTTGTAAATACGCTGACTATCCTATAGCAGAATGTTTTACTCCACAGCAACACATGTGTAGACCCATCTATAGGGCATAAGGGTTCTTCAGTGTGGGAGCTGCCTGCTGGCTAGCCCCACACCGGTGCACCCTTGCAGCATGTTCAGCTGAGTTAGAGCAGCCCTGGGGCTGGCAGGCTGAGCCCCTGGGACCTCCTACCAGCCAAGGCTTCTCTAACCCAGCTCAATGTGTTGCAGTCCCAAGTGCATGTTCAAACACGGCTCCTGGGAGCAATAAACTCCAGTACAATATGCTCCAGAGTTTATTGCTGCGCATGAATAGCATGTGTAGATGCGTCCTGGAGGGAGTGGAAGAACACTGGGCACAAAGTAATATCTAAAATTCCTGGCCCTCTCAGAAGCTTAAGTACCTGCCTCATGTGATGCATCACAACACTGAATTATGCCCCTGAGGGCAGCTGCCTAATGGTTTCTGAGGACCATTTCTGAGGATGTGCTGTGTACCTTCTGCAACACAGGACTAGAAAGACCTCCAGGGCCATAAAATAAAATGCATTTGTAGGTAGCCATTTCATCAAAGGACCTTTGCCCAGGGATCTACTGGTTAAAACACCTGCCAAGCAAGTGAGTCTCCTAGATTAAGGGCCTTCCTCAGCCTAAGGGGACTTAAATCTTACCTTTCTCAATTCCCAGGAGTGGTTAAGTACCCAACTATGCGCTGGGCTGGGTGGAAGCAACTTCCACCCTGCTAGTTGAGGGCAAGCCACTAGGTAGCCAAGAGGCAAGATTTATGGGGTCAGACAGAGGGTCAGCAGGAAGGAGCATGTGTCTGTAGCATGCTGGTTTTGGAACTGCTCTGGGATGGGTGCATCGTGCTACTAAGAATAGTCATGCACTTTACATTAGAGCCATTGGTTAATAAGCAAAAATAATCCAGGCAGGAACCAGGATCCCCACCCCCAGGGGAGTTCCATAACCACTAGGCTACAAAGACATGCTGCCTCTTGCTTTCTCTCATGTTGAACCCTTGACTCATGCACTCTTGGCTGCCCTGTAGCCCAGCTTCAACAGAAGGGTTGTAGAGCTATACTCTAGCTGAGTCCCATTTAGCTGCACAAGGAACAATTTGAATCTACCACTTAGTCTCTCTCTGCCTCAATATCCCCATCTGTAAAATGGAGCTAACAAGAATTCCCTATGTCAGAGCTGTCTTATAAGTATAAATATTAAATATGATGTATTCAGATATGTATTCAGATACCAACAGAACTACAGAAATAACTTAGATCCAGGATACACAAACTGAGGAGACAATAGGAAGGATGGGTGCCACAGAAACTCCAGTCTACTCCAGTCCATCCAGTTCTTGTAACCTAAATGTTACTAGCAAGAAAAAGATAGGTAGTGAAATCCCACCACATGAGGCAGCATTTCATAGAATAATTCTAATACTTCCAGTCCCATTTTCTTTAAAATGAACTGCCCGGTATGCTGAAACATGACCTGATTCTGCAGCCCATGATCTCATCATACATTATTTTACAGGAAGTAGAAAAGGTTGGGGATATTTGGAAATGTCCCAGCTGCTTGTTTGAAACTGGGTCAAGGAGGGGTTACAGTCTTACATGCTTTTCATTCAAAGTGCCCTACAGACATTCATTCTCATTTTTATGACATCTTTGAGATAGGTACTTAGATTGCCACTGAAATAATCACAAATACTTCTGTAAGCACTGAATGTCTCCATGATCTCTGAGGTGTAACCTACTTACTGTAAGCAATAATGGAGTAATAGCATCTACTGAGAAAGGAGACAACACCAATAATTTTAATGGCAACAGTATATTTTAGCAGGTACTGAATCTCAGATTAGCTGTGACCTACATTAATTTTGTGCCCCCAGCACATGACACAACTGTCTCAAGTTGGGCACTCAAATTTTCAGGTGTTCACTCAACAGCTCAGAAGAAGAACTGGGAATAGAACCCAGATATGCTAATTGCTAGCCATTTGCTCCAACCCTTACTCCATGCTCCCTCCTGCTTTTCAGAGCGCTCTCTCTCATTATTCTTTGGTAAGAATTCATAATAACATTTAAAAAAATGTGATTGGTCCTTATCAGCCTTGTTCTTGCACTATCCTTAATTATGCTCTCACATGGATCTGTCTGAGTGACTTCATTGTGTCCAGCAGCCCTTGTGTCAGCCTCATTAATGCTATCAAAGGCTGACTTCTCCTGGATAAAGTGACACATGATTTAATCTGAAATTACACATTACCGTTTATCTGACATTTACTGAGGATGAGCCATCTTAGAAGAAAGCTCTTCCTCTTTGGCTGATTTACACTCTGAGTAAAACATTTAAGGGAGGCACAGAAGGAGAAAAACAGACATCCTAAAGAAAAAAAAAACCCTAAACATAAATCACGAAGTAGCTTTGCTATAGAATGGGAAAATGATGCTGAAAATGTCCTCTAACCGCTAGTGAGGCAGTGATATGCTTGTGGAGATAATTGTTTCAATATGAGGCTGGTTTCTTTGCACATCTAATATGCTTGTGTGATTTGCATCAGAGAGACAAATCCATGACAAACCATTTCACTTAAAGGTTTACCCTGAGCAAGGGGATGCATCTGCTTTGTAACATTTGCCGTAACCAGATTCTCTCACTATTCACACGTCAGGTTTGTGTCAGCAAGTTTGTGCTCCATAACCAGACTGCTGTGGGACTCACGATCAGACAAGTGACTTATATCTCCTTTGGTGCCATGATTTCAACACTGTTCTGAGATGACTTGAAAAAAGGCTAACCTGCCATTATGAAATCTTAAGATAATTTCTGAAATAATCATTTTAAATAAACAAAGTGATAGATGAAGAGCGAGATTACATAATGCAATTTAGAAAGTAACTCTTTCTAAGAATGTGTTTGCTAGATTCCTTTTGACTACCACAAATATGTCTCAAAACATTGGGATTTTCATAACAATGGCATATGGTCCAGCATCATATCAATAATATGAGCCAGAAGGAGCTATTATGACCATCTGAATTACTGCAGAATTCAGGCCAGACATTTCAGAGAAAGTTGCAAGAAGCCCTGCAGTGGGCACTTTTGAGATAGTATGCCCACCCACGGGAGAGTTTCCTAACCCTCCTAGCTAGATAACATAAATCATAAACATTTATGGCCTTCCAGTTTTTCTCTTTAGTTTTTTTTAATTTTACTATTACACCTCTGGTTGTTTTTGTTAGCTGTGTAAGAAGCTAATTGTTTTTGAAAAATTGATAACTCTTGGGATCAGTAATGTATTGTGCTAATGAATTCTTCAAGTTAATTGTGCATTGGGTGAAAAAGGTTTTTCTTGAATGGTTTTAAATTTGTTACCCTTTCATTTTGCATGTTCTTTTGTACTTCCTGACAGCAGTCAGAGATCTTCAAAGAATTGCCCACAATGATATTAGGTTCCTTTCCCGAGGTGATACAATTAGTTTAGAATAAAGTGAGCTGAAAAAATAATTCGAATTATTGCCTGCAGTGTACATTACTTTCCTTTTATCAACAATATATTTAATCTATCATGTTACCCATCCACCTGCCTCACTTAAGATTCCCCCTGAAGTCCTAATGTTAGTCTTCTCAAGTCCTGACTAATCTAATTTATGATGTCCATTGCAAATTTTTGCCACAACACTGATCAAATCTATTTCCAGAGTTAATTAACTGAATCGGAAATGCGCTACTATTATTACAATATTGAATACTAATTTGCACTTCACTTAGGAGCTCAAATAATTTAAAAATATTAATTAAGTCTTGCAACATCCTTGTATTGTTTCAATGTTACAATTGGGCACAGGCAGGCAAAAAAGACTTTCCCAAAAATCACATGGCACATCAGATTTTCCTCTTCTGTCATGTAAAACTATATTTCTCTTTTATACAGTTTTCTCTGACCTCCAATTATATTGCACAAGGCAAATGTCTCAGGTGTCACTCAAATTGGACAAGTCAAGAAAATCTTATAAATTCACAGTTATAATTTTCTTTTGTTGGTCCTCAATTATGTCTTAGCCAGTCAAAAAAAAGGCTTCAACATTAAAATAATCCCACTAGCAATGATGGACAACTCACAACCAACTCTTGTAAGACCCATTGCCCATCAGTAAGACAGAAGAAATTATAGTTACGTTCTCTTGCCCTTTAACTGTTGTTTACTTAATTTGTAAGCTCTTTTGGGCAGGGACTGTCCTCTAGTATTTATTAGCTTATAGCCTCCAGGATCATGGGGTCCCCATTTTGGCTGGGACCTCTAACTGCTACAGCAGGGTTGTCAACCGGGGGTACGCATACTCTTGGGGGTACTTTGGAAGGTCCCGGGGGTATGTGGAGGTGGGCAGGGATGGAGCACTACCACCCCGTGCTGCTCACAGGTGCAGGGCCGGGGCAGGGTGACAGCAGGGCCACACAGACACTGTGCTGCCGCCACTCCACCACTTGCCATGCCCCTGGTCCATGACTGGCCATTCACCACACCCCTTGCCTGCCCCCCCACCGCTTGGTGTCTGGCTGCCCCCCACCCCCTTAGGGGTACACTTACTAAAAAGGGGGTTGCCGAGGGTACACTTATTAAAAAAGGTTGAAAACCCCTGTGCTACAGTAATACAGAATCACATGTTCCACGGTTGTGTAGTTGGTTTTGGCTCAAGAGGCTTCCCACAGACAGAGGAAAATTAAATCTTTCAGTAGGCTGTATTACAGCCACTAATATATCTTCAGAGCTCAGAAGCAAAATGTTTATGGAGAAAGGGCCAGTTTATACACCTATTAACCTCCTACCCTGCAAGCCAGAGCACAGGTTTCCAGTGGTTCTTACAGAAAGAAAGATGGGGAAGTATTTGCTCTATAGTGAACCCTTCTTCTGCGCTTCATATTGGGCATGGGTTTAAAAACAGCAAAATGAGGCTTACTCTCTTGAGCACAACAGTGATGAGGCTCCTTAAATATTTCAGATCTTTGCCAGCTGACAAGAATAGAATGGAAGAGGAGGGTGGAGACATAGCACAGAAAATGTGGCAGATTGAACTTGAGACCTTGCAGCTATGACAGCATTTTTTTCAACACAAAGGATAATACAATCACTTGTAAAAACACGCTTGAACTCACTATTGAAGCAGCCATTCCAAGGTTTTCATATGTACTGAAAACATACAGAACCGCATTCATGAATTTTAAGAACTTCATGTTCCCTTGGTAGCATGGAACATTTTCTGGTTGCAGTGAACTGGTAAATTTGTTGGGTCTATCTGCATTAAATGATAAAGTGTGGACTGCAGCTAGGGACAGACATTCAAAAAGCCTGAGTCTGAATGGATTCAATCTTTGCAGGCTAGGCTAACCTGACTAGGCTAAACTGGTTTGAAACTGGACAGACATTGTCCCTGGACTGAGGAACTTCAGGCACATGCCTGCAGTGGCTCAGGCTAGAAGCCAGGGGACAGTAGAGCAGCCCTCCCTTCCCTTCTGCAGGGAGCAGAG
>NW_017729015.1:3333224-3338329 GCF_001723915.1 Gavialis gangeticus
CCACGCCCCGGCAGGACTCTATCATTAGGGGTGTCTGCCTACACGGTCGCAGGGTTTTCCCCACTGGTTATTCATGGAGCGGGAGTGTTGCCAACCCCTGGCCCCATGCTAGCACTCTGAGGTAAGGGAGTGTGTGCAGTGCATGCATCTGCTGATGATACAGAGCTTTTTATTCTCTCTCCCTGCTTCATCATACTGTCTGCAGCAAACTGACAGGCGAGCAAGCCAGCTGGGGGGGCCAATAACAGTCTTTATCACTTGATTAGCAAAACAAACCTCTCTCCACATTACTTCAAAATTCTTAAACAGTTTACTGTCAGACCCACTGATTAGCTCCAAAAGCCCTAAGTGGTCACTGTTTTGTCTGCCTCTTGCAGTCACATTGGAGACACACACAGACACCTCTCAGCATTAGCTAGTGCACCACAAGCCAGCCCATGCTGTGGCAGAGAGGAGGAAAGGATCTGTACTTAAGCAGTGGGGGGTGGAGGGGAGGAGGTGAAGCCAGCAGACCCTGCTATGCCTGCAAGTTTGGGGCTGAGTTCCAGTCAGGGAGCAGAGGGGAAGGGCAGCCCTGCTGTGGATCAGAGAGCCCCACCCAGACCGGAGAACATGCCAGGATGCTGGGGGAGTCTTATTTAACTTAAACCAGCAAGGGGTTTGGGACAGACATTGCACAAATTGGTTTGAGCTAAATCAGTTGAGTCTGATACTACATTCAACCAGGTTTATCTCAAACCGGTTTCAGTCATTTTCAAACTAGTTTATGTGCACTGAACATCTGTCCTGCTACAGGTTTACACCAGTTTCTGATCACTTAAACTCGTTTATGTGTAATGTCTGATCCTAGCCCAGAGGGCTGGGAGTCAGAAAATCCAGGTTAAATTAAATCTATTATACAGAGATGTACATTGTAAAAGAAAGTAGTGGAAACAACATGGCTTAGGATAGTTAGAACAGATAGTTTAAAACAAATGAATCTGCAACACAAAACAATTCCGTAGTGATGAGGTAGTAACAGGTCTCTTTCATCTCAATCCTAGTACTGTCTAATGACAGAGTACTTTACTGTGCTGAAACACACATGGAGACGATGACGGGGAGTAAATTGTGCCCAGTCAGCCCAGACAGCCGGGGGTCTGTTCCATACTGGCCTAAACTGCTGCTGTCCTGGGTGCACATGCAGACACTGTGCCTGCGACTGGTTTACTCTGGCCTGAACTGCTCCGGAGTTTATTGCATTGCATTCATTGTACATGTAGGCCATGTCCAGACACGCATAGATGCTTGGTTCCCCAGGGACAAGTAGCAGCAGTGCACCTTGTGCTGCCACTAGTTGTCTCTAGGGAACACCTGTGCCACACATGCTCTGGCATGTGGCAAATTACACCAGGTGGATTGGGGGAGGCTGGGGCCAGCCGTGGGCTGGCCCAGGCAGCCTTACCTGGGGTCCTGAGGGCCTCCCAAGGCCACAGCTGCATTGTTCCTGCCATGCAGAACCTGGCTGGCAGTGGATTGTGACTCTGGCTAGCCAGGCTCCAGCTTTGGGTGGTGCACGCTACTGCCATGTGCACCACTCTGCTTTTTTTCAGAACTCTTTTTGGACCCCTGGATTTCCAGGGGTCAGAAAACCCCTCTGCACTGCTCCCTTGCATACCGCACATTTAGTTCTCTGCACTGTTCCCTTGCAGCGCAGAGAACTAAATGCGCAGTATGTGGTGCTGCAGATGAGTCTGCCGTACCACATGTGACATGGCCATGGTGGTCTGGACACGGCCATAGATGCACCCTTAGAGGTATGGCTATTTCTATACATGTAAAATATGTTACTACCAGTGTTTCTCAAACTATCAAGCTCTGCAGTGCCTCTAACTTTTTGTAGGGAAGCCAGCTCAGGAGAAATAAAAAGGCAAGATTTATTATTTCACCTTGCTAGATTTTTTTTTAATTTAGTACTCAACAACTGTAGAACAGTCTGATTCACTTTGATCATTTCACTGATGGGCCTGCTTTAGCTGAAATTTTCTGTTAAATATGTCCATGCAATACAGAATCATGACTGTTGCCCTTAACCAGGGTGGTCCATATGGGGCACTTCCCTTTCCGCCCTACCCATGATCCACTGGAAAACATCCCATTCTAGAACATGTATCCTCATGTGTGGAGGTTTAAGTAGTACTTTGCATTTAGGAGGAGCACCAGAATTGCTTTATAAGGTAAGAGTGGCCAAGTGGCATTTACTGAAACCACCAGTTGGTTTTCACATAAATCTCTGACTTGGGTTCACCATCCTTCTCTGAACACCAGTGACTTCCTGATCTCCCACACTCGTTAAAGCCATCCCATGCCTCACAGCTAACACAGACTCAGAAACAAAAACATAACCAAATTATCTTCCTCTTGGGACACACTCCCTTGAAGTCCCCGAGCTCTCCTCTCTTCTCCTGTTCTGTAGGGATCTCCTTCTCTGAGCTCAGCCTGGGCTCGACTGACTCCTCAGGCATGAACTCTGCTAATGCTTTTTGCCCAGCCCCACCCCTTCTGGTCACCAGGCTCCTCTTCCCCAATGGGACACAACTGCTTTTCAATACTAATTAGCGGTGTTACACCTCGCTGCCCACCTATCTGCAGCCTTCACCAAGAAGCTCAGCCGTCAGTAACCCTGTTAAAGCCATTAAGGGCCTCTGTGAAAGCCTTCCATATCAAGTCAGGTTCAGAAGAAAAAGTTTCACCATATGCATATGGCTATTTTCCAGGTTATTGGCAGTATAAGCAATGTTTAATGCATACAACTGATAGAGCTGGGAAAAGATGCATCATAATATGCTACTAGTATTAACTTGCTCACACAAAAAGGTTCCTACATTATGTATGTGCCTTAGTGAACAGTAGTCTTGTTCTACACATTGCTAATATTTTTGATGTATTGCTATCTTGTATTAATTTACCAGTCATGATGGGGAAGCCATAAAAGTACATTAAAAAAGAAGATTATACTCAGGTGTTAGGTGTCACTGAGCAAGAAATATTAGTAATGTTTGAAAGCATTAAAGAATAATAGTAAGACAGTATGAACAAATGGACCCCCTGCTAGATTACATCAGTATACCCAGTTAAGATATACTGGGCAGAGTTAAGATATACTGGGTAGAATTATTTCACCTAGTGGACAGCCATACTGCAAGTTGCAACCAACTCTAAGTTACTTGACCCAAGTGTAAGGGTGATCCTATTATCCACTCTGGACATGTAAGTGCTTGCATTATAGGAATAGGGAGACGTCTATGTATCTCTGAAGGGTGATCCTATTCTAATGGTGGGGGCGGGACGGTGGTACTAACAGAATGGCTCCTACACCTTAGTCAGGCAACACAGATTTGGTCATAAACTGAACACGGGTCATCCAGTATATGAAATACCATTTTTCTTGCTGCTGTTAAATAACCAAATACTGATAAATCTATGTTTGTCTAGAGGATGAACATGTAAAGTACTGAACAGGCACCAAATATTATTTCTACACTTGATGTTGCATGTAGCTAGCACTTTCACCCTGAAAGCTCCCACAATATTTTACATCAGAATAATTTTATCTACTAACATACAGTCAATTCTGAGGCAGATGATATATGTAATGCTATGCAACAATTTAGAAGAAGCAGTTGAATGAAACCAGAAGAATATTAGAGCTTTCTATGGAGTTCTTACATTTTAGCTTCATATGTACGTCTGTTTCCCGGAACAGTCAAAGACTATGTGTTAACCAGCAGGATAATTAGCCATTTAGAAAATTACTAACATGGTGAAAGTACATGAAGTTATTTCTACCAGGTTAGAAAATCACATCAGCTGACAATTATGGGCTTGGATTGATTAATGTTTACCATGTTGACTTTTCTAAATTTCTTTTCTCTATCATTTGCCATAATGCCAAAAGTAACTAGACTGTAAGGAAGCTTGCTTTCTCTTGTGGGTGCGAGCATGGTAGAATGGGAAGGAATCTGATGACACTACAAAACACTGTTGCAAAAAACTGCAATAGCGTAGGGGAAAAGCTACAGTACCTATGGGTTACACCATCATAGATAATTTCCTGCAGGCAGGAAATCACTATACATTTTTTCTCATTCTTTGAACATGTAACAGTGAGAAGGAGGTACCACTACACTGCTCTATATGGTCACATACTTTTGCAGCAGCTGTCTGTGTGACCTTGGCTAAGGCTGAGTGGGTGCATAGCATCTACTTTGGAAGCGATACTATGAACCAACGTGTGTGGGTAGGGCATTGTTTTAAAAGTAGATCAATGATTTCCCAGCACACTAGCAAAAATAAACAAATTAGAGGTGACAATGACACAGCTTGTACTTAGTTAAATCCCCCACTATAGCAGTTTGATAGTGTGAAATATGCTATAGCTGCAGAACCAACATGCAAAAAACATTAAGCAAGGATCAGGAATCTGTATATCTGATCACAGCTGAAACATTTCAAGGAGGTTGACAGACTGGAGAAAGTTGAGAAATAAAACAACAAGAACAACAATTAATGGATGGCCAGGATTGACTTCTGATGAAAGCTTAAAAGAACCGAAGGTCTAAAATGTTTACATTAACTAAGTGACAGTAAGAGGGGTGGGGATTTGCAAGCTGTTTGAAAATACTGAAAGCAAGCTAAGGAGGGAGAGCAATTATTTATTATTTAGCACTGTATTAGGAATTGTGGGG
Source organism: Gavialis gangeticus (assembly GCF_001723915.1). Lineage (NCBI taxonomy): Eukaryota > Metazoa > Chordata > Crocodylia > Gavialidae > Gavialis > Gavialis gangeticus. The sequence goes on from NW_017729015.1 coordinate 3,337,952, forward strand.
TGAAAAACTAAGAAACAAAAATTTGAGCTGAATATTGGGAGACATCCTATTAGTAACATCTATTAGGCCTTTTCTTGACAGACTTTTTGTGCTGATTTAAGCTGATCTGTCCTGATTTACACTAAAGATGCCCTATAGTAGAATGAGTTATTCCTGGAAATTTATGGGTATAAACACCTGTACACCAGTATAGGAGTCTGTAGCAGAAGGCTGTCTGCGTTAACTCCATTGCTTTCAGATAGATATAGTGGAACTGTTCCAAAAAAACTGTGTATAAATAAGCCAAATCTAAACTAGAAACTTCTTTTGGTATATTAATTTTACTTTTTTTTTATGGTTATCCCTCAATATGAGGCTATGTCTGCCTGGGGGGGGGGG
>NW_017729015.1:3338688-3341140 GCF_001723915.1 Gavialis gangeticus
ATATGACAAGTGGTGCCTTGGGTGGGGAGTGGGGCACAGCTGTTGGCCAGGATGTTGTGTGCTTTCCTTCCTCCTCTGCCATTTCTCAGCTTTCTGAGCAAGACGGATCTCTGTTAAGTAGGACCTGGCTTGATGTATGGTGCAGCACCATTCAGACCTGTTACTAGCCAGCTCTTTCTAATTTGTAGTGTTGATGCCACCCTTAAGGTATGTTTCAGGGTGTCCTTGTAGTGCTTCTTCTGTCCTCCACAGGTCCTTTTACCATGACTGAGTTTAGAGAAGAAGACTTGTTTCAGGAAACAAGTGTCAGCCATCCGCACACAGTGGCCAGCCCAGCGGAGCTGATGTTTCATGATCTTTTCCTCAATGTTGGTTATGTTAGCTGCAGAGAGGATGCTGGCATCTGTGCAGTGGTCTTCCCATCTAATGCGGAGGATCTTCCTAAGTCAACACTGATGGAAACATTCCGGGTGCTTCAGCTGGCTTCGATATATCACCCATGTCTCACACCCATACAGGAGTGTGAGGATAACAACAGCATTGTAATTCAGGATCTTAGTTTCCATCTGCAGATCTCAGTTGGCAAAGACACAGTGAAGCAGTTTTCCAAAGAATATGCTGGCACAGCAAACCCTATATTCAATTTCTACATCAAGACTGACTGACTAGGAGAGGTGACTGCCAAGGTATGGAAAATGCTTGATGTTTCCCAGGCGTTCTCCACCAATGGTAATTTGTGGGGGGGAGGGAGTAAGCATGTGCTGGGGCAGGCTGATGGAGCACCTTGGTCTTCCCAATGTTAAAGGGAGAGTCCTAGGCTGTGATAAGCGACTGAGAAAAGGTCAAGTGTGCACTGCAGATCAGTCTAAGAGTGCATGAGGATAATGCAGTTGTCAGTGTACTGAAGGTCAGGGATACCAGTCTTGATAACTTTTATTTTGCTGTGAAGGTGGCACAAGTCGAAAAGCTGATTCTCCATTCAATACTCAACCCCAATTCTTCGAGGAAGGCGGTTATGGATGAGAATCAAAATCACAGCAAGATGGATGGAAAAAACATGTTGGGGCAATGATGCGGCCCTGCATGACACCAGTATGGATGGTAAATGGGTCTGTCTCTGATCCATTGCAAAGGACTATGGAAGTCCTCCCATCATGGAGTAGCCTGAGGACACTGATGAACTTTAGTGGAGAACCAAACCTAGCCAGCACCTTCCATAAGGCTTCACAACTGATGGAGTTGAAGGCCTTGGTTAGGTCAGTGAATGCCATAAACAGATCCTGGTAGTGTTCTCTACACTTCTCCTGGATCTGTCATGCAACAAAAATCATGTCAGTGGTAATCCAAGAAGGTCCAAAGCCACACTGGGATTCTGGAAGGACTTCTTCAGCAAGGGGGAGGAGGTGATTCAGAAGCATATGAGCAAGAATATTCCCAGTGACAGAGTTGGGCAATGCCTTGGTAGTTCCCACACACTGACCTGCCCCGTTTCTTGAGGATGGTCACAATGTTGGCATTCTTAAGGTCAGGTGGAAATTCCTTGTTAACGCATATTTTGATGAGAAATTTTGGTGAAACTGTTGTGCTAGTGCGATTCCACCAGCTTTGAAAACCTCCATGGGGATGCCATCTGGGCCTGGCGCCGTATTGTTCTTGGTCTGAGTGATGGCACACCAGACTTCCTTGAAAGATGGGGATCAGCAAGAGGCTTTATTACTGGGTGTTGAGGGGTGTATTAATGCCAGTTAGGGGTATGAATTTTTAAGATTTTTTTAATCAGCAAAAAACCCTGTAATATCAATACAATTATCCCAGTATACGAGTGCTGTTGCCAGTATACCTGATGTCACTCAGGAAGCAGGTACAGGATATATTAACAAAATAAAATTTGCTGCTGCAAGATGTATCTGTCTATACCAGGAGACTTCAAAGAACAAATTTGCCGGAATAGCCATATCAGCTTTATCACAGTCCTTATTAGTAAGCATTTTCTAGTATAGACTTAGCACTAGAATTTGTAGGTTTCCCAGGAAAGGGCCACTGATTAAGTTTATTCAAACTACAATGGACAAAGCAATAGCAAAAACACAGTAAGAGAGCATCCTGGACTGGCCACCAAAAATAAACTACTTTTACCTTACAAGTGTTTCCTACTTCTAACTGTTACATGTCAGTTGAAAACTCCTTAATTCTCATTGTGACTTTGGGTAATGGCACCTGACCCTTTTATTCCACAGATAGCAAGATGACAGTTACGCTCACACTGCATCTTTGGCATGCTATTATTACCACATTATGCAACTGCCACACCCTCAGTTAATTCATAGATCAACAGGCTGCTACTCTTCTGTTGCAAAAGCATTAGGGCTGTGCGAAGCTTCGGATGGTGATTCGATTCAGAGGAGATTCGGCCTGATTTGGTGGCCGAATCTCCGAATCTGAATCAAATCAG
>NW_017729015.1:3351524-3356382 GCF_001723915.1 Gavialis gangeticus
CTTCAGGTTTTTTTTCTTTCTTAAAGGGCCGGAGCTGGCCCATGCGGGGCACTCATGGGGCGGTGGGGGGCTTGTGCAGAGCCCCCCATGCAGCATGGGTCAGTGGGGATTGTCCCCTGCCCGGCAGCACTTGCTGAGCCAGGGCTTTTTTCCCCCTAAATGCTGGGAGCCGGGGCCGGCAGGGCAGCCGTTGCTGGGCTGGAAGATGGGTGGGGGGTGGGTCTGGCCTGGCTAGTTTGGAGATTCAGCTGCTGCCGAATCTCCGCATCGGACTGGGCCATTTCGAATCAGGACAGCAATTCCAATCACCGAATTGAATCACTGTCCCCAAAATCGGCCGAATCTGAATCCGAAGCGAATACTAGCCGCTTTGCACAGGCCTAAAAAGCATCACATCAAACAGAAAAAAATCAGAAAACCGGAAGAGATTAAATGCTCTCTGGATAACTACATGGGCATTTGAAAGGGGACAAGTGATGACATGGAGCCCATTGGCCCTGACTAGGAGACAGCCTTATTAGAAGGCATTAACATATATTGAATTATAACCTAACCAACAATCTCAAAGCACCTAATACTAGCAACAGGAGGGCCCCAATTATCCCAACAGCATCTTGTGTGATTCTATTAAAATCAATGGTTTGGAAGTTAGGGCATAATGTTATTTGATTAAATTTTTCTCAAAAACTTTTGGTGAGGTATGTATTACTTATTTGAATGTAACAGACTAGGAAAATGGGGCACAAGCTCTCAAATAAGTTTCCCAAAGTCTCATAATGATGTACTGCCAGGGCTGGAAATAGAACTCAGGAATCCTGACTTTTATTTTGCTGCTTGGATCACAGCACTTTCTAATGATAACGCACAGTTTGAGACAAGGATTTCTTGAGCGTGAGCTCATTATATGATTAGCTGCAAGAAAAATTTCCTTCACTGAAATATGTTGCTAATCCTAGTGGCCACATCTCTGGGATGTATTTCCATAGAAGTGCCAGGTCTGTTAACAGTGACCAGTGCTATCGTTTAACTGTTTTTTCAAGGAACTTTAAAAACATGCCATTCAGAGAACTTTCATTAACTTCAATGTTACAATCCTGATTTACACCAGCTGAGGACCTGGCCTTATATTATTAAAATGTCCCCCAAAATGAGACCGTACTGCAAAGCTCAAATTATGCTTTTTACAAGATGACTACAGTTTTAGCCTGCCACATTTTCAGCGCAGCCAAAGTCCATGTATGCACGTATGAAATGCACCTTTCTTCAGTTAAGAAAAATTGTAAATCCAGAGAGGTGCTACAAATAACTCCACAGCATCCCACCCGGGTCTTTTATTCCTGATTTGCAGAAACAAAACCCACAAACACCACACACAAACTGAAAAACTACTACAAAAACATAGGATCTAAACACCTAACCAACCCCGAGGTGGCATTCACATAAGCATAAGCAAGAAACATTAAATAATTTAAACTGACAGTTTCTGCAAAGACAAGGATTTAACCAAAGTGATACCTTTGCTTTCCCGAAACCCACATGCCACTTCATTTTGAGGATGTCCCCACTATGTAAATGTAATTAATTATAATAAACAAACAGTAATTAATGACGGAACTTTATTTCCTGACACCAGTCACCTGGCTTGGATCAGAGTTACAAGAGTTAATGCTCCTGTTACGTGACCGGGCCTGCATTCACTTATCCCATGGGTGTTGTTACACAGTCACGTTTCTGCTTTAAATGTCAAATATAAATGCAATAACATTTCAGGTAAGAACAACCAAAAATGAGTATAATCCATTCACACAACATACACAGAGATAATCTAAGACTGAGATCAAAGTAGATAACCTGTTTCTCATCACCCCAAGAGATGAGATGATTTTTCTGGGCATCTGTCAATGCTTATTTCCTCTGACTCAGAATGACTCCAGCATACATGGATGCTTCTAGTCCTCAAACCACTCCTGTCTGCAGTATGCTCTTCAGGTGCTGAAGTGAGGTAGATCCACCCCCTGGAGCCTGTAAATGTCTTTTCTGAGGCTGGCTCCTGGTCGTCCTATAGGATTTATCATCGCTGTGCAGAACTTGTTTGATGGCCTTGTTCAGATCTTTTGCATCTGTACGAACCTTTGCTTCATTTGGATTTATTACCATGACCATGCTGTCAGTGCACTCCTTTGGCTCTTGAATTACCTCAGTAATACTCAGTTTTACCATCCCGCCAAGTTTACTCACTCACTGTGCCAACTGTATTTTATATGATGCTTGTATTGGTGAAGGCATGCTGGAATCCATATTAATATGGTTAAGCATGTCCTTCCATATCTCAATCTATTCATCCCCTCATTAAATTCTTAAATACATTATTTTGTGGTTTGGTCAGCCCTGACTTCCTGTTTTGCTATTTCAAAATTTCCTGAGCGCCATCAGTCACATATCTACATTATGTGGCCAGTGTATGAAGCAAATTTAAATGTTTATACTAACATTTTCTGGCCTTTAATTTTACTGTATATGCTTGCAGTGATTACCTGAAATTTAGCTCCAGTGTCTAGTTCTTCCACCATGTACTTCCAATGTTACCCTTTTCCCCCACACATTTATAAGTTCCAAAGAAGTGTGTTTCTCTATCAGTGTCATCATCTGCATTATGTTGCGTTTTGATTTTATATTCCTTCACAACCTGTGCTGAATGCCAGCACTTTGCTAAGTGCTAGCTTTTACTCCATGCATCATACCACACCCCTTGCACTAGGCACCGTTATGTTATAATTACCTCCACATTTATTTCAAATAAACTTTGTCCCCGCTGTTTAACTGGCTCTTAGGGTTTTAATTATCTGACTCTCTTAATTCTTTCAATGTTTGCCAACCTTTTTTTCACTTGGAAAGCACATTTTTCAGTAGCCTTGCACAACTTCATTTTTCTTAACAAAAACATGTCCATTTCTCATGTCTACCTTGTTCAGAGCTGGTTATTGCTTATACAGGTAACATCAATAATTCAATCTTTAATTAGACCATCTATTAAGTGCTCAAATGCACACGTTAAGGCATTGTTATTTAGGTTTGTGACACAACAGTCAATGATCTCACCTGGTTGCTGAGTTCTTGTAAAGAAATTGTGCCTTTCCCAAGTAACATTCTTGTTTGGCTCAACACTTATACTTGTGGATGTCTTTATCGCTCAGGTTTCTGTCTTCTTCCTGCTTCCACAGGTATATATTGTGGATAGGCAATGTCCTGGGCATGACACAAGTAGCAGTGTCAAAGATTTCATTCTTTCTGATATTCTCACAATACCACTTGCTGCCAGGACAGTTAGAAAGTATTGTTTCCTCCTCCTCCATTTCTGTCCCAGCCTGAGGGATTCAGCTTGCTTCACTTATTCATTTTTTGATGATTTTTTTTAGGTTGCTCCAGACACCATGTCATAAAGGCACAGCATTGTTACATGACTGTCCCCACTTACCTAACATGAGTCAATGTTTAAAAAAGTTTAATATCCCTGTCATGTGACAAGCTGAATAACCATTTACTCCAGTGACAACTCCTAAAGTAATGAACTCTCTCTTCTGTCATCACATCTGATATAAGGCTTGTTGGTCGCCAGCCTATTAAAAATGAATAAATATCCCATTTACAACTTACACCTCAGTGGAATATAAAAGTGGCTCTTGGGACGGGTACAAAGACAAGATGAGCAACACAAAGAATTAGAATTGTTCTAATCACTCCTTTTACTATTTTAAATCATTTCTCTACTTTCAATGTTTATAATCTCAAGTTAAATCATTCCATCTACAGTTGCTGACACTGCTAGTGAACACAGCTAACATGTTGCTTGCAGTCTGCTACAGCGGAGTTACAGCCCCAAAGCTATTTTCCACCTTTTCATTTTTTCAACACATGGGACTGGTGTGTGTGTCCACTATGTTCAGTCAGACCACATACTGCCTCTGGGGAGAGCCCATGTAACTTGTACTCAGCAATGTTTGTGGTAAGAAAACCATGTAACAATTTTACCAAAGTATTGTCCTACTGAAACTGTCCAATTACCGTATGTAGTAGAAAACAATAATTAAGACAAACACAGCCAAGGGAAACTGGAGGACTGTAGCTTAACAAAATGTGCTTTGCTGGCACTGCCACCGCTTAGGAGTTAAACAGAGCCAGAAGGCAGTTTCTGTGCCCTGCATTGTAGCACTGCTTCAACTTGTGAGAAGAGGGTACCAGCTGCTACCAGACCAAAATTGTGTGTTTTGAATCCACTTTGCATTTATGTAAATGACTACAAAAGGGGCAAGATAACTGAAAATTAGGCCCACTGTACCTACTGTTAATTCACATTTTATTTAATTTACTCCAGTTGTTGAAAACAGTCTGATTGCAAGCATTGCTGGATACCATTATCTTAAACATCTACAAAGACTAAATATTTGAGAAGCAGAAGCTTAATAATACTGAGAATCATACAGGTTAAACTTAACATAGCTGAATAAACTAACCTTGTATTAATTTTATGATGAAAGCAATAATAATTTTAAAAATGAAATGCTGCTTTCTCCAATAGATCTCGGAGCTCACAACAAAGCTAAATAAGCAGTAGTATCATTATCATCATCAGCAGCAGCAGCACTAAAACAAGTGCACCAAGACAGAGGTGAAGTGACTTAACCAAGTGGACATACTGAGTTAGTGTCAGAACTGGGTATAAAATCCAAAGGGTCTTACTTCCAGACCTATACACTGTAGATATGGGTCACTTTCAAAGGAAAACAGACCACAAATTCGTATTAAAATAACTTCAGTTTTTAAACTAATGCATTCAAAAGTTAGGAAATGCCCGATGTAA
>NW_017729015.1:3361382-3374017 GCF_001723915.1 Gavialis gangeticus
TATCATTATCATCAGCAGCAGCAGCAGCACTAAAACAAGTGCACCAAGACAGAGGTGAAGTGACTTAACCAAGTGGACATACTGAGTTAGTGTCAGAACTGGGTATAAAATCCAAAGGGTCTTACTTCCAGACCTATACACTGTAGATATGGGTCACTTTCAAAGGAAAACAGACCACAAATTCGTATTAAAATAACTTCAGTTTTTAAACTAATGCATTCAAAAGTTAGGAAATGCCCGATGTAAGGTTGTCCATGAAATCTAAAATCTGATGTGTTCACTTCACAACCAAAACAATATTCTTTTAATATATGCATAAAAAATCTATTAGGCACACCTGTAACAACCTCCCAACCCTGTACCCTTCATAATGGGTGATCCCTGAACGACTGTCCAGCTTTGCAACCAGATGAACAGCCTCTGCTACATAAACTATAGCTATTATACTACCCTTTGAACTATAGCGTAGTGCTGGCAGATGCTTCTCTGGTTGCAATGCAAGACTAGCTTGACAAAATGTTTCTGTTTGTTTAATGTGTTGGAAGTTTGCCAAAACTTTCCAGAATACTGCAAGTGAAAAGAAGGGAAAAGGCGGTTTTTAGGTGGTTATACTACAGCAAAAACTTTAAGGGACAAAGACAAGTATTTTTTCTAAGAGAAGGACTTTCCTCCTGGAATTATAGGCCTGCCACATGTAATGGAGATGTCACAGCTTTTCCAGAAAGGTTACAAGTATCTGAAAAATGTTAAGCAACCCCCACTGAAGAGTCACCACCAGCTCCCTCTATGATATCAAGCAACAGTTTAAATGATGACCTTGTCTCACTATACATTTTCACCAAATGAAATATGAGGAACTGACACCACCGCAGAAATTAGTCATGTAAATGCAGCAAACCAAATCCATCCCATTCATGGCTTGGTCTGGTTCATCAGGTCTGTCCTCATCTCCTGAGATCTGATCCATTTTCCTACCTAGCTACGTAATTTTTTTAAAAAGGGCTCTGGATGAAAGGAAGGGATTATAATGATCTCCTAAATCCTCATTTCCACTTCCCAGATTGAAATGAATTTTGGGAGTGCTGGCAAAAGAACACAAGAAGACAAAAGTGTGGTCTAATTAAAAAACAAATAAAGAAAACAATAACACTTCCTTTTATATTTGTCTACCATCTCCCTGAGAATTATTACATGGTAGAGGCAATTACATCTGGGGGGCAACTCAGGTCATCTCCTCTGCCTTTTTAGTCAGACTACACGGCACCAGCGCAGTAAGCGTCTTGCTGCAGTTCTAGACATGTGAGTTTGCTTTTCTCCTTTGGACATGCAAAAAGCTGCACCCTGATTACAGGGTACCTGTTCATTAGGGCTGAGGACTGAAGAGTAGTTGCACGTATGCTGTTGGCCATAGGAACCTCTGCCATGCTAGCTAGATAGCTTGTTTGGCTCGGACAGAGCTTTGACACAGGTGTGGGGGTCTTCGGAGGAGGATGCCATTCTGTAGCTGGGTTGTTTTCCTTCTTAGCAACAGAAAGCCAAATGTTTTTATTTTTTGTATTCCTTCAAATGCCTAAGGCTTCCAGAAGCTCAAGCAAGAACACTGTGGGGAATACTGAATTTCCTTTGCTCCTTCCCCAGTGACATGAATACTTATCCACAAACTGTTGGCACTATAAAAGCAATGTCCAAGAGTGACTGCCATTGGCAAAAGTGCAAACCTCATTGAAATGGCAGCCTGGTTACACTTTTAGAAAACATGTAGTGCCTTAATTTTAAATAATTTTGGAAATGAACTTGATACTGTACACAGTATGAAATAACTTCTTCGGGGACAAATGGTTGACTTCCAAATGTCTTCATGAGAAAGCCCAGACAACTCTATTGTCAATACCACTCAGAAAGTGAGAAGGAGGCCGGAAACTGTTTAGAGAGAGTAGTGTATACTTATGGGGGAAACAGCCTTTCTCTGCCCCTCCCCAACATACACACATGCACTATTCACAGTCCTTTTAGGAAGAGCTGAGAGAGTAGGTAATATGGATGTAGCTAGAATCACTAGATTTTGCATTCTTCTTTGTCCCTATGTCTTACGCAATGCAGCAAATCATTGCAACTTGCATTTCCCCAAGCTAACCTATTACTGACCTCAAGATGTTTGGGTCTCTCCCTGTGCTATTACGATCTTGAGAGTTTCTTCCCAGCAAACTGTTCTAAATTATACACCTTGGCTCTGAGGAGTGCTGACTTCAGGAAGACGGAATGGAATATGTGCTGGTTCCAAAGAGTCTGACGCTTTCCTAAATGAGGCCCAACTCCCTAATGAAAAGTCAGGAATAGTAATGGCTGTAGTAGTAATATTACTACTACTATTATTAATAATAATGGACCTGATTTATTTTTACTGCATCCCAAGCCGAAAGCCTCCAGCTGTATAAAAAACTGCTAATAAAAATGGGCCTTAAAACACCTTGATGATAGTGTGCTAGCTTAGTTCTGTCCAGCTTTCGAGTACAGCTCAAGCTATTTGACCAGCGATGTGCCACTCACCCGCAAGCCTACCAGTCACATATTGTATAGGCTACATCTACATAGATACATGCTGTGATATGTTAATTCTCCCCCAGAAACTTACTACAGGCACCAGAGAGTCCAGAGGAGAGCCACCCGCGTGATCAAAGGCCAAGAGAGCAAGCCTTACGAGGAGAGGCTGAGGGACATGGGACTCTTCAGCCTGGCAAAGAGAAGGCTCAGGGGGGACTTGGTGGCAGCTTATAAGTATATAAGGGGTGTGCACCAGGATCTGGGAAAACAGTTTTTCATCAGGGTTCCCCAAGGGATAATGAGGTCTAATGGCACAAACTTCTGGAAGGCCAATTTAGATTGGACATAAGGAAAAACTTTACAGTCTGAGTGTCCAGGTTCTGGAAAAGACTCCCCCAAGAGGTGATGCAAGCACCTACTCTGGACTCATTCAAAAAACTTTGGGATGCTTATCTTGCCGGGATCATTTGACCCTAGCAGACTGCCTGCCTATGGCAGGGGGCTGGACTCGATGATCTCACAAGGTCCCTTCCAGTCCCCAATGTCTATGAACCCCCTACAGCAATAGTGCCCCAGCACTGTGCCACAGGGCCCTCCCACTACAGTGTTGCAATGTGTGGATGCCCAATCCCCCACCACATAGCAGATGCCCCAATGGTCCTCCTAGGCCCCCTGACCCTGCTACGTCTTCCCACCCCCAGGGATGGGAAGCAGAAGCAGGAGAAGGAGTCTAGAGACTCTGGCATCAGCAAGCAGGAGAGAAATGGGAGGTATGGCACCTGAATCACAAGGCCAGAGACTTCAGGTTAACCCCTCAGGGGTTGAATGCAGCCCACAGACCAGCAGTTAGACACTCCTGTGCCATCCTATGAACGTCATGGAGGAGATGCATTTAAGAAAAAATATCACTTTGCAGAAGAAATATATGATAAAAAGCACTTTGTCCCACTCTCTTTTTCTGCATGTATCCGAATGGGAACCATGATTCAAAATGCTCCTGAAAGGATATCTGAGGGCACTTATGAAATATTGAAATCACGGGAGGTGTAGTAGGTTGTCACTCATTTTTTATTTTTCCTGGGATTAACCTGTCCCCACAGGAACAACATCAATAATAAATCCAACAAATATACAAGCAACGAGTTAACTCAAAACCTGTGGTCCTTCCTTGGATCTGGAGAGGGCAACCCCAGTTCCGTGATGCCTCCTTACCATCTTAGCCTTCCCTCTCTCCCCAGGTCCCCTCCCTGGGAGTTTTTAACTTCTTCTGGGGCCAGGCAATCATCCCTGTCAACTGGCCCTGTGCCCCTGAGCAGGCAGTCTTACTACTCACTAACCTCCCCTCCCCTAACTTGCAGTTGGGCTCCTGCCCCTGAGCCATGTACCTGGCTACAGAAAGTCAAATGGCTTGATCTGCACTCTGTGATTATCACATTCATCCATATTGCACTAGATAAGAAATAGGTAGTTTTATTATTCATTGCTCTTATTATCCTTTCTGAAGTTATACACGTAATAAGGATGGATGGGTGAAATAGTGCAAAAGAAAGATCAGTCCTACTTAAACACCAACCTTTTGTTCAATTTGGGAACTGGATGTGAGCCAAACCAATTCTTTAAACTCCCCAAAATATTAGTCATACTTTAATTATTTTTCATTTCCTGTGTTTCTGGGCTATTACTGAGGCTAGACAAGGAAATGGGAAATGCTACCAAAAAAAAAATATTCCTGAGTTGGAATGTTGTTGTAGCCACAGTCCAGGAAATGTACAGAAGGCAAGGATTTTTTGTTATATCTTTTTATTGGAGTAATTGAATAGTCGGGAGAGCTGTTGGACAAGCTTTCAGGTACCAAGTGACCTTCCTTAGGTTAGAGACCTTCTCAAGCCAGAGACTTCCTAAATTCCTGAGATAACTCCAGCTCAACTGGAAGACAAAAGTACCAAAAATTGCATGATGAGGAAGTTTATTCTCACCAGATTTTAGACCCGGTTCTATATGAGATATTTTAAAAGCTCAGGGAGGCTGCAGCAGAGCATCTGAACTCCTGTGGGCTTGTCTGCAATAATCCAAATTGGGAATCTTTAAGAACACGTAATACTAATAATGTGTGAGTGCTGCCCTGAAATAACAGCCTTCTGTGAGGCATCAAGGGGCAGGCAGGGATTATGCTGTGTATAGTGGCCACTAAATCTGAAAACCCTAAGGCTGTTGCTATTCTTAGGATGTAGGCATTTTAGGGTTTTGTATAAGGACTTTTAAAACATGCAGCTTACAAGTCAGAGGCCAGGGAGAGGACTCAAGTCTGAGATGAATGAGAGGTGAATCTAGTCTTCAGCTCCTGGTGCAGTTCCACTTACTTCAGCAGGACCGCACTAGCTACAATTTAGCCCAACATGTCATAAACACACACATCACAGCTCACCAGCTTTCTCTTTCAGTCCAGATCTTTTTATGAAGCTTGATATTTACCAGTGTTTTATATGTATAAAATAAAACAGGCACAAAGGATAGCCTCTTAGAAGTACTATATCTTAAGGAACCATCTTTCTTATGGATCCCCTGGGTTGCCAGAACTTTGCCTGATGTTTGATTACTGTGGCTGTGTGCAACTGAGTGAGTCTGTAAGGAATCAGCAGCCTTTAGATATGTAACTTCCTGACTGCACCTACACATGTTGCTAATTGAAGGTATAATTACATTATTTATTTGTTTGATTTCTATGCCGCTGTCTCCAAAAAAGCTCAGGGTAGCTTACAGTAAAAGTCATAAAAGCAGATAAAATAATAAAACAATAAAACAGTTCCCCAAAGAATACCGCAAAACTTAACTCCACCTACTAACGGCTTGCCCAAATCAAAAGTCTTACAAGCACTTTCAAAAGATGGCCATGCTCAGGCTTTGGTGGACTTCAGCAGGGAGGGAGTTCCACAGCTGAAGAGAGACCACCAAGAACAACTTCCCAAGTCTTTTGGCCAGGCAAACTTGATGCACAGATGGTACCTGCAGGATGCTGTTCTTGGCTGACCTTAGGGATAAAAATGGAACATAAGGAAGGAAGTAGTCCCTTATGTATACAAGATCCAATCCATGTAGGACTTTACAGGTCAAGACCATCACCTTGAATTACATTCAGAAAGCTATTAGAAGCCAGTGCAGATTCTGGAACACTTAAGTAATATGCTCCCAGCTACCCCCCAACTTGAGAAGGTAGGCCACTGCTTTCAGCACCAGCTGCAGCTTCCAGAAGGTTCTCAAGGGCAGCCCAACATAAATCACACTGCAGTAGTCTAGCCTTGAAGTTACAAAGGCATGGATGATGGTGGCCAGATCCAAATTTGAAAGACAAGGCTGCAGCCTTCCTGCCAGATGGAGTTGGTGAAAGCTGTAAAGCAATGGTGTACATTTAAAGGTGAAAGATCTACAAGTAAATTTGAGAATCCACGTTCCACAAAGGATTCAGGAGCTGTGGACCTGAGTGACTAGGGGAAAACAAACCTTATCCTTCCCAAGACATGAGGTCTTCCAATCACCACCACCCCTGTCTTGTCTGGATACAGCTTCAGTTGGTTTCATGCACATGTAGAACTCAGGCACTGGGTAAGAACCAAGATTGCAGGGCATGAGTCAGATGAAAAGAGGAGATAGAGCTGGGTCTTATTGGCATGCTGACGCTCCTCCACTCTAGATCTCTGTCTAATCTCATTCAGCGACATAAGAAATGCATTGAGCTCACCCATCACCACCCTTTGAGACTTCCCTATTCAGAAAGAACCAAACCAGTTAAGAATATCCCACATATATCCACCAGGTGACATAGATGTGTTGTCAACAGTTTATGGTTAACTGTATCAAAGGCTACTGAAAGATCTCAAGGGTCAACAAGGTAAAATTTCCCATCAATCCCCAAGTGAAGATCATTGATCAAGGCCACAAGCATAATCTCTGTATGATGCATAGGATGAAAGTTTTAAGGGCAGGTGGTGATCTGTGGGTCCTGAAATCCAACAGCATCCAGATGTGCCTCGAGTTGCCAGGTGACTGCCAATTTAATTACCTTTCCCAAATAGGAGGTTGTAGGCAGGGCACGAAGTCAATATTAAGGATGCTTTTTTGAATAGTTGCTGGACATCTGGCACCCTACTCTCCTGAACGGAGGCATTACATGGACACCAGCAGTGGCCCTGGTCTCCCCATCTGGCTTTTACAAACCAAGATGGACATCAGTCCAATTCACAACTGGATGCCCGCATCCCCGCTCCCCGTCCCCAAACGCTTCCTCTGCACTGGGGATGACAGCAATTGGTCCATATGAACCAGACAAGACTGAGTTTCCCCAGCCCCAAATTCAGACTCTGCAGCTAATTGGTGGTCCCCGAGCTATGCTGAATGCAAGTGTTTGTGTCTACAAAGTAGATGGCAAACCTATTACAGTTGACTGTGGATGACTCTGTTTCTACATGGAATCCAAGTGGAGACTGTTGTCTATAATGCCAGAGACGCTTTCCCCTCCTCTCCCCATCCCCCCAAAATTAAGTGCTTAATGTACAACCACTTCAAATGTTCCCTGATTTCTGTGGCATGATTTACCTGTGCTTTTGACAGGCTTTTTTGCACTTGTATAGTGATGGTTCAGGGATATTCAGTCAACAGATATTTACTCAGAAGATCTGTCTCTTCTGTATATTCCATCACAACTTGTGACTTCAGTGACTGAAAAGGTTACTCTTACCCTTTTATCCTATTAGTCCTTCAAAAGCCAACCAAGCTCTGAAACAGGGAACTGGGTTCTGTTCCTTCCGGCACACGATTAATTTAATTGCTTAGGAAGGTCCAATCAACTATGCAAATGTAATGAAGTCAACACGGCAGTGCAAGTGTAACTAAAGGCAGAAATCTTATTACAAGTAAATCGGAGAAAATAAATGGCACCCAGGCTGTGCTTGTTCAAAACCCTCATCTTTTTTCTTGGAACTGGAAGGTACTGAACATAAATCTGGAAAGCAGCCCCCAATACTATTTTTCCCATTACTTTTTTACAGCTGAACTTAAAGACAGACCTCATAATCAGCAACTCCTTTTAGTTGGCACCTTGGATATTTGCTGAAGATAAGTTTCAAAGTATAATAATATTTAAGAAATAAAATCCAAATATGCCATGAATTTGCTCACATGTAGCATAAGCAATATCTGTGCCTATTTTAAGAAAATGCTATTAGAAACTCCCAAAGACTCTTCAGTTATGCGTATTCTAACCTACAGGCTGCTAATCTTGGAAGCCATTTTTACAGATACAGTTTTATAATAACTTTAGATAATAGATCTGTAAGATCGACATGTTTTCATGAACTCAAGTGTTATGGCTAACGGTTCTCATGGGATTGCCATTTAACACAGATATCTCATGCAGGTCTCACTTGCTGTGCTGGTTAACGTGCAATTTCTCAAAGATCTGCTCCCCCACCTCCCCCTCCCCCCCACTTCAGTGCATTCCTGCTAGGGCCGCGGGATTGTGCTCGTCTGTCTGTTCCCAGACACTATGCCACACCCGTGGGTAAGATCAGAGACACATGCAGCAAAGCAGCAGGGAAGCTAAGAAGGAAGGGGTGCAACCTCTAAAACTCTTACTAGAAGGCACACCAGCAGCAAGAATTTGTCTCCAAGGAATGCTGAGTGGGTGGGAAGCGGAGACTGACTCCCTAGTTACTAATGGAAAATGCTTTGGGTTTGGCTTGAAAGAGACTGTGAAATGTTTCTCCTTGGAAAGTTTCCCATGGAAATCTCAGGGAGATAACACTGAGAGAAAAACTTAATTCTAGTCTCTGAAAATGATGTAAGGCCATGGGACAACATTAACCGAAAAAAAATGCCTCCAATGGCTCAGAGGTCTGATCATGAAACTCAGACTCTTTCATTTTTAGATCTCCCATTCAAAATTCAGTGCAGATTGGGAATGACTGAAAGCTATTATCACAGATGGCTGTTTGGATGATCCAAAGAAATGAGCTGGCAACCTCAGATGAGTTCCTAATAATTCAGTATCTATATGACATGCCTATCAACATAACCGGCACACCCTACTTGGACCACAGAGACTGAAATCCCTGCTACAATTTCCCTCTTGGTCATAGTTGATGCACAAGAGCAGGGAAGTGAGTTACCTCTCAGTGAGTTAGGCTGGAAACTAACTTCATTTTTAAAGCCCTACTATTATATGTAATAACACAGTGCCACGGAGCCTTAGACATGAACCAGGACTGTTCTATGTCAGCCATTGCACAAACATGGAACAAAAAGATGCAATCTAAGAAAATCCACAAAAGCAGGATGAAGACATATAGGTGGGAAAATCAGTGAGAGGGTACTGTTCACCAGAAGAGGCAGGGTAATAGCACAACAATAGCTTAACCCCTGCCAAGTTCTTTTGTGGGCATCAGGACAGAAGTGAATTTAAGGAGGGACTTGAAAAAGATAACAAATGGTTAGTAGATATTAAGGGTTGCTTTTCCCAAGCATTGGGACAACATAGGCTCATCTGTGCTATCCCCTATCTGAAAAGTAACAGTTGTGAAATGTGGATTGGCATCATAAGCTGATAAGAAGTGGGAGTTAACATTTCAATAATGAATGAGTCAATAGGTAGGGTGGAAATATATTGTGAAGGACCTTAGAAATGAAGATAAGCAGCTTATGTTTGCTTTGCTAGAAAACGGGGAGGCTAAAGGGCATGGCAAGGGCTGACAGCCAAAGTAATCAACTAAGGTCTGATTCCACTCTACCTATTAGGGGCATAAGTGGATTCTGTTCTAGCCCCTGGGAAAGAGTGAATGAAAAAGTTTGGCAGGTCCCCTTCCTCTGTAAAAGTAGGTGTAGTAATGGATTTTCAGAATTTAAACAGGGTGGAAGAGAACTGAATATTGATGCCTGAGTCCACACAGACTGGATGTGATGACCAAGAGAAAGGCCCAATTTAAGGATGACATTCAGATGGTGAAAGGATGATTGGGCAGGATGATTGTCCAGTATAAGTAAGAAAATATGATGAGGGAGAAGACCTCTGTGGCAAGATAGAGAACTGAGTTGTACTCAGACAGAAAGAATAGATTTCAGCTTGTAAAGCTTATTTTTAATAATATTTAATAATAACTTACCAACTAATAGGTCAAATTCAGACTTTTATGCATATTTTCAAGTCACTTCAGTCCTGAGTGCTTTTGGTTCACTAGGCAGTCACAATTTTCCTTCATTATTTTAAGGATGAGGCATATGGATACAGGGCAGAATTGTATTTCCTTTGTGTGCCTAAATGGAAGTGTTCGAGACATGTTCATGGCCTTACCTCTGCACAGTGGGCATGTAAGTGTGCACATGTAATCTGGGTTGCACGGTGGGTTACATTTTGACTGGGTATGTATGTATGCACCTTAGTATAAGTCCTAAACAAAGCAGAGGGGAAACCTACCCACGTCTAGCACCAACAGCTGAGTGGGCAGGGTATTCACTGAAGAAGCAGAAGACCTGAGGTCCAGGCCACCTTACCCAGAGAGGGTTTGAAACTACACATCTGTGACTGCCTGGTACAGTGCTTTAACCACTAGGCAACAGGTTAGGCATTATCCAGGCTTTTTTCCAGAACTCTTTTTGAGCTGAGCCATTGCCTCTTGAATTTACAAGTCACTGGATAAAACATGGAAGGGCATTAAGGGGGTCTGCCCCACTGGGGGCAAGGGCCCAGACTATAAGCCAGGCTTTCTCCCCAGGGGCATATCCAAAGAGGATGCAGTAATGTGGCTGCACTCCCTTTTCAGATTGGACCACACCGCAGGAGCCTCTGGGGATTTATATGAAGTCCTCAAAGCAGGTCAGAATCCCCCCTGCTCCAGCATGCTCAAAGGCATGTACCCTTCCCTCCCTTTCTGCCACCCTGCTGCTGCTGCTTTCCTTGCTGTCCTGGAGGCAGGGTAAGCTTCAAATCTGTTCCTGCCTGCTCCAGCCAAGCCTTGTAGGAGCTGGGCACAGCTTGGAGCAATGACTATGGCAGCAGAGATGGGTAGGGGGGTTTCCCCCTCCCCAGAAACCTGGCAGGGTGGGGGAACCTATCACTGTTGCTGCTGTCACTGAGCCCAGCCCTCAGGCAGCCTGGCTGCAACAGGCAGGAGTGACTTCTTCAGCATGGAAAGCAGCAGAGGCAGGTGCAGGGGTTTGGAAAGGGGAGGGAAGGATTATGCCTTGGGCACAAAAGGGAAGGCAGGGATGCTTACCTATTCTGGGAACTTTGAAAAAGTCCCTAGAGGCTCCTGTGGTGCAGTTTGTCTATACCAGTGGGCTGGGAAGGTAGGATGCTGGGAGAGCAGGTGCAGCCACCCTTGCAGTAGCAGGCTGTTTCTGCACCCCAGTTTGCCAAATCCTGGATCTACCCCTGCTTCTCCCTTCCTGAAGGATCCCTTCCTGAAGGAGCAGCCATCTCAGTGATCCACAGACACTCTGGCTTCCTCCTGGCTGCAAATATCTTTGTCTCTTGGTTGCCCAGGGGGAACAACTGCTGAAGAAGGGTCTGGATAGTGTTTAATCTGAAGCATGGTAGTTAGAGTGCTGTGCTGGGAAATCAGAGCTTGAGATTAAAGGCCCTTGCCAAGTTCTTAACTACTCAGCTGTTCAGAGGCTAAGACATGGGAGTGCACTCCTCCTCTGATATCTAAACTACAGGGTTTCTGGCTGGTTACATTTTTGAGACTTACACCCACACATATCCAGAATATGTATTACATATACAGCTGCACAACTGAGTGTGCATGCTTAGTCTGTGTGTACACACTTATGTGTCTACTCTGCAGGGGAATAGAATAACAATTTGACATACTGGTAAGTGCCCAAAAGTCCACTTAGTGCACTCTTGACAACACTGGAATTGTGCTGGTGTAAAAACTACAATAAGTGAGTGGATAAACTAGCAATAAAAGTGTCAAAGTCATTTTTATTAAGCACACATTTTTGCACTTAAAGTACTGGATGGCCAACAGAGAGTTGCTAATTTCAAAAAGACACATCACACTTGAGATGAGAGGCCCTTAGCTGAGCTCCTATCTTCTAATGCAATTATTTTATATGTGGCATGGGCAATATTGTATTTCCTGAGAAACATTCAGCTCAAATCCTTCAAGAGATTGGTCTAGGCATAAAGCACAAACCTCTCCCTGCAGCTCTGAGCCATCTTGAATGAAGCCTTCTTTCCCCTCTCATTCTCTATCAGTTTCATAACCTGGAATACCATCTTACTCCAGTTCTGAAGGTGTCTCAATTTATTGGTTCAACATGAGCAGGTACCTGCAACCAGGAGCAAATTCTTTATTGGAGGGCAAACCTACTAGAAGTGGCCACATGAAAAACATTTAGCAAGGAAATTAAAGGCCATTTCCACGATGCTCAGAAAAACGTTCCTTGCATTAGCACATTTGGAGCAGAGAACATTCTTTGAAAAATAGCTGATGATCAAATAACTCTGAAACTTCATGTACATTTCTGGTTTACGAACTCTCTTGCTGGATGCTGTGTGTGTATGAAAGAACCTGTCAAACAAGCTGGCATATCTTGCCACAAGAATGAGGGACAATTTGAAATGTTTCCTAGTAAAGAATGACTTTTGAAAATAAGCATCCTCTGATTTTGTAGGTGACTGTTCACACACACAAATAATTTAGTTTTACAAAGCAAAAAGTCTCTCAGACATTCAAGACTCTTTCTCTTCAGAAATGAGAAAATGAACTCTAGGCATGTCTACATGTGCATTCATGCACCATTGCTACTGTATATCAAGTTTAGTACCTCTAAGATGAAGTCCTAACTAGGGATGCGTGAAGCAGGTCCTATTTGATTAGGATTTGGATTCTGCCCGAATCAGGGACAGTGATTCGATTTGTTGATTCGGATCACTGTCACCGATTTGATTCTGAAGCTGAAGACTGGATGCTGATTTGGAGAATCAGTGATTAGGACACAGACACAAGTTTTTTCTACATACCTCAAAGTACCAGTGCAGCGCAGCTTGTAATCTGCGATGCTGGAGCGGATGGAGCATCCCACAGGAGTACCGGGGG
>NW_017729015.1:3379017-3380055 GCF_001723915.1 Gavialis gangeticus
GAAAGTATTCATCATTGTCATAGTTTTTTTCATATGTTTTGCTCCATATCATTTTTCTAGAGTACCATACACTCTAAGTCAAACCCACCAGAGAATGGACTGTAGCATACAGAATCAATTATTCATTGCCAAAGAAGGTACTCTTTGGCTAGCTAGTACAAATATTTGCATGGATCCCCTGATATATATATTCTTGTGCAGATCATTTCTAGAAAAAGCATTCTGTGTTAAGGTGAAAAAATTTAGAAGTACAATTCATGAAAATCCAACAGTTCCAATGGACACTAGAATATCAGCGTAGATTCCTGATTTGGTAATTTGGAACTCTGTAAGTAGAAGGAGTGCACACAGCAGGCAGTATTCGATTCGGATTTGGCCCGAGTTGGGGGACAGTGATTCAATTCACTGATTCAGATCACTGTTCTGATTTGATTCAGCCGAATCTGAAGATTCGATTTCGATTCAGCCACAAGCACAGCTTTATATGTTTCTTCTATGGAATTCAAGGTACCAGGCACAGCTCATGAACATTGAGGTGGTGGAGCGGCTGGAGCATCCCACAGGAGCATGTGGGGGGAGGGAGGTTCACTACACACGCTTGGCAGCAGACCCAGAAGTAGACTGGAAGTATTTCCAGTCCACTTCTGGGTCCATTGGGGAGCATGCTTGGGGGGCCCCCCTGCCCACCCCCCCAGCTCAGCGATCGGCCACGGGCAGACCCTGGGTGCCTCCCCACAGACCCAGGAGGCACGAGTCACTGAGCTGGTGGGGGAGGGTGCTCCCTGGCAGACCAGGAAGTGGACCAGAAGTGCTTCTAGTCCACTTCCAGGTCTGCTGTTGAGTGCGCTGGGGAGCCCCCCGTGCTTCTGTGGGACACTCCATGCGCCCCAGCACTGCAGCATTCACGAGCCACCCAGTACCTTGAGTTACGTAGAAAAAACATTTAAAGCTGCGTCTATGTCCGAATCTCTGAATTGATTCGGAGGGTTCCGATTCAATTTGGAGTGATTAAACGGTCCTCTGATTCGATTCAGATTT
>NW_017729015.1:3390213-3396680 GCF_001723915.1 Gavialis gangeticus
CTGCAGCATTCACGAGCCACCCAGTACCTTGAGTTACGTAGAAAAAACATTTAAAGCTGCGTCTATGTCCGAATCTCTGAATTGATTCGGAGGGTTCCGATTCAATTTGGAGTGATTAAACGGTCCTCTGATTCGATTCAGATTTTGAGATTCGGCCAGTGAATCAGGCCAAATCTCTGCTGAATCAAATCAGGGACTGAAGCCTCACAAAGCCCTAGTACTAACTAAATGCACGGTAACCAGCACTACTGCACAGTAGCACCGGCGCATGGTTTTTTCATGACACTTAATGCATAGTAGACTAACTCTACTGTGCATTAGCATGGCTTTTGCCATGAAACAGTAATGCTCAGTGGAATTAGTCTACTGCAGATTAAGCATCTTGTGTAGATGCACCCTCTTTCTCTGCTAAGAAAGCAGTACTTCAGGAGAAAACTCACTAAAACCTTTTGGCAAAAGTAGAGAAATGCACAGAACTTTTCTCTGGGTTTTTAGTCTTAATTTGCTAGATCTGTTTCTAAATGGGATTTTGTTAAAGTCAGGCTGATGTCTAAAGATAAGGAGACACTAACCCAACAAGAATCTGAGGCGTATCCTTCCCAGAAATCACTCTTCCTTCATCATAGACAAACATTTACTAACAGAATGTTGCCAGAAACCACCAACATTTGTGGGATTGCCATGCAGCTGGGAGTTCCCTTGATAGAGTCATCTACAGCAGAGCTGGAAGCCATAAAGCTATAGACCAGGAACCCATCACTCCAGATGTGACCCTTGGTATTACAGCAGCCAACAACTGCAGTGACAACTCATACCCTTTTGAGAAAGAGCAAGAATAGCTGTGAAAATAACCAGCTGCTGTTACTGCTGACATGTCATATGTCCTCCAGCATTTCTGGGACTGTGCAGGAAAGAAGGAATGTGATATTCCCTTTCGAAGCACAAGGTCTGAGTTTAAATTAGTTTAAATCACTGTTATTTCAAATGGTAAAATATGTAACTCCCAAAATGTAATATGCAAACTTTGGCAGGAGATCATTCAAGAGTGTGCTACATAGCTATATCATGGTTGTATAGTGTATGTTGCGTGACAACAATGTTCCCCATTCAAGGAAAAGACCACATGTTTAATGTGCATCCTTATAATTTCCCCTCTGTAATTTCCTCCTTCATGGTACTGTAGTGCTGTTGTAGGTATTGATCATTGTACATGCTTCAGTTTACTTCTATGAAGAACACAGCTGTTGTCACTGGACCTGTTTTAGTAAATCCATGTGCAGGAGTCAGCATGATCAGGGTCTCCAAAGTAGCACAGCACTGATAACCAAACATGACTTCAAGGTGTCCTGTATTGATAGGCTGCTGTCACCAGCACAGTACTTTTACTGCAGTGAGGTTTTGCTTTGATATTTTCATACTTCCATGGTATTGCAAGGTGATGCAAGTCATTTTCAGTGTATTAGCAGTTTCTCAATTTAATATGGGTTTTAATGGTGTAACTATATAGTAAGGCCAAAATTTTCAATCTTGGAAGCCTAAAGTGAGCTAGCTGTAGCTAACTGAAGTTACCTAAATGAGAGGCCCAATTTTCAAAACTGCCAGTGCCCACAATTTATTGACTTTCTGGTGGCTGCAAGTACTCAGCACCCTCAAAATCAGGCCACTTAATTGTGTGACCACCTATGAGATGAGTTGTACTAATTTCAGGCAAAGTTTGATATATGTGTCTTTAGTCATAGTTAATTTGAATCATTATTATTAAGGGCACTTGGTAGTTACATGGCATGTTTCACATATAGAATTCAAAACAGTTTACAAATTAGGGAATATTGCAATTATTATTTTTTTATTTGTACCATCATGATGTTCACAAAGAACGCAGATACAGACAGTCTCTTTGCAATCAAGAGCATTATTTCCTTTTGAAGAAGAAAGCTAGACACAGAGAAAAGCAAACTGAGAGCTGAATATAAAACCACATTTCTATCCCACTACAGAAGAAATGGAATTCATCAGCAAGATCACTAGGCAATGAAAAAGTAGTATTATCCTTTCATAGCCTTGTGTTAAAATCTGACAAATGCTCTTTCTAACCAATTATCTTGCACTTGCAAAAGATACACACCTCTATGAATCATTCTGAAGCCCCACCTGATATATTTATTTATCCCAGCTCTAATTATGATATTTTAGTACCTTTATCCTGCAACACAATGACTTAGTGCAGATGATTTTTTTCCTTCAATTGCTCACACTAACTGTACAGTTTGCTAAATTCTCCCCCTAAAGGAGTTCTCCCACAGCTCAAGTAGTAGAGCATATATATTTTTATATTGAAGGTCGTGTTTAAAAATGTTTAAGGAAGGTGCTTATTTTATCTAAACTAACCTATGACTATGGGCTGCTCTGGCACTCTTCAGTCTAATGACCCAGGGCTTAGAAGCCCTCCTTCAGCCTTGTAAAGCACCTGGAACCAATACAGCTGAATCTCAAAAGAGAGGCATAAGTGCTTGGTCTCTTGTAACCTTTCAAACCACATAATTTCAGCCATTAAATAGTTTGTTTAAATAAGGATGGCAAGAAACTCACAAACACTGAAAACCGCTGGTTTTACTGCTGATCTGAAACATCTGCAAAAAATATTTAAGCTTTGAAAACTCAGCTACTGTGTTGCTAACCAAACCAAGAGTCACACAAACCAGTTCAATCGTACAAGAGGCCCAGAAGAAACCAAACTAACCAACCAACAGATGATTTTACAGAAAGTAGCAATACACCTCAAAATGTTTCCCCACAGTTCTCTACATGCTCAGGCAGAGTTTCAGGCTCTAACTTGAATAAAGTTTCTCAAGTTAGATACCTGTTCCACATAACAAATCTCCATTTGTACCCAAAAAATTCAGCTGCCACGTGCAGGAGTACCCACATAGATGCACAGTCATTTGCACCCCTTCAAGAATCTGTCTGGGAGACTAGTTGGGCAGTGACCCTCATCCTCACAACGATGACTTAGGACCCCCATTTCTAATTCATGGAAATGGGATGAAGTTTTTCATTTCTTATGTGTGCATCCTCGGCCCTGGTTGATCAGGAAAAGGTAATAGTAAAGGTGCCCTCTTAGCAGGATATTTTAGCCCCTGCATTAGGTTTTGGACATAATGTTCCATGTATCTGTCATCATCTGTTTTGAATATTATATTTTATTGTATATGCTGATAAAGGTGAAACTAAGGCACAAGCTCCAGTTTATTCAGAAAATGACAGCCCAGATGCTCAGTGGGACAGGTCATCATGAGCATGTCCATATTTTAGTACGTTAATTAGGTCCTAATCCATTCCCTTTGCCAATTCAAAGTGCTTCACCTGATTTTTAGATCCAAGGGGCTCAATTACATCAAAAACTATGTCTCCATCCAATGACTATGCAAAACAGCTACACCACTTTGGTACAATACTTCCAACCAAAACAAAATGAGGACTAAGATCTAAAGTATTATTAGTGAAGAGGTCTGTCAGGCCAACAGCCTTCAACTCAGAGCCTTGGTCTCGCCAGTGAAGTGTCTACTCTAATCTACCACCCTGCTGCTGGTCCCAGAGCCTGAATTGGGTCTGCCTTAAAGCCCCAGCAGTGCCCAAGGCTCTGCCCAATTCCTGAGAACTAAATGGCTGGCTCCTGTCACTTAACACTCCACTCCATTCCACTCCACTCCACCCTACTTAAGACCAAGGAGAGGAACAGGAAGCGTCTGGACAGCAGGGCTTTTCCTGACCTTAGACTGCATCTCTGGTAGCTCTGCCTGCTTCCTGACATCCTGGTTTCCTGACTTGGCTTGCTTTTAGACTTTGCTTTCAGTTTGATATCCTGGTTTCCTGACTTGGCTTGCTTGTAAAGTTCGTTCTCTGTTCGACTTCTTGGTTTCCTGATTGTACAGTATCTGGCTTGTCCCTGAATTCTGCTTGCTTTCTCTGACTCTGGTTGGTACCTCTACCCATGCATGGATCTAGGATTTTAAAAACTGGGGGAAGATGGTGTAGCATACCATCACATATAGCACAATGCACTTTTTTCCTAGTTAAAGATAAACTAGATGCTTTACTAACATGTTAGGGGCTCAGGACTGTATTATTTAGTTTAAGATAAAAGCAAAAACAAATATAACTATTGGAACGTGCACTAATTTGGTAGATTATATATAAAGTTTAAGAAAATACAACAAACTAGGCAGAAAATAGTCACAATAGTCAAAAGATATTGTGTCATTAGTCCTGTAGTCATTATAATTAAATGTCTGTCTCTTATTCACATTCATAAAATAAAATCTAGCTTTCTGGAGCATCTTGGCAGTGCCTTCAATACTTCTCTCTCAGTCACTTCTATACCTAAATTATGATTACTACACCTGAGTTAAGGGATTGAACTAGAGCTAAAAACAGTCTGCAGGGCTGTGGAATCAAAGAGAAACATTACCATAATGGTTAACCGGCATCACAATTGCAAAATAAAGGATTGCTTGAGTAATGGAACAGAAAGACCATTAAAAAGGTCACTGCTAGGACAGGAGAAGGGTAGGTTCAAACCCTGTGCAGCAGAGGAACCATAAAAAACAGATCTCCCATGTGCTGGGCAAGTGCTGGAACCAGCTGGCTATTTGAGAAGAAGGCTTGAGGCAGATACAGACATGGCCTTTGTATCACCATAACTTATTTTATGGTGGCACCAAACCCAAACAAACAGCCCTCCATACCACTTGTTGCACCACAAATGCCCCAAATCTGGGGCTGCAACATAGGTGGTATTAATTTGTGTTGCCTTGCTGCAGCAACCATCTGTTAGGTTTATGGTGGGAGTGCATGATCAGCCTGAAGTTGCCTGTGCTCTCCAGCTGCCTCAGGCAGGTAGGTATTCCCCGGGCTTCAGGGGCTCAAATCCTGCACACTCTGGGAAGTCCCATTTCCTAGGAATGCAGGATCAGTGTCCTGAACCACCTGCCTGGGTTCCTCCACTTGCAATTCCCCAGATGCCTGTCAATACAACATACAGAAATAAACAATACGTAAAAAACACAACAAAAAAGTTAATCTGGCTCCATAGTGTCTTCTGAAATGATGAGTCACAGAATAACAGAGCTCTGGTCCTCTCAGCATTCAAAACTTGAGGAAAGAGCTGAACAGTCCCCAGTGTAATCCTCCTCATTACTATCAGTACGCTCACCTACTTTATTTTATCATTTTAATATACAATTGCCTTTTGTAGGCAGGAAACTAAGCAAAAACAGGGTTTCCTTTTAAAAAATGCTTAAACAAATTAGGAACCTTAAACTGTGGTAAGCAGAAGAAAATGCTTTCTAACTCTAAGCCAATACTTGTAATTTATTTTCAATGGTGTTTAGGCTCTTGGTTAAGTCAATTTATGAAAATGGGATTTAGGCAGTTTTAATACATCACTCAGACCTCTACTGGTATATTAATGCAGAATTGATCCCCAGAATTTCACATCACATTTTGTTACTTGGGTTTCCTGTTTTCTAACATTTTAACAACTCTAAAATCAAGTATTGAATTTTGGAAGATTAAAAAAAATGAAGCATTGTATTAAAATGTCCCTGAGAATAGGTCAGTCTCTTCATAAGCAATGTTTCCATCCTCTAAAAAGCAACAGGTCAGAGAAAGAAGTCCCATAAAAGTCAGTTCAGAACTACGTTCTCAAAGTCCTCTTCCCCCTACTTAGGAGAGGGCCTAGCAGGATGTCAGGTTTTTAATTGATTGTACAGTACTCAGAATTTACCACATTAACTGGTACCTATAAATTACACTTCTGTATAGAACAGGCTGCCCTGATGTGCAGATGCTAAGTTGGCTAATTCTAAATAAATCTGGTAAAAACCTTTGCCTTCTAAAATTTTCCACTAAATTTATTGTACAAACTGTCTCATTGAATCGATAATATGAGAAGCCTATAATTTTGATGTTTGCCCCAAGCACTTGAAGCATTCTGCTAACATGGAGACCTTATTATTCCAGACATTTGGCTCATATCGAACAGACTCAAAATAAGACACAATCCATCAAGTCTGTGAATATAAAAAAGTAGAACGACAGGCTGAGTGATCACAGACATACTAAAGCATTTAATAAGGATTCTTTTATATTTGTAGCTTTGAAAGTTTTCTTTTGACACGGGAGAGTGTCCAGCTAGTCTATTAACTTTTATTAAATGGAAACTTTTATTGGTCTGGAAAAAACATTTATTCTTACCAAGGAGAAGGTGTGTGCAGGATAAGAAACACACACACGCCCCAGTAACTCAAAACATGTATGTGTATGCATTGTCTCCACTGTCATGAACATATATACCACTGTTCTTCTCATCTTGGAGTCATCTTTGATTCTTCATTATTCTTTTCTCTTCACCTGCCAACATTTGCCAATTCTTCTTCCTCATTTTGATCAAATATCTCACTGCCCTC
>NW_017729015.1:3401680-3402363 GCF_001723915.1 Gavialis gangeticus
CACTGTCATGAACATATATACCACTGTTCTTCTCATCTTGGAGTCATCTTTGATTCTTCATTATTCTTTTCTCTTCACCTGCCAACATTTGCCAATTCTTCTTCCTCATTTTGATCAAATATCTCACTGCCCTCTTCTGTTTTGACTAACCTGCCCATCTCCCACTTTGCTTGCAGCAACTTCCTCCATCAAATTCCTGTCTCTGTTCTTGTCTATGAAAAATATAGCTGCCAAAATTGCCTGCCCTGCTATTTTTAATTTGAAATCCTAGATTGGTTTCCCCTAACACATGTTATCTGCTATATCTTTCTAATGCTTGCCTTTGGGATCTTGTCCAACCCTACCCCAACTAACACCTTGAATCTCAGTATTTGTCCTCTCCTACATGCTCTGCTTTACTCCACCAATGGCACTGGTCTAAAAACACTGTCCAGGTTCCAGTCTCTGCTGCCTACTGGTTTATACTTTTTGTTCAATGACTAGAATGCAAAATCCATAAATAATTCCTGAACTAGGACTCAGAACCACCCCCTCCCAGAGGAGGTCCCTCAGCACGGGCTACAGAGTCATGCTTCCTTTTGCTTGGCCTCTGTCCGGGCCCTGATCAGAGACAATGAAATCAAAGGGGACTGCATGAGGAGAGATATATACTCTGTGTGTGTGTGTGTGTGTGTGTGTGTGTG
>NW_017729015.1:3402642-3405294 GCF_001723915.1 Gavialis gangeticus
TGTGTGTGTGTGTGTGTGTGTGTGTGTGTGTGTGTGTGTCATGCATGGCTACCTCACATGGGATTAGAATTTTTATATATAGTCAAGCATAAAAAAAACAGTTCATGAAAATCAGCTGAGGTTATTAAGGAACTGCAATGCCAGACTCAAAATTTACAGATAAGACACCCTCCTACATATATGATTTTTCTTGTGAGGTCAAGAAGCACCATTATCGCCGTTTGTCGGTGGGGAACTGAAGCATGGAGAGGTTAAGAGATACATCAAAGGTCATAGCAAATTCGCAGCAGGGCAGGAACATGACTCCCCATCTTCCAAGCTGTGGGCTAGTGCTCTCCTGCACATCTGCCTACCTGCTAGCAGTGAACAGGACTGACTTGTCCAGCATGCTGCACCCCATTCTCCATTATTTCTGTCTTCTTTCTGACACCTCCCTCTTCTGACTCTGCATATCATGGAGCATGGTTTCCTTCTAGAGTGATCTAAGCAGCTGGGAGCATCACCATCAACCCAACATCACATGCATACACTTTGTTTTTATATTTGTAAATAATATAGTGTAGGAGAAAGGTGATTAACAGCCCTGGATACTAAAGCGCCTACCCCCAGAACTGGAAGAGCAATGCAAGCTACCCTGCCAGCTACCAATGTTTCCTAAGGAGTGACCTGGAGGCATCGCTTCTCATTCTGTACTCATGGCCTCTTCTATCTTTATTTTCTCCCATTTTAACCCAAAGCAAACACAGCCAGCTCCCTTTTCCATGGAAGAAAAAGGGCAAAATGCCACAAAGAACTGAAAGAAAAACCAGTATAATCTTCCAGGCTGTGTTGTCTTTAGATGGAATTGTGCCTTCCTACCAGATAAGACAGGCATACAGCCCACAGGTCCTTCACATTTGCATCATACTAGGGAATTCCCATGAACAAATGGTATCGATTACAAAAGTGATTCAGCACCACGGTCACCATTCAGGATGAGAGAAATCCCTACAGATAAGGTGAGTGTCTACTGCAAGGTCAGATAGGAAACAGTAGATAATATTTTTGTAAGAGATGGCTGTGGAAAATTAACATTGAGCTGCATTGTGGAATTGGGCCAAAGATGATGCATCAAGAAAGCAAACTGGCTGGACAGAGGAGACATTGTTAATGCATTAGAAAAGAGAAAAGAGAAAGAAAAGAGGAAAGAAAACCAGACAATAACCCAGGCTAAATTCTTCCGCATTTGTCTAATTTCCTGGAGAAACAGGAATAAGGTACGGACTGCTTTCCAATTTGACACGTGAAAGGAGTGCATAGTCAAGGCAGGAAACGTTGGTGTCAGCATTCAAGCTCCAAGCTCTAGCAGAAAGGAACAGTGGTGAAGAGGGGCAGGACTAGGAGCTAAGGGCAGGACCAGCTCATTTCCCAGCCAGCCAGCAGCAGCTCAAGGTAGTAAGTGGCAGAGAAAAAAAGGGATTGGGCTCCCAGGACACTGACACACCCCAGTGGGGCTGTGTGACTGGAGCAGGGGAGAGCTCAGCTGCTGCAGCACAGCAGTCCAAGTCCAGTTCCTGCTGACCCCAGTCTCCGCTAGGCTGTACAGGGTCCAGCCACTGGCTTCCCCTGCCTGGCTCATTGTGATTGGCAGTCACCTGATGCCCTTAAACTCATAACAGCCAGGAAACTCTGGGCATGGAGCAAGAGGCTCGGCAGTGCCCATCCAGGCATGGGCAGAACACAGCAGGCAGGGAGGCTGTGCCACTCACAGACATCTCCCAAACTTGGTGGGGGTGGGAAGTCCTGTCCCTGTACCCCCCTGCCAGGCGAGTCAGGTGGGGGGAGCTGATGGCTGGAGACTGAAATGCCCAGCAGAGCATGGGGTCAGTGGGAACCGGCCTTGGGCTGCTATGTTACAGCTACCTCCACACTGCTTCAGACACTTGGATCCATCAGGGCACGTGTCCAGGTTCTGGGGGTGCAGGCACCTGACGGATGACACGCTGCAGTGGAGTCCAGGGCTGGGTGAAGGTTCATCTGCGGGTCAGCAGCTGGGCATTCAGAGCAGCAAGCCAGTCCGGGAGGCACCACACTTGCTGGGCACTGCAGGGCTGTGGTGCTGCCTCTGCCCAGCAGGATCAGTGTGGTAGAGGTGCCATGCCCAGCCCCGCTGCACCCCAGCATCCCCACCCTGACTCAGGATGGGGCCACTGCATCCTGGGATGGTGGTGGACTTCAACTTGGGCAGACTAGCTCTGAAGAGCGGTCACACTTTAATGGAACAGGAGCAAAATTACGCAGACTGAAGATAATTCTGCCCTGGAGTGGCGTAACTTTAAGCTACTTAAAAGGTGTTAATACGCAGCCAGTCCAGAGGTTAAAAGCTCCATAAGCCACCTAAAATTACTGTATAACAAGGCCTCTAGTTACCTCTCCATGACAAAGGACCTTGGCTACATGTTCCTTTTAGACAGCTTCTGGGGGTCTTAATCACTGGATTGTCTGCACATTAACACCATTAGGTATCTTAAAACACTTGTTATGCAGCTCAAAGTTATGCTAATCCTGCCCTGCAGTATCTCTGATACATACAATCCAGCTCCTGTTCCATTAATGTGTGGTCAGTCCTCGTAGATGTGCCACCCAAGCTGAAGTCCTCCAGTATCCCAGGAT
>NW_017729015.1:3410294-3410802 GCF_001723915.1 Gavialis gangeticus
TCTTAATCACTGGATTGTCTGCACATTAACACCATTAGGTATCTTAAAACACTTGTTATGCAGCTCAAAGTTATGCTAATCCTGCCCTGCAGTATCTCTGATACATACAATCCAGCTCCTGTTCCATTAATGTGTGGTCAGTCCTCGTAGATGTGCCACCCAAGCTGAAGTCCTCCAGTATCCCAGGATGCAGTGGCCCCTCCCCACCCTCCCTGTTTTCTATGGACATTGCACCCCCACCTTCCAATCAGCCCACTACCACATGGGTGTTATGTGGCAGGGCTGATCCCTTGCTCTTCCCCCACCCACCATCTCTCAACACCAGTCAAAAGGTAAGTGCAGCACTTTGCATTTTGCCTGCCAGACTTCCTGCAGTCCCCACCATCCTTGTCTCCCATAAAAGTTCCTGTCCACCTAACGTACTCCACAGCAGCCCTTCCTCTCCCTCCCTCTCAGTGCTGACCCAGCCTTCTAGCTGGAGACTCTGAGCCATGCAGCCCAGAGTTTT
>NW_017729015.1:3410813-3417322 GCF_001723915.1 Gavialis gangeticus
TTCTAGCTGGAGACTCTGAGCCATGCAGCCCAGAGTTTTTAATGAGAGTTCGTCCAAGCCACACACATACCCAGCAATTGCTGATCCAACCTCTTCCAATCCTTTCTGAGCCTCCCTATCCCCATTCATTCTGCTGAGTGCTACCTGCTCTGATCAACTTTCCCCTCTCAGCTGGTGGCCTTGGCAAGCATCAGAGATGTTCAGTCTGGCCAGCAGGCTGAAGTACCTGCCACCCCATCCCAGAGCAGCAGCTTCTCTGGCAGCAGGCTGCCCTCCACCCTGCAGCAGCCAGGTTGTGCGTGAATCCAGTGCACGGAGGAGGGTGCTGCTGGAGCCATAGGGCTGGAGCTCAGTTACTAGCAGGAAAGGAAGCTGCAGCCTTAGAAGCACAGGGAATCACAGAGAAGTAGGGCTAGAAAGAACGTCCCTGCTTACCAGGCCTCCAGTGGCAAGTCACAGCTATGCAGGTAGGTAAAGTCCAAGAAGGTTTCTAGACTTAAAAGTGCGACTGCTCCAAACTCCAAGCTAGCACTAAGCCGATCAAAATTTGTGCAGCTTGAAGTAACATGTAACCAAGCCCAAAGAGATTTTCATCTAAGAAATCTAGTCAGCTACTCACAATGAACACACACACACGTGCACATGCACACACACTTAATGTACAGAGCTGGATTTCTAAACTGGTTACATGTGTGGTTTTGTTTATCTGTGCCCTCTAGCTCTCTCTGCACTTTCAGATTTCTCACTTTTCTCTTCTTTTTGTATTCTGCTTCCTGCCTTGTACTACATTGCCCTTACTCCCAGAACTGACTTCCTGTACAGAGCTTTGTAAAGAACTGATGGGGGGGACGGGACAGTTCTGAATAACTGAAAATTTTAAGCACAGCAGAGTTGCCAATATTTACTTGAGGTTAATATCTTGTTTAACCTAAAATGCTTCCCTTTTGAGCTTTAAAAGAAAGACTGAAATAAACAGAAGTAAATTTCAAACGGAAAAGCTTGCTATGACCTACATTTTTTCACTTAAGTGCAAAGGATGCAAAATCAAAAAATGTTTTGGTTGACCCCAGTCTCCATGCTGTATTTTCTGAATTCTTCCATCAAATACACCCTCTTGCTGCCTGCAAACCCACTGCTTCAAACAATCCCTCTTCTCTTCTGGTCAGTATATGCAAGTCACAGACTCTCTTCTCTTGTATTAGTGTCCTGTATCTTGTCTTGTTTGGATTAGAAACTCGTTAGGCTTAAAACATCCCTAGTTTATGTTCTGTAAGCACAGCATAAACTCATGATACTCAAAACAAGCCTGAGAAATAACCATATGTCCTCTCTTACTGAATGGCATGCTTCTAGTCCCCACCATCCCAGCACTGTTCACAAGGTGAAATTGAAAGGAAGATTAACGCTGTGATTATTTAGGAGATGCCAAAACATCTACTCGGTTTTATTAAAAGGGGTATTTACCAGGATCCTTTTAACAGAGAATAGGACATCACTTACTTGTGCTAAGGTCCCCGAAGAGGCGTCAGTTTTGGATTAACATGTTTTTTGTAATAAACAACAAACTGAAAAACAACAAACAAACAAACCGGCAGAAACTCTCCCCTTTCTCCCCACCACCCAAAAGCATGAGGCTCAAGACTCCACCAAAACATTTCAACACTGAGCAGAGTGTTGATATTTTAATTCTTCCATTAATTCCAGCAGATGATGTGCATATACTTCCTCCAAAAATCTTAAGCAATGATAGGAAATCTCTTATTCTTCATATTATAAGGTAAATTATCATTTGAGAGAAATTTCCAAATTTCCATATCATTTGAGCAGCGCCACCTCTCCAACACTTTTCCTGTTGCTTTCTTGTCTTTTAAAGTGACAGGCACAGCAAAACTTCTAAAAATAGCCCTTCAAGAAGGATTATTGTTTGTGTACGAGGTGTTGTCTGAAACTCTAAAGCCCACATTTTTAAAAATGTTCACAATGACATATTTAAATCTATATTTGAGAGGTACTGAGCATTTACCAAGCTAATGAATGGAACACAGCCACGTAAACTCAGCAATTCTGAAAGTCAGACTTTTCCCAAATCTGGTGGCAGCCAAAATTCATGGACGTTAATCATTTGGATCATTTCCCTAACTGAAAAAATTGAGCTCTCTAATCACAGGAACCCCTCCCCTCCTCCAGCGTAATTTTCACATTAATTAAACTTAGAAAAGCCCGTTTCACCTAATACTTAGAATGCAAAATATTATAATAGGAATAATTCCTAGTGTATGCACATTACAAACAAATTAATAATTAACTTGCTCACCACTTCACAGATACGCAATACCTCATTCTAGCACTCTGCTGAAAAGTGGGCTGAGACTGCTGAATGAGATTTAACAGATTTGCAGAATAAGAATTAGCAATGTTCTCATGTGGATAGTAATTTCCCACGCACACAATAGTATTTTTGTGTGTTATACTGACGTCAGATGTGTCAGATTCCTCCTTCTCTGTGGATACATGGCTCATTATGAGCTCAAGCCAATGTCTCTGGGAAAATCACTCCTTTCAAAATAAACATGGTAAATTCCTAGAACTCACCTAAGCAGCAAAGGAAACCCCCTGAGTGAATTGGATTTCATGTGGAGGGTTAGAGTCGCATATTGTGAAATCTGCTTATTTAAATGGGAGGTTTTCTCTGGGGTAATAAGATATGTGTATTGTTGTGCCAGGGATTTTCCATTAGGTGTGTGTCAGCCAGTATTGGAACTGCAGCTTTCACAGTTTGT
Organism: Gavialis gangeticus; assembly: GCF_001723915.1. NCBI lineage: Eukaryota > Metazoa > Chordata > Crocodylia > Gavialidae > Gavialis > Gavialis gangeticus. Next base: position 3,413,594 of record NW_017729015.1, read on the forward strand.
CATATAATTGGGATGAGATTACCAAGGAGAGGCCAATCACAGATCCTCGGCCAATGCACAAAGTCAAGAAGTCACAGGGGAGGGGGGGCTTCTGAAATGAATTTCTTTAAAATGTATCCATGAATTAGCAATGCTAAAGTCTCATAAAACACCCTCAAGCTTTCCCCATTTTCCCTACAACAGAGAGATGTAGGCTGGATTAGACAGATGTATGACCCCATCGTAGTTACAATCCCATATGCAGTCTCATAACATGGGAGCTGGAAGACAGTGCTACAAAGCAGTGTTCTGCAGTTCAACCGAGGGACTTTCTGCACAACTAAAAGTTTGACTCTCACCCAGACCTCTAATTATTTGTACTGCACAAGGATGAAAATGCTGTGGGCTGGAAATGAATTCTTCCAGGAAGGCTTTTGCTTTTTCAAGGGAGCCCTGGGTGGGATTGTATGTTTACAGGGAAATTATGACCTTGATTTAGAGGACTGATGACGCTACAGCCATCTGTTGTTTTACTGATGTGTTACTGTCCTAAGGAGACTGGATAAAGAAATTAAAATAGGAAAAACAATGACCCTCAACAAGGACTTGAATCCTGACTCAACTTATACCAAATCAACTCACAAAATTTTGCAAGAGAAAGAACACAGACACCATTTCCTTGACAACTCAAGACACGATAAACTAAAATGTGGCAGATTGACTCTTCTTTCACTAAAATCTATATAAATCAAACTCCACTGAAGTTAATGGCATTACATTAGTGTAAATACTGGTTAGAAGAAAAAAAAGAGAGGAAAATATGATTAAATGTATGAAGTTAACACACACAGGTTATACTGGGAGTAACTAAACTGAAGTCAAACAAGCTGTACATTTTGTTTTTAAGGGGTTCAAATGAGAGGAGAATTAGGCCAAATATGCTAGTAGGTGGCTGTTCATAGGAAATAAAATAAAGGTTAAACTGTAACAATCAGATAACAGAAAAGTCAACATGTTTGTCTTCACTGGGTCCATCTACACATGGCCCCCCATGGCACAATTGATATTGTGCCATCATTTAGTACTTGCTTTAGGAAGTACTAAAAGATGGCACACGGTTATTTTTAGTAGCTATGTCATCATAGCAATGCACTATAACAAGGTAGCATGTCGTTACAGCGACATAGTGTCGACATCACAGTTTGTGCCTGCTAACACTACATCGCTATAGCAATGACCTACGCTGCCATAGCGCGTTGCTACAGCGATGTAGCATCTCATGCCCAGAATTCACCTCAATCTTCCCCAGCATTCTTTGTCCAGAATTCACCTCTATCTTCCCCTTTTATGAAGCATCCATTTTTATGCAATGTTCTTGTAGACATCTAAAATAAACGCTATCAGTTTCAACTTGCTTAGATCTTGGTATTATCCTCCCCAATGCAATTGATCAGGTGCTATAAGCCAACTGATGGATACTAATAAAATGCAGAGGAGTTGGTCATGAAACAGAAGACGATATATTGACCATAACTACTCCTAATAATATTAGATTTCATCTTGAAAACACTAATGCACAGTAAACAGGCAGGGTTTCTCTGACAAAATTATGATACCATCATAGATCTCACTTTCAAACCAAGTCAATATCTATCTACCGCTTCACAATGTAAGGTTTCAAAATGGGTAAGATGCTTCTGAAATACCAAAGTGTATTGAGGAAGGTGACACAGAATCACTTTGGGAACACAACAGTTCTCCCAAACTAACACTGGCCAGCTTGACCTTCAAAGATCATTTTTACAGTTCCAAACCACATAGATATTTCTGTTAGCTCCTTATGGAGTACAAACTCTGAGATGGCTGCTTCATGCAGCTGACTTCCAGTGACACTGTATGAAGAGCAGTAACTGTGCAAGTAGGTACTCTCTGCAGTCAAAATAGCATCAGTGGGGATGTCTACATGAGACGCTGACTGCTCAATAGGCTGATGCAACTACACAGTCAACATCGCATGGCAAAAACTGTGCCAAGATGCTGCTGCACAGTAGCATTAGGCTACTGTGAAGTGGCATCGCTAAAAAAGATCCACTGGTGTTACTACACAGTAACTGTAACTCCAGTTACTATGCATTTATTTAGTACTTCCTCATGCAAATACTACATAAATGTTTAGTAACCACTGCGCAGTAGCGTCTTGTGTAGATGCTCCTAGTATTACAGAAAGGCTCACACATAGAATATGCTTGCTTGAATGCTGGGTTGTTGTCATATGTAACTTTAACTATTTTAAATGAGGAAGGAATCATTGCTCAGGAGTAGGTATCATTTTCTCTACTATAACATACATCAAACTGCTTCTATAGCGGTATAGGTGAGCTAAACTGTTGGAACTTTAACATTGTTTGAAATAGGTAAAAGTTACAATGGTTTCACTAAACTGAGTTCTTATTCTGACTGCTGATAACACCTCATGATACTGATTACTGTGATGCTACTTACAGAGATAAAACTGAGACCCATCAGCTGTGTCCACACATGCAGGCGGGTATGGTTTGTGTCCACACATGCAGGCACAAACTTCTTTGTGGTACCACAAACAATATCTGTCACATGTTAAACCATGTGTGGCACTGCTAATTTGCAGTGCAGGGGGAAAATTCACTAGTGGGATTTCCCATTAGCAAAAAATACCTTGGAAAAAAGGAGTGCAAAGCACACAAAAGTAGCATGCGCCAGGACAAATGAGACCCCATACTGAGGCACACTGTGGCCCAGCAGTGTGCCCCAAGATGCAGGAGCAGGCAGCCCTGAGTTGGCTGTTCCCCTGCCTCCATATGCCTCAGCATGGGGGCTGCACTGCAGAGCTCCTGTGCTGAGGCATATGGAGATGGGGCAGCTGGGGAAGCCTGCTGGGTTGCCTACTCCTACTTTCCAGCTGGCTGGGGCACAGGGTACCACAGCAAATCCCCCTCTCCCAGCACATGGAGCCCAGCTGGGAGCAGAGAGGAGCTGGGAGTGGACAGTTTATTCATAGCAGAACAATGTATCCTGCCAAAAAGAGCATGTGCAGGTGCATGCACTGCAGCAAAAAGTAGCGGCACAAATTTGTGCTGTTACTATTTGTGCTGCTGCTGCAAGCACACATCCCTGCTCCTCTGGATGTGGCCGTCATATTCCAAAAGGGCCATTTTTGGTCACTTCCAAGCTGATGTAAATCTGAAGGGAACACTTATGCCCCTATATCTGGATTTTGAAACCAACTTTGAATACAAATTGAATGAGAGTATAGGTAGATTCTAAATCAGAAGGTCCTAGTTCAAGTAATGTAGAGCTCCAATTAGGAAACATATCTGCTCAAAAAGTCCACTTGAGCATAAAGAACAAGCAAAGCAGCCCACCAATCTTTCAGATCAAATGGGGAGACATCTAAAAATAAAGAGTGATACTTTGGGCAGGTACAGCAGTCAACTCCAAGAGATCCCCTTTAGGGTGTGAATCTAGTTCATTTTCTTGTCCTGTAAAACTGGCTAGTGGGTGGGATGGGAGCTGGAGTTTTGTCTGTTTTACCCCTGTTTGCTAACTGGGCACTAAAATTCAAATTGGCTGGACACAGCAGTGAATAAAACAGCAGAAGGGGAGCAGGGCTAGTAATGGCAACCTTGTCACGAAGAAAAATGTAGTAAAGCTAAATGGTGAAGCCAGAGAGCATAGCAATACACAAGAGTGCTGACAGCAGCAGTGAGAATG
>NW_017729015.1:3417333-3418754 GCF_001723915.1 Gavialis gangeticus
TAGCAATACACAAGAGTGCTGACAGCAGCAGTGAGAATGAGAAAGGATTTTAAGGAAGTAAAAAGACTGCTAAGAGAAACAGAGAGAGCTATAGCAAGAGATGGATTAAGCTCAGTCTTTGCAGAAGCATTTGGAATTGCTCTGCTGTGAACTCCTCTGGCTGACCCAGAAGAAGCACTGAAACACTCCTAAAAGATCTAAAACCAACCAGACCTTGCTAGAAGGTTGGATCTGGCCAATACTGTCAGGCTGGGCTGAAGATGTGGGAGAACATGAATAAGTTCTTAGGAATAGTTGTGTTTGTAACTAAATCCAGACAAATATTTTCCAGGAAGACAAGAGGGAGAGGTGTTCTGGCTGGTAAAATATCTTGTATAAAGTACTATGAACTAGTGGAGCTCTCTGGCAGGTTTGTCACTTCACTGATGGAAAGTGTTTTGAGAGAGGACGGAGAGACTTCAAAGCCTGATAGGGCTAAATTGTTCAGTAGCTGTACCTGCTTTATAAGAGACACTGACCACCAGGTGCTTCCATAGGTGAACTGCCTTCCTTTGTCTGAGCTCCAAGTGGTTCCTTTTCCATATCAATTGGGGGATAATATTTTAGTACCCCATTCTGATGTACTGCATTAGTGAATAACTTGGATACTAAGCACCTGCCATTGTCTTTTCTACATGTAGTATAATTGTTTCTTTTAAGTTAATTCTAGTGACATTTAAAAAAAACCGTAAGTTCAGGATAATACCATATTTTCTCACATAATACATGCACCTCTTCCCCAAAAAACAAGTGCTGAAAATTCAAATGCACATTATATGTGCGAACTGTGGTAAGGGTAGGTTCTGCAGTTCACTGGATGGAACTGGAAGTAACATCTCCAGCCATCCACAGGGAGCAGAACAATGAGCAGGACCCAGCTCCCTAGCTACTGCAACTCATTTGCTTCCTACAAGGAAAATCTTTTTGTCTTCATTCTGCCTTTGAAAAAAACAAAGTGCATTTTATATTATGGGACATGTTGTATGCAAGAAAACACAGTATACTCCCTGATGTTATGCTATATGCAGTTGAAAGGTTACTTTGTTTTGTGCTGTAAAGGATTTATAGTTAAGATTACATGGCTGAGAGACTCCATGTCATTCTGCCTGGTGAATGGAAAGGTACACTTGCAGCTCATTTCCCCTTTATTAGCAAAATGTTTTTCAGAGTGGAATCCTTTTGCAATAGGCCACACTGATAGAGTGCCTCCCACCCTGAACGGAGGAGGAGGCAGTGAGGAGACCATCTGAGCAGAATTCCTCTGTGCAGTTCCTTGCACAAACCTCATTTACTTTGTCTTATGCAAGGTGAACTTCAGACACTCAAACGTTGGCCCCACTTACTCATGAGCAGCAAGGAATCTAATTGCCAGGACTCTACAT
>NW_017729015.1:3423754-3450408 GCF_001723915.1 Gavialis gangeticus
AGACCATCTGAGCAGAATTCCTCTGTGCAGTTCCTTGCACAAACCTCATTTACTTTGTCTTATGCAAGGTGAACTTCAGACACTCAAACGTTGGCCCCACTTACTCATGAGCAGCAAGGAATCTAATTGCCAGGACTCTACATGCTCCTGTGAGATACCTCTGTTCTAGAAGGAAACAACATGTGGACAATGGAGGCTATCCTTGGGATTAAGATAGTAAAATACAAGGATCGCACAGGCAGGTGAACCTGTTCACTACATAAGAATAATCCTAACATAAAGTACTCAATTCACCCACCGTTTTTCCTTTCCTGCTATACCTAGCCAGGCCCCTAATTCAGTGCTAGATAATAAAGTCTGTGTGAGTCACTATCAAGAGCACTCACCATTTCATACGCAGAAAGATGTAGTTAGGAGTGTTAGGTCTGAAATCAGGTAGAAGGTAGGGCAGAGATGGACCTTATATTTATTTAAGTCTACAAGGTGGATCTCTACCCTTCCTTCATCATTACATGTATTATTTGTTTACTGTTCTGTTCTTTATCTGAATCTACCATTCGCTGTTGCTGCCTATAAGCTTCACTTGTAAATCTGAGTGAATACTGCGACCCAAGGGATACATTGGTCAGTCAGAGCATACTTTCATAAACCTTATTTTGCCTTTTTGATTATAAATTTACATCAAATTTATATATTTAAAAGACAAGAAAATGTCTACAGGTAATGATAGGGAGAAAAAGGCACAAGAGCTGATGCAACAAAGTGTTGTCCTACCAGAAAAACCCAAGAGAAATTACTGGTACTCAGAAGGTTTGCTATATCGTGCTCTGAGTTTCTGAGGTGTCTTTTTGTTACCCTTGAAATATACAGGAAATAGGATCTGTAACTGTATCCATTTGAAGTACTATTTATTAAAAACAGATACAGATGTCAAAAGATGGACATATTAATTCAGTGCAAGAACGATTGCTGAATCACCTTGAAGTAAGAGTACAATAAAGTAAAAATTTAGCGCTTGCACTCTTTTGGTTGGAGTTACTTTAGTGAACTAATCAAACAGATGGATAGGAATAAAAACAAGTATATATAATGCAAATATATAAAATGCAATCCACCCTTCCTCTTCCACCAAAAACATCCCGGAACCAAAAGAGATTATTCAGACTATTAGAAACCTTATTCTGAGTTGAAGGCTCTGAAAAGAACTAGTAAATATCCATCATCTTCTATAGAATAACAGCTGCGGGAAACATCTATGCTCTTCAGCTGTCTCCACTCAACCACCTGCAGAGAGGACCTAATGAGTTGCTTGCTAACTTGAAAGGAAACTCAGGAAAGAAATTTAATTCATCTTGAATTACATGCAGCTTTTTAGGGGGTCACTTTAGCTAAAAGTGCCTGAGGTAAGGTAGAAGGAGAATGGCTGAAATCCATCTACACCTGGCCATCCTGTGCTGAAAACAACATGATGACTTTACTGACTTGACTTTGTTTTTACTGATAGGTCTCATGCAACTGGCAGAAACGAATGTCTGAAAAAATATGAGATACTTACCCTCCTTCAAAGATCTTGATCCTGGCAGGCTCCCCTCTTTTGGTTATGGGAGCATCTTCCTCTGATTTTCCTCTTTTATCCTCTTCCTTCTCAGCTCTTGTTACATCTTTTCGACCTTCATTGGAAAGGAGTGAAGGCAAATGAACCTACCTCACCGAAAGAGTAAAAGAATCAGTGATTACACATTTTCAATGGCTCTAGAAAAGTAAAAAACCATTCATACAGCAGGCTCCCACAGAAGGAAACCTACCATACGTGCTGTTGATTACCATGACTAAAAGTTCGGTAATCAGGACTTACATTTTAAACATGGCCTCTGATTCTGGATCTTGCTCCCTGTTTTTTGCCACGCCTTATTTACACTGACCTCTTAAGAGCAGGGGATGTGGTGTAGAAATTTTAAAGTACCATATACATTAAGAGCAATATAAATGTTATAACAATAGTAATTACTCCACATTTAAGAATCATATCTCTCTTATAAGGTGGGCCTGTATGGGGATCCTCATTTAGCAATTGAGAAACTGACGTATAGGAGACTAAATGTTGTGTCTTGGGTCACTCTACGAGTGTGTGGCAGAGCCAAGGCTAGAATGCAGAACACTACATTTATAGCTCATTCTTCTATCTTTACTTACCCCCTCCATGTACTACACAAATTACTGGGAAAGATGCACATGCAAATACATTTGAACTCAATATCTAGTATTTTTCTTCAGAAATCTGCATTTTAGTCATATATACTTTTTTTAGGACCCACTGTTTACTGAGAATTCTTAGGTGACTTCCCTTCCCCAAAACCAATATTAAGCAAAGTCTCAGTACAGACATGTTCACAAACAGGCAAGCAAAAACTATTTGGCTCCCAAATTCTTAGAGCGAAGCTCTTTTCTTTTCACCAACAAGTCTGTGCCCCTTTCGCTAAAAAAAAATGAAAGGCAGACATGTACTGAGATGCTATGCAGCAAGACTTCATAAAGTATGATGTTTATGCCATGCAGCCCTATGTCTGACTGTACAAAGTCAGTTAATCTCATCTAAGAAAAGCAAGACTGCATCTAGGATGAATGCAAGGAAATTAAATGAAATCTTGGTGACTACACAGATAGGATCTCATGACACAACTTTCTTCATATGACGCACACAGTTATGAATGTGAAAAGTTTTGAGTGTGGCTTTATCAAATACATTTATCCTCTGATGCAGCAGTTTGAGAAGGCTTAATTTTGTGTCTACATTATTTAGAAGCTCAAAGGCCATCATCCATGGAAGTTAGTAAGGGGAAAAACTACTTCAGGGAAAATTATTTCTATTAATAGTCCCCTCTCCTATTCCATGGACTTAAAATATGCTCTTAAAGATCCACCCACAAGGTAACCCTGGAAGACCCATCATATCCAACTGTGGTACCTTCACTGCAAAGCTAACAGGATTCATTGCAACTATCCTGAAACTAGTTGTCACTCAAATAGCATTTTTTCTACAGGACACAATAGACTTCCTCAACACAATACAGATCCTTAGTCACTGCCCCCAGAAGGCCATGTTTACAACCATCAATGTCACCAGCTTTTATACTATCATCCCACACTGTGAAGGCACAGCTCTCTACCTGAAATAGCTATAAAAGCATGGATTATACAAATCATCCACTTCATCCTCACCCACAACAACTTCATTTTCAACCACTGACACTTCCTCCAAACCATAGGCACAGCAAGCCATATGCACAAGGACAGCCCTTCCATATGCCAAAATCTTCGTGAGCTTCTTCATGAGTCTCCCCATTTGTAAAGGAGTGAAAAGTACCACAGCCCGTTTTGGCTTCTTTGACTATGGGATGGTGTTCCAAGAAGGATTGCTACGAAGAGATGGGATTCACCTGACAAAGAGAGGGAAAAGTGTCTTTGCAGACAGGCTTGCTAACCTAATGAGGAGGGCTTTAAACTAGGTTTGCCAGGGGATGGAGGCCAAATCCCTGAGGTAAGTATGGAAATGCATGACCCGGAGGAAACACAAGTAAGAGGGGCCAAACAGAGGAGGCTTTCTCATTCTTCCTGAAAAGGTAGGGCAATCAAATGTCTGTACACAGCCTGGGAAACAAGCAGGAAGAACTGGAAGCCCTCTCTCAGTACCAGAACTATGATGTGACTTGAATAACAGAGACTTGGTGGGATAGTTTGCATAACTGGAGCACTGTCATGGATGGGTATAAACTCTCCAAAACATATGGGCAGAGGAGAAGTGGAGGGGGAGTTGTGCTTTCTGCAACAGAGCTGTATGATTGCTCAGAGCTCTAGTATGAAACTGGAGATAGGCCTGTTGAAAGTCTCTGGGTTAGAGTCAGAGGGGAGAGCAACAAGGGTGATGTCATGGTGGGTGTCTGCTATAGACCACCAGGTCAGGAGGATGAGGTAGATGAGGCTAATGGAAGTTTCCCAAATCACAGGTCATGTTTCCCATGGGGGACTTCAGTGACATCTGCTGGGAGGGCAATACAATAGTGCACAGGAAATCCAGGAAAATTTTGGAGTGTGTTGAGGACAACTCCCTCGTGCAATTGTTGGAAAGGCCAACTAGGGGCTATGCTCTTCTTGACCTGCTGCTCACAAACAAGGAAGAATAGGTGAGGACTGCAGTAGTGGATGACAACTTGGGCAATAGTGACCACAAGATAACTGAGTTCATGATCCTGAGGAAAGGAAGGATGGAGAGCAGAAGAGTAAGGACCTTGGACTTCAGAAAAGCAGACTTTGACTTGCTCAGAGAACTGATCAGCAGGATCCCCCCGGGAAGCCAGTCTGATGGGGAAAGGAGTCCAGGAAAACTGACTACATTTTAAAGAAACCTTACTGGGGATACAGGAATGAACGATCCCGATGTGCAGGAAGACTAGCAAGTCTGGCAAAAGACAAGCTTGGCTTAGCAAGGAACTCTTCAGTGACCTAAATTACAAAAAAGGAAGCTTACAAGAAGTGGAAACTTGGACAAACAACTAGGGAGGCGTATCAAAGTCTTTCTTGGGCATACAGGGATGAAGTCAGGAAGGCCAGAGCACAATTGGAGTTGCAGCTAGCAACAGATGTGAAAGGTAACAAGAAGGGTTTGTACTCGTTTGGCAGCAACAAGTGGAAGATAAGGGAAAGTGTGGGTTCCTTACTGAATGAGGAAGGCAACCTAGCAACAGATAATGCAGAAAAGACTGAAGTGCTCAATGCCTTTTTCATCTCAGTCTTCACAGGCAAGGTCAGCTCTTAGACTACTGCACCGGGCAGCGCAGCTTGGGGAGGAGGTGAGCAGTCAACAATGGTCATCTTCTTGGTCACATCTCCAATCCAACCTTTCTATATGGTCTGTTGCCAACATTCTGCACAGGCCACTGCTTTTGGTGTTGCCAGATCTCATGGGGTGTACTGTGGTGCTACAGGGCATCTCAGGATATTATCCATGGTTTGCTTCTCTTGACAGACACAGTGGCTGGTTGCATAGAGGCCCAATGATTTCATTTCAGCAACCAAATTTCAGCACCAACCAAAATTCAACAACCATGTCAACAGTAGTGAAAGAACAGGTTAGGGACTATTTAGAAAAGCTGGATGCATACAAGTCCATAGGGCTGGCCGCGATACACCCAAAGGTGCTGAGGGAGTTGACTGACATGACTGCAGAGCCACTTGCCATCATCTTCAAAAATCCATTGCTACTGGAAGAGGTCTCAAATGATTGGAAAAGGGTAAACATAATACCCATCTTTAAGGAAGAGTAGGAGGATCCAGGGAACTACAGACCAGTCAGCCCAACCTCAATCCCTGGAAATATAATTGAGCAAATCCTCAAAAAATCCATTTCTAAGCACTTAGAGAAGAAGGTGATTAGGAACAGTTAGCATGCCTGACCAAACCGATTGCCTTTTAGGACACGATGACTGGCTCTAGATGAAGAGAGAACAACAGATGTGATATACCTTAATGTAGGAAGGCTTTAGATACAATTTCCCACAACATTCTCACAAGTAAGGTAAGGAAGTATGGTTGGATGAATGGATTGTAAGGTAAACTTAAACCTGGCTGGATCATTGGGCTCAAAGGGTAGTAATTCCCCACTCAGCCAGGGGGACTTGCTGCTAGCTGCCCCACTGGCAGATTGGGGCAGGGGGCTGGGACCTGCCCCTCCCCTCCCCTCCAGCTCTTTCCAGCCCCCTGCCTGCCTTAGAGAGCTGGGGTGGGGAGCTCCCTGCTGCCAGGGCAGGTGGTCATTGTCTCCACCTGGGTTCTGGTGGAAGAGCCAGTCCCAGCAATAGGCAGCTCCTGGGGGCAGGGAGCAATCTCTCAGCCCGGCCCCCCAAGAAACAGCTGTCTTTTGGCCTGGTACTCCCTGCCAGCCCCTGGGCTAGCACTGAGGAGGAGCCTAGAGCTCCCTGTGGCTGCTGCATGGGGAAGGTGCAGGGCCAGTGGGGGTGGAAGCAGGCTGCTGCCAGGAGCAGCAAAATCTACTCCTGCATCCCTGCACATGTAAACGCCTGCCTGGGGTGGGTTTACCGTAGAGTATTTTACACTATTGTAAATCCACCCCACAACATTTGCACATGTATAGACATGTGTTATCTTTACTTGGCAGCCAGTATCAAGTGGAGTGCCCCAGGGGCCAATTCTGGGGCTGGTTTTATTCAATATCTTCATAAACAACCTGGAAGACGGAATGAAGCGCACCCTCAGCAATTCTGCAGATGACACCGAGATGGGGCAAGTAGTAGATATGCTGGAGGGCACAGCTAGGTTTCAGAGAGGCCTAGACAAACTGGAGGACTGGACTCAAAAAAAATCTCATGAAGTTCAATAAAACAAGTGCAAAGTCCTGCACTTAAGATGGAACAATCCCATGCACCAGTACAGGCTGGGGACTGACTGGCTAAGAAAGGGACCTGGGGATTACAGTGGACAAGAAGCTGAATATGAGCCAACAGTGTGCCCTTGTTGTGAAGAAAGCTAACGGCATACTGCATTAGTAGGACCACCCTTGCTAGTCCCATACTCTCAGCTTCTCAGTAGGCTCCTGGACCATTCCCTGGGTCTCTAGGAACTTCTTCCTCCCTTTAGTTCCTCCTCAACCATCCAGATTGGCTTCAGCTGTCCTCTCTGTGGTGGGGCTCCACAGCTGCAGTCCTCCTGCAGAGGTGGTGCTCTCAGCAGGCTCCAGATCTTACTGCCGGGCTTACCAGCTCTAAGCCCAGCCATCCTGAGTTGGGTGACTCCCTCTACCCAGCCTAGCCTCACCTGTGGGCTCCCTGGGTCAGCTGACTCACAAATAGCCCTGGCCCATACCTGCCAGCAGCTTCGCAGGCTGCCTCACCCCTGCCACACTAAGAAGCTTTCTGAGTAGCCAGGAATACACACCACCTTATCTTGACCAGTAACTTGGATAATAAAAGACTAAATTTACAATTTCACTTGCACTAAACACCTCATTAAAATCACTTACATATTTGTCACTAGGTCAATGTATCGCCATTGAAATAATCCTAGTTTATTTGCACCAGTTAACTAAGCTAAACTGTTTTCTAGGTGAATGATGCACTTACACCAGAAATGTAAATTTTACATAAAAATGTAACTTGCAAATGTATCTAAATTGTCATAAACTCCTTAACGTACATCTGGTCTTAGTTTTTAAAGTCTCAGCTAAAAAATTGTGTATCTCTTTGGGGTAAATCATATGTAATGTACTGGTATATATGCTGGTATACCAACTTGCAGGATTAAAACCTAAATAATTCTGTCTAGATTTTAACCTATGACTCCAGGGTTATAAATACATACTGAGGTCATCCTCCTCAATGCAACCTAAAAGCACTACTAGGCATATGTAAATGCTCACATCTCATATCAAACTCAAAAGAAGCGTGGATGCTCTACCTTTTTCAGAACTAAACCCACAATGCATATAGTGCTTTTAACTATTATCCTTTGGGAGTAAAGATGCAATCTAAAATATTAATTAGTATTATTATAATAGACACATAATTCTCTATCTCTTGATTCCCTGAAATACCATCCTTGGGATATCTGCACTGAATAGAAATAAAGACACACTGAAATACTGTATCTCTAATGTGGATTTTAAGGTATATTTATAAGGAGCAGCAGCAGAAATTATGATAAATTCAATACTCAGAGTTCACTTTGTGATTCAGAAATAAAATGAACAATCCAGCAGTATAACTTGCCGTGAAATGAGCATCAAATTGCAAAATCTTTAGAATAGTTCTGTTTGCTAATATACATGATCACAACCTGGATTAAGAGGGATTTGTATGGTTTTGCACCAATAAAAAACAGTAACAAGATCTGCTCTTACACACTTCCCAGCATCAAAACTAGGGGAAAAGCACCGTGAAATAATCCATAGCATCTTCTCTAGAGCTTTGGGCCCATGTGGTAGCTCAAGGACTTTAATGGGGCCCTGCGCAGGTAAAATAGCTGACAACCTTCTGGTATAGTTTCATAAGAAATGAAAATTGCTGTCCTCTTTCCATTAACTCTCCAAACAGTGTAGAGCCACATGTGCAAAGGTTTTAAAGCCTCAAAATGAGCTGGGTGCCTAGTGTAGTGGGATATACAAATGCAGCTGCATCGGGCACATAAATCCCTAGTTGTAGACACTTCTGAAAATCCTAGTACATGTGTTTCTGCAATTTTAGGTGGCTAAATACCTGTATAATCTAGCCTTTAAAGCTATTAAGTGTTCAGATCCCCTTTTGATAAATACAGGATAGGTAGATTATAGTCAGAAAATCATTACCTGAAACATCCCCATTAATTTAGTGGTTTTGTATTAATAATATGCAAAACATAAGGAATTCAATAAGCATTTATCTATAAAAGTGCTATTTCAGAAAGGCAAGTTTATGTGTAATTTTTGTGGCCACGTATTTTATTACATGAGGGTGATCACCAGATTAATAGAAATTAAACTATAGAAAAAAATGCTGTGTCATGCCATAGAGTAGTCTTGCATTCTTTTGTCTTATACTCTGTTTTATGTTTCCACCCAGGCAATCCCAGTAAGAGCAAGTACTCTGCAAAGTGATGCACCTAGCAGTCTTTACTGAACTAAATCCATTACCTTCTAATTCCTCCTCCTCCCACCCTGACCCATACAACTATAATAGGAGAAAAATAAATCGTTTTCTTACCTCAGTCATTTTTGGCTTCCTGGAGCTGGACGGTACGAGCCTGCCTGACTCTGGACGTGGAGCTGTAGCCATGGTGTAGGTTTCTTTGCTCACCTTCTGCTTGGACCTCAGGAGTGAGAGGGCTGCTTTAGTGGATATACCTGGTAGATTGGGATTATACAAGCTAATACACCAGCTGGCATACACTGAGGACCTTCGGTCATCTTGCTGGATATGATTTGGCTTTATGTAGTTTAAATAGCACCAACTGACATTAGTGGTTGTGTGGAGACTGGGGAACTGCAGTACCTTCTTCATGTCTGTACCTTCTTGAGACTTCATTGCACTTTGAGTTGCATCTGATTGAGGCGCAGGACTTGGAGGGTTTGGTGGGAGATGCTCTGCCAGCTCTTTGGAATCCTCCTTCTTTACTGTCTGCAAAGGGGCCTTGCTGCGGAGCTGCTTGCCACCTGGCTGCTTATACTCCTCCAGTGCCTCAAAACTTGAAGCACCTGAATGGGGCAAGGCTGGCTGCAAATTACTTGGGATTTCCTTTGGCTCTGCCTGCTCCAAGGATAAATTAGATGGGGTTTCTACCTCGACTCTGCCTTGGCTCTCTGCCAGAAAGTGAGATGCGTCCTGCTTTTTTCCTTCCTCTATTGTACCTGGTGGTTTCACCACTTCTAGCTTTTCTTCTGCTTCAGACACTTCTTCCTCTTTCACTCTTTTCTGCTGTTGTGTTTCCATTGTAAGCTCCAAGCTACCAGCTGGAGACAACATCCGCTTGCTTCCACTGACTGTTGATGGGCCCCCTTCTAAGCCCAGAACACTTTCTGATGGTGATGTGAGTGGCATATAGCCTTTCCTTTCTGGCAATGGTAATGGCACTCTCAAGTACGGACTCTGGAAGATACTCCTCTGATCCTCTGTGATCATCTGTGCCAAATCAAGACCTATTCCATGCACATCAGCACTGCAGACCAGAGTGCTCTTGGGCTGGCGATCATCAAATTTTGGAAGGACAATAGAAGATGAACTACACTGGGACTGGGTGACGAGGATCTGAGAGAGAGTTGTGTACATTGCGCTCCCATACGATGGCATGTTAGTCTGAATGCGAACAGGGACTACGAGCGATACCATAGGATCGACACGTGTGGGGACCACAAGCTGGGACGTGGAGGCGGACACCGAAGGGCTTGCCGTGCAGGTCAAAGGATGTAATCCAGTGTCAGGGCTGAACTGTGTGCATGGGGAAAGGCTGGAGGTCCCTGCTGGTGGAAATAAACTGGATTTGAGCTGTGGCAAATGGCTGCTGGCTTCCCCTGGCAACTGGAGGGCAAACTGAGACTGGAGAGGCAGAAAGAATGCAGAAGGGATTGGTGAGGAGCCGGGGTAATTCACAGGGAGGAATGAAGGGTGTTGCCTGAATGGCACCTCAGCTGGGTGTGCCATCAATGGAGGGGCAATGTGCAGCTGGCCTGGGTGGAGAAGAGCTTGCTGGAGAGGGAGCGGTGGTGTCTGAAATATAGAGGGAGGAATCTGAGGCATCGTAAATTGAGCAGAGAAGATGTCAGACATGGTTTGAGTGGCAAAGAGTTCTGCAGACTGCGCTGGTTGTGGCAGAATATGCTGGTAGGGGAAGAGAGAGACTGGAGGGGACATGTACTGTTTTTCATGCAGTGCTAGCTGTGGTACTGGATGATGGAGCACCTGCAGAGTTTCAGTGTACGGCTGGCTGTATGCTGGCGGAGGGCTGTCTTTTGGCTGACTCTTATCAGTTGAATAGCCACCGTGTGAGGATGAAGAGGATGAAGATGCAGGTTGATGGGGCAGACTTGTGGCAGGAGATTTACTGGAAGAAGGCAACGGTTCTTCTGTCTCCTGCCGCCCTTTTGGGGCTGGGTCTGGTTCATGCTCTGGATGCCTGGTGAGAGACGCTTGCCTAACCAGAAAACACTTCCTTCTCTCCAGTGGAGTTGAAGAGACTGAAGGACCAGGTGCTGAGGCAGAAGTGGATGACAAGCTCCCATAGTCAAATGATTTACTGCGTGTCTCTGACATCTGTGAAGTGTGGGACACATTAGGGGTCTGCTCGGAAGCAGATCTTCGCATCTCCCTGGAGTGATGATGGTGGGTCGGTACCGTCAACATGTGAGAGCCTATGCCTAGAGGTTTCATATGGGATTCAGAGGACTGGCTGGTCATCTCTGACTTACTGTATTCTTCACGATCAAATGAAATGGAATGGGTGGAGCCATGGGATATACTGCTTTCCTGACTTGGGCTTCTTGTGAGAGATACTGACTCAAAACTGGACTCTCCAGAAGACTGAGCCATTTCTGCCAGCCGAAGCCTTTTCTTTTTTGGTGGAAGTTTCTCTGCAGGAAGCTGGGACAGTGTTTGACTTCTCTGGGGCCACTGAAATTCTTCTGTTTTTTCTACCTCCTTAGGAGGAGGCTCAGGCTCATTTTCTGGTCTATCAGGCTCTTCAGTGACCAGAATTTCAGGGACCTGGATGTTGGGTTGGCGTACCAGCTTTGGCTGCAGGGAATGAGATGGTCGGCTGTGTTGTGCTGCTGACTGAGATGAGTACTGTGACAAAGGCTTTTCTTCTTCTAAGCCACTCAGCTGTTCTACAGAGTCTGACTTCTCAAAGGAACTGGTATGCTGGATGACAGATATTTCTTTTGAGGTTGTTCTTCTCTCTTTGCCTTCTGTACTAGAAGCTGCTTTTGTAGTCCTGGAGTGAAAGCCTGTGCTGACCTCAGAAGGTGGTATGGATTTACCTGGATCTGCTGGTGACTTGATAGATTCACGGGTTAAGTTCAAAGCAACATCAGATGATGCTCGACTTGCAAACTGACTTAATGATCCACTGCTGGAGGAGGGAGTTTCAGAAACCTCAAAAGCTGGGGGGTCCTCATCATCACCAAGACTCTTCTCTTTCCGTCTTTTTCTGAGTGGAGTGAGTTCCAAACTGGTCCCTAGCTTGTAATGCATCATTTGTGGCCAGGAATCAGGATCCACAGCAGTTTTTTCAGTTTCTGAAGAGGTATGAGAGCTAGAAGAACGAGACTTGGAGATCTGAAGTTCTGAACAGTAATATTTTTTATGGGCTTCATAATTATCTCTTTTCTTGTACCGAGCACCACATATATTACATTCATACATGAACCCTTTCACTTTCTGTCCCTTCCTTGACTTTTTGGTAACATCGCTTTCCTTGGATTCCTGTTCCTCAGCAGGTTTAGAAACAGTTTCTTTGCTTATTGAGCTAACTTCCTCTGAACCATATTCCACTCCCAGAGGTAACTCGATAGCCGGCTGTCGTTTTAGCATTCGAGGGTGTGAAGAAAACACTTGACTGCGACTTACGACATCAGGCTCCATGATGTGGTCATCAAATGAGTAACTACCTCTAAAAGTATGAGGGGAGCTTATAGTGCATGCAGCAGAAGGCATTGAGTGGCTTCTTAGAAGAGGCACTGTCTCTGTGGCACTGTGGGATTGCTGAAGTGATAACAATGATTGTTCAGGCTTAATTTTTTCACCATGGGATGCTAATGATTTTGATGCGTCCAACTGGCTACCAGAACCAGGCTTGATATCAAATTGAAATGGTTCTCTATATACACTAGACTTTGGAGATTCAATGCTGCTACGTCTAGATAATGAACTTCTTCTAGGCTTAACACTATCTATTTCACTGGTATCTACAACAGCTTCATTAATTGTGATTAGCTTAGTGATGTGTTCAATAACCTGTGTTCTAGGCACAGACAACGGTACCATGCTAGGTTTATCTTCAGTAGACAGGTGTGGAAACCCCGGGGTCGTAGTTGCAGATAACATTGCAGTCCTTTGCCCAATTCTCCCACATTTCCCGAAAATAATTTCTGCATAAGATTTTGCATTTGTATTTGGTGGGCTGATTTGCTGTTCTGCACTTTCTGATCGTGAGAAGTAGCCTGACTCTGTACTTCCTTTGCTCCCAGGGCTAAGAAAAGCCTGCTCATCTATCACCTTCTTCCTTTCACTTAATCGGAGTGCAAGCTTCTGTTTTATTGTATGTGTGTCTTCAGATTTATGGCTCAAAGCATGGTCTGATGATGGCTCCACAAACTGGGTGCTGTCTTCAAGAGACTGAGACATACTGGAATGGGATAATGAACACCGGTCATGGCTCGAACCCTGACTTCCTGCACTGTACAAACTACTAGATAACAGAGTGTGCTTTTGCCTGGGAGATAGCTCTACTGAATGACCTGACATTGTACCCGTCTCATCTTCTGAATCTGTACTTTCTCCTTCAGTAGGCTCTTCAAATTCCTCCCCACCAATCCTTTCCATTTCCAAGCTGGAAGGATACATCTCTCCTCCCATTCCCGAGGCCAGCCCAGCTTTTATTCTATGAGCATGAGACTTCCTATGTTTATACAAATTACTCTTAGTCTTAAAAGAAAAGCCACATGGAATGCAAGGGTATGGGCGCTCACCCGTGTGTGACCTGATATGTTTCTGGAGCACACTTGGTTTTGCACAAGGTCTGCTGCAGTACTGGCAAATGTATTTGCCTGGCTTCTGAGGTTTCTTTTCCTTCTTGTGCACTTCTTCAGTTTGTTTTAAGGAAACTTGGGGAGGACGAGGAATAAAGACTTTCTGAACGGACGGCATGTCCTCTCCAGGAATGATTGGTGAATGGGAAGGTATGAGCTGACTATGATGAGAATGAAGTCCAGTTGATGAAAAAGAGCTGGAGGGACCAGGTCTTGCTGAATCTACTAGCTGCCATGTGGGCCCTTCAAGGGCATGCTCTGGTTTTCCAGGAGACATAAATGCTGGTGACAGCGGATGCTGCTGAAGCTGTGAAACGTGGGAAGGATGTTCAAAAGAGGAAGGCTTGGGTTGTTTCTGATGTCCAATCTTCTCCTGAGATTCCTCTCTTGGAATCGGCAAAGAACCAGAAAAGTGCTGCTGAGATACAATGTCACAGAGAGGGGGTCCTTGCGAAGAAGCAGAGCTGCCCTGATACGTAGCTGCGGATGTAATACTGGTTTGGAAAACCTCTCCTTTGGTAAGCCTCTTCCTTGGACTTTCTTCCACCTTTTTTGTGCTCTTCTGGCTTTGTTCAGGATCCATGACCTTAAAAAGGGTCTCTGAATGCTATTTTGGGAAGGTTTTGGCAGGCTTCATTTACGAATAATAAAGGTCTCCTCTGTAGATTCCCTGCTTTGCCTGCATTTGCTATAAAACTGGAGCCACCAAGAGATGGTTGTTGATTTAAGATTTTACTAAAGTGTCACTAGTTGCTATTTGATTCAAAAAAAAGTTTCAGGGTCAATAAAGTTCACATTGGTAACACATGACAAACTACTTCAAAGAGAGAAAACTTTCCGAAACTTTTAGTCCAAATATTTTCCTTGTGAACTTGGTTAAGGCTTTAAACCTTGCCATTTTATTTCAGTTGACAGTGGCAAGCCTTCAAAGTCAAGAAGCAACCCACAATGTGTCTCTTGTTTGTTATGCAAACCTTTGAAAACTTGAGACTTTAGTGCTCATCTCATAATCATCTTTTTGCCTTTGCAAGGAAAATAACACTGAATGGTGTGTGTTCTTCTGGTCTTCGTGCTCCTCACTTTTGTGTTCAAAGGCCGCCAAAAAATATATCCCACATTTCTGTAATTACACCAACCAAGAAAAAGACACACACAAAAATTACTGCAGCATTCATATTTAAAATAACTAGATATTCATACTTGTAAAAGATAACAGTATACATTGCACACAAAAGAAAATTCATAGCATTTCACAGTCTAATAAAATATACTGCATCTATCCAAAGAACCTTGCTGGCCATAGTATTTCAACAAATTCTTACCAATTTTTGGACATAATATTTAGTAGTAATCTAAATGTTACTCTTGTGAAAACCGAAAGAGCTGTTCTGTTTTTAATGTACCTATGTCCAGGTCAAGTAACAATAAGTGAAAATGAGGGATACAAATAACTTGAAATCTAATCAGCTTTAAACAAATGGTTTAAAAGTCATTTCAGAACCTACATCTATCTGACCCCAGACCTCTGCCAGGCTTCATGGTGTTACAGTCATTTTCTAATTGGTAATAGAGAAGAAACTGTGAAATTAAGCTATATACAAAGAGCTGCCAAATGCTACAAACAGATTGGCTAAGAAAATCAAGAAAAATATCTTTATTTCTCATCTTTTAATAAGACGCAGCAATTGTAGGTGTCCCTTGTAATGCCAGCAACTAAAAAAAAGGCATATATGATGTTTTTTACTAAGTGGCTCAGGCTCTTTTAATTCCTTGAAATCATTTTCCTGAGGAATAACAAGGAAGGGTCATTCCCCATATTTCCCATAGGAGATGCTCAAACTGGCATTCAGTGCCATACAGTGTAAATTCCAGACTGATGGACCGGCCGATATGAACATCTCATTGTAGACTGTGATCACATTGCTTAGCTTCTTACCCTTGAAAACTTAACTCTAGCAGACCATAATCTCATATACATTAACGTAACTTATCTACATACAATGTTTTGAGAACTGTGGGCATATGAATGTGTAAACTAGTAGGGACACCTCACTTTAAGGTTCTTCATCATTCTTCTTGGCAACTACACCCTATCAGTGCAATCCTTTTTACAGTCCTGGACATTTCCCAGTCTCTCTGTTCTTTCAGTAAGTACCATAATTCACAATGACTTATATCCAAGTTTATAATAAAGTAATAGAAAGACTTGTCTAAAAGTTCCATCTTTCTCCAGAAGAAGTGAATACCTGTACATGTCAGGATAGGACAGAACTTTGCTCACTGAGTTTTCAGTAGGTCACAGGATACTAAGGACAAATTCAGCTGTTTTGGAGCATGCCTCCGAGAACCTTTCCCATCACTAGGGGCAAGGGCACTGATGCTATTCCAGAACCTCCTCCCCCCCGCCACAAAAAACACCCAACATTATGAATGGAAGATAAATCTCTCTCCCAATTTCAATATCTCTGTGTGGTTCATAGTCTGAATCTGTGGGCTGCAATTTTTTAACCTGAGTGTTTAAATTAGTTACCTAGGTAAGAAGGCTGATCGTATACAAAAAGGAAACTTTTTAATATTATACCTGCACATGAAACTCCATTAACCTACTGAACTTGTTGACAGTTGAAAGTTAGCACTGAGGACATCTGAAGGCTGCTTTGAAATAGCAGAGTTTCTCAGAGAGATAGGAGAGAAAATACCCATGAAATATCCATGAAAAGCAGGGGCTGTCTGTCTTAGGACTTAGTTACACATTAATTTTAGGTGGCTCGGGGAGCTCTTAACCCCTGGAGTTGGGCTGGACATCTATTACGATGTGTAAAGGATGGACATTGATTACAATGCGTAAACTAGATTAAAGTACACTTTAGGCATCTTAAAGTTATGCCACTGCAAGGCAGGTTTATCTCTGATCCGTGTTACCCAGCTCATGTTCCATGAATGGGTAGGCACTCTCCAGAGATAAGCCACCCAAGTTTTAGTCCTCCAACGTCCCAGGATTCAGTGTTTCTTTCCCTCACCCTCCCATTCTGTGTGGACAATTCACAGGTGTAGCTTCTAGTCAGGCCCCTGCTCACCAGCCCTCCAGTGGCAAGTCACAGCTGTACAGGTCAGAGACAGTCAAAGGTTTTTAGCCTGAACGTGCAACTACTCTAAGCTCCAACCAGCAGTAACACTGATCAACACTTGAGAAGGTTAAAGTGTAATTTGTAACAAGGCCCTTAAGTAAACGCAATTAGCACATATAATTTACAGTGAGGTAGAATGGAAACCCCTTTTCATTTCCATGTATTGCAGTACAAATCTTTCATCCTAAAGTAAACCTAAAATAATGTTTCATCACAAGGAGCTTCCATTTATTTTAATATGACATCTTAATCCAAATGCTGCTAAGTAAGAGTGATTCAGCCCGGGGCACATGGAACATGTTTGCATGCAAGTACAACATAAACAGTACTGAGCTAGATGGGGCTTTCCATCTGCATTCCTGAGAATACGGCCCACACCGGTCCTAAACTGACTGCTGAAAATGAGGCAACAAAAGTTTGCTTAGCAGAAGATTGTGTATTAACTGAAGAGTGTATTAGTTAACATTAAAGGAAACACTTTTCACCTAGCCAGTACCTATGTGAAATGGCAACCAATGATTTCTAGCTTTTTACTGCTGTGCACACAGGATTACACTAACCATTTCTACCTCATTTGCTGCCCATGCATTCTGTTCATATCTGAGCTAGAGTTTCACAAGCTTCCAGTGCATGTTCAGCACTGAGATTGAGAAAATAATCTCAAACTAATGAGGGTACTTAGATTTATTTAAAGGTTTGTTCTTCACATCTAAGTGAAACTGGCCACATATACAGAAGATGCTGACTATGCAGTCATTGCTGCCAAGTCATCAAGTACTTGTATAAACATACTAAATGACTGCGCAATAACCCAAGTTACTATGCAGTAGCACCAATGAACAGCTTTTTTGTGACACTGATGGCTCAGTAGACTAAGACTACTGCACAGTAACATCACATGACGGTTTCTGCCACATGATGCTACTTGCACAGTCAGCATCTTGTGTAAACATGGCCACTTACAAGTAGATGCAAGACTAAGACTGTCTATGACCAGACCTTCCCATTAGGCAGCTCAGTCAGAAATCACACAATTCTTAGTAGATTTGAAGATTAACAATGGGATCTTTTCACATGTATCACCATTATCTGGAGTAATTTCTAACTTACACAAGTGTGTTTCAGTTTTGTCACAGCTGCCGCTCTGTGATGCCGTCATGCCAACAAATTCTGGGGGAACAGAACATTATTTTAGTCACTGACCTGTCAACAGGTTCACATTTGCAGTGCAAAGATGCATCGTAAGTGTGTGAACAGAAAATGCTGAAAGTGAAAGTAACAGATGCAGGTCTCAGGATTCCAAAAATCAGAATCAATTCCAAGGTGATTTTTATGCTTTAGTTAATACCCTGCATGCATTTCCAACACCAGTTGATGTAATTCTTCAAAATTAAAGAAAGTTCAGTAGCAGAACCTAAAGCATGACCTTTTGTTTAAAATCAGTGCTCGATGCCCAAAATATCAGTACAGTTCAGTTTACTAAAAGAAAGTGATGCGTAAATTATCTCTTCCACTTGCTCAGACACATGCATTTAAAACTTCCCACCACAACATTTTGCAATAGGCCTGAAAAGCAAGTTAGAATGTTGTTTCTTTCTATGTCTTCTGTGATCCACCTCTGTGCATAATGCCTTCCTTAGTAAGATTTAGAGATGATATAGTGTGTCATTCCAAATATTTGGACTACCACCTATTTCCCATGATGAAAAAGGGTACACCAGTGGCTTAACCTTATTTAATCTGAAAGCACCTAAGTGATACCTAATGGCATAAGAGCAGTTTTTGACACTTACACAGAGTTTGGATTCGATTTGCACTTGTGTTGCTGCACTTGCCCTATGCTTTCCTTCTAAGTATGCTCAGAAGCCTCCACTCTGGCTGCACAGATTCCAAAGCAGAATAAAGTCAGCCTGGGATGCTCATAATTCTGCGCAAATCCCTGAAACATTAATTTTAGAAAAAATCATGGCTAGAAGGCACTTAGCATTAGAAAGAGCAGAGGGAATTTCCAACTTCACAGCTCAATATATAGGCCTTAGAGTGATGTAGCCATGATAGTCCAGGAATTATGTGAGAAGTAAGGATTTCTTAGGGCGATATCTTTTACTGGACCAACTGCATAGTTTGTATAGAATTAGACAGGCTCTTGATTGCAAAACATTCTTCATCTTGCATTCAAAAGCCTGTCTAACTCCATCCCAACTATGCAGTTAGTCCAGTAAGAGCTATAACCTTAAGAAACCCTTGCCTTTCAATATGGGCATATTCCCAAGGAGTGGAAGATCTATACTCTAGCCCCCACTTGCCTAAAGAGAGTTTGTAACTGTAACTTTCTAGCAAGGTTCTTGAAACAGGAGGCCATAGTGTTAGTATACCCTCTTGCCCTCCTCTTGAAGCTGGCCCGCTGTGCAGCCTGACATCACATATATTCCTCTTCTTGGAAGAGGGGAAGCCAGAGTGCGTGGTTCAGTGAGGCAGACACTGCCATGGAAGCGGAGAGACCTTAAGTTCGGGTCCTGTCCCTTATCTTCCATGTTCTGGGAATTACCCTACTGCTATTTATCCACTCAAGCCAATCCTATTAAGTGCACGTTGCAGAAAAGCTACTGGGGGCAGGGGCCCAAACCCTCACTTTTTCAGGACAGTATTCACCTCACTTCTCTCAACCTTGCTCCTTTCCTCCTGGCTCCACAACTCTTGCCTTTTGGCTTCCTAACGGGTGAGCTTCAAGAGAGTAGAGAGAAGAAGGGGAGGCATGGGCTTCCTAGGTGGGAGATTCTCAATCTTTTTTTACATGCGAGACCCCATCTCTTTTGCAAATTGAGAGGCATCCCATTAAAAAAAATAATTTATTATGGGGCTTACCTACTAGAAGATGGATCGGGAAAGGAGGAGGAACAGCCAACAGAGAAGAGCCTTCACTGCAGTGACTGGGGGCAGGAAGAGTGGCTGAGAGGGAAGAGCCTGTGCTTAATTTATCTCCTCCCTGCCAGCAGCACCCTTCAAAGGCTGTCACAGCACCTCAGGGCTCCAGGGCACCTGGTCGAGAATCACTACCCATGGCTGGGTGATTCAAGCACTTTTCTGGGTGGTAGGAGATACAGGTTCAAACCCCTTGTATGAGAGGGTGTGCTGATACCTGATACTAGGCAAGTATTGGGCTAAAAGGGGATTATTAAGAAGAGAATTGGAAACAAAACAGAAAGTATCATTATGCATCCACACCTTGAATACTGTGCCCAATTCTGGTCCCAGTACTTCTCAAAAAGGATATAGAAGAACTAGAAAAGCTCCAGAGAAGAGCAACAAGGGTGATTATCAGTATAGAGGGGCTTCCATATGGGGAGAGATTGAAGAAACTAGGTCCATTTAGTTTAGAAAAGAGACACTTGAAGGGGGACATAATACAGGTTTACAAAATACTAAATGGTGAATAGAAAGTAAATGGGGATTTATTATTTACTCTCTCTCACACAATACAAGAACAATGAAAAAAGGAACAAGAATATGTTAGATGAAATTTTCTAACATACAGCAGCATCAGAGGCTTTCCCTCAACCTGAATTCCTTTTTTGCTTTAGGAAAGGGTGAAACAGAGGGGACGTAACGTCAACATTACTTTATATCAGTGGAGGACAGATGTAACAAGTCCTTGGTTTCTTTCTCTTTCCATCTTCAGCTAACAAGTGCTTTGTGCTAAAGGTGAAAATGATAGATCTGGTTCAGGAGGTGATGATGCTGCCTCTGCCAAGTTAACAGCAGTAGAGGATTCTCCTACACAGCAACCATTCTCCACTGGCTGCTTCTAACCAGAAAATTTTTATCACTCAAGTGATGCAAAGGAGCCAAAGTGGAAGGATCTGATTTATTGTCTTCTGCCATATTTTCTTCCAGTGTCTATTCCATTTTCTGACACATTCTTTCTCCCTCTATGCTATTATGCCATTTTCTCCCTTTTGCATTAACTCCCTCTCTCTCTTTTCTCTGAAAAGTAATACCTTTTATCTTTGTATTCTTTTATGTTTACCTTCTGCCTTCAGTCCTACTCTCTCACAAGCTCCCTTTGTGCCCGTTCACTCCCCTTACCAATTTCTTCTGTCTGCCACCATTGCAATGTCTATGTTCCATTTCTTCTTCCTTGTCCTCCCTGACATAGCATTTATTCTGTACCGCTTTCTGGAATAATTAACAATCATTACATCACTGTGGATGCATCTACATGAGACACTGACTGCACAGAAGCCAAAATATAGTGTGCAGTAGCACGTCACAGGATAGACAGTGCTAATACACTACTGCACAGTATTATTAGGCTACCGCACAGTAGCATCACCTAAAAGATATTCGCCAGTGCTAGTGCAGAGTATCTCCAGTTACTGCACATTTATTTAGTACTTGCAAATACACCAGCACTAAATAAGTGCGCAGTAATGTCTCATGTAGATGCATCCTGATAAGCAGAACACTAGCAATACCGCTTCAGCAGACCTTTAAGAAACCTTGATGGTTTTAAGACACCTGTGTCCCAGCAGCAACATAGCTAACGTTGCATTTTTGTGGGCAAATCTGAAATACAGCCATATTGTTTTATTTAGTTTCAGAGCCTTATTGGCTATATGGGTGTTTTGTAACTTCCTCAAAAAGCAACTTCTGGGAAGTTAATTTGAAGAAGGATAGAACAGAAACAGACTTCTCCATTAACCATCACAAATACAAAGGATGACTTTCTGGTCCCAGTGAAATCCCCGTTGATTGCAACAGGATCAGATATGCTTGCTTAAAAGTTTACAAAAATATTTTGAAATGATCTTCTCAATAGCTTTGTGTGCCGTTTGTATTCAAAACTCCCTCACAATGACTCAGATTCATCCCTATGTTGGGGATATGAGTCTTTAGCTGTCTTCAAACTTGCCTAGGCCCTGAAAAACAGGGTCTAGGAAGGATTCAGACAATGCTATGCCTCATGCTTACTCCTCCAGAGGGAAGAACATTACTGTAACCACACATGCAAACAAGCTGCTGGCCACATTGCTTTGGGGCTGAAACCCATGGTGAGCATGACGAGAAGTGCTAGAGGCTGCAAGTCCCAGCTGTCAGCTTGATCATCAGGATGGGAATTCCATTGAAAATACACTTAAAGGGACCAGGGCTGTTCCTGTTTCCTTTTTTGCCTCCAGAATTTATTTCTTAAAAGGAGTTCCTGAAAAACTGTGACCGCTGACATTTTGTCAGTTGTTTTCAGTTCAGATTGAAAACACAGATGCCTAATTGAACTCTTTCTTCAAAACACCGGAGGTGGCAAAACTCTGGTGTCAGTAATGCACAGAGGGGAGGAATTATTTTTTCATATATTAGGTCCTGTTTCAATTACACCAAGATCCATCCTGATTAGTAGGCAGTTCTCCCAGTGGAAACAGGGCCTCTGTTATATGTTTTCCAATGGAGCAATCATAATAAACAAGCACTGCTTCTGAATAAAGTTCACAGGTCAAGGAGAGAATTTTATTCTCCCCTCCCAATATAATAAAGTATATTGAAAGCACACACTTTCTCATTTTTATGATACCTTATAAGATATTTTCATACAAACATGATATAGAAATGCAATTGCAGGATCTGTCATTAGTTTCATTGTATATTCTTTGTAACTGTTGCCTGCTTGTACTTTGGCTGATGGGACATGTGCTACCTTAGACTTTCAAAATAAAGTATGTGTGACAGAGAGAGATTTAAAATGTACACAGTGATCAGTGTGTGTCATAGTGCAACTCCTGTCTTAACTTTCTGTACCAGGACTCAATAATTTGAGTTAAACAAACCTGCATAGTATTAAATTGGTTACAACATTGGTAGTACTTATCAGGTAAATGTTTCCCAAATATAGGTTTGAAATCTCGGACAAAACAAAAGCTCCCCACCAAAGAGAAGTCCTATTGTCAGCTCATGGTATCTTGTGCAGGCTGGAAAATACATCCAATATAAATCATGAAGGGAAAACAAGGATTACTTACAGTGGGTTTAATCTTCTGTAATGTTGACGGTATGTCTCCTTTATTTGTCCAGGATTTAATTCAGTCTGTAAAAAGAACACCACACTGTAACCTTTAAACAAATATATTAAAATGCCATCTCAGCAGTGTTAGCATAGGACTTACATCAGGTGTCCTGATGCAACGGATTGCCTGGTAACAGAAACAGTACACAAACTCAGTCCCAACAGCTGGAGAAGTCCTTAGTGACTTGGTTAACCTTACTCAGCAAGTTCATTATGATGGTGATGGGCATGTTCATTGTAAAGTACATCACTATGGATTATTTCTTCTGCCCGTGTGGGGGGAAGCAGTATAGTTGACATCAGCCATAGGCATGAAGCAGATCACAGCTCCAGGCAGATGCAGCAGAGATGAGCTGGAAGCTTGCGACATTCCAAAGTGGATTTTCATTCTGTTCGGATCACGGTTATTCAGCTCCTGGATTCAGGTTCCACAGCTATCCCCCAAGGCTAAGGATGTCTAGATCTGGGGTTTTGTTTTGAGACCGCTTCTAACTCTGAGTAAACTGAGGCAATCTCCATCTGATTCATTCCTGAGTACTCATATTACTCCCAGAATGAATGTACTGGTTTATACCACTTATTTTCAAGGATCATACTTAGACAAAGAAAATAAAGGCTTAAAATGCACTCCCCTTCAGAAACCTGGCTGCAAAAATGGCATGATGAGGCTCTACATATGTTCTGCATGTTGATAAAAAAAAAAAATCTTTCAAAAACTAGCACTGCAACTTCCCCCTGGGGTTGAGGTTCTTAGTCCATACATCACTACCGAGATCACATGCCAACTTCTCCCTCAGTGACTTCTAAATATCCCCATCACCCTCAAATTCTTGCCTCAGCTTTACCTGTGCAAGACGATGGAAATTTTGGAGCTGAATTTGCAGAATTATAAACTACATGCAAGTCAAAATGAAATATAGATCCCTCTCCCATAAGTTCTGCATAACTAAAAGAAGAAGATAATAATGCTTTTGTTTAGTAAGCCAATGTACCATATATAACTAATTACATGTAGATGGCGGCCATATCTACATAAGACACTGACTGCACAGTAGCCTGAGACTACTGAACACAAAAGTGTCACGTGGCAGCAACCATGATCCAATGCTACCGTGCAGCATCTCAGGCTACTGCGCAGTCAGTGTCACAAAAAAGCTGTTCATTGATGCTACTGTGCAGTAACTCAGGTTACTGCACAATCATTTAATATTTGTTTATACAACTACTAAATGACCATGCACTAATGACTATGCAATCAGCATCTCACGTAGACACGACCTCTGACCAAGATTTTGGTCCCCCTAATTTTCATGCATCCAACTTAAGAAATTGCAAAAGCTTAGCAGTTGAATAGCTTATCTCAAGTTTAGCACTCAAATGTTGAAGCCAACACTTGAAAATCTTGGCTGGAGAGAATAATCCTGCATACAGGTATACAAGTGATACAATCACTAAAGGCAAAGGGTAGCTGGGGGAGGCAGCAGAATAGAGCCCAACAAGCAAGTTTACCAAATAAGGACTTATTTGGATAAGGCGGGTTGTTTTTTTCATAGTCACTTTTCAAAGAACCATAGATTAAAGATAAAGATTTTCCCTTAACTTCCTTGGCTATTCCTACAATAAGTTATCCCATTTCCCACTATCATCCCACTCAGAAATCCCAAATGACATAAGAGGAAATTAAACAGAACAACCTCAAAAGTCACTATAAATAAAAAATAAAGCAGTTGTCTGACATGTGTTTCCATCTGACAACTCAGAACCATGCCCCAGAGACTTTTACTAAGCCATCTTCTTGTATTTACACTTCTCAGCCAGTTAGCAAAAGGAACTATCAGTATGTTGCCAGTAAAGTACTTGTCATTCTTTCATTATTGGAAATAACCAAAACTGAGACTAGGCAATAAACTACACTCAGCACTCAAGAAATCACTCAGCACTCAAGAAATAAAAGTTACCTTGAATATTCAATTAATTTGCTAATTAAAATTACAGATATTTTCTTGAACTGTTATTCATGCCGGTTAAAAGCTTTTAAACGGTTATTTCCTTTCTTAAAGTCAAACTGCAGACATTATTGTTTGCCACAAGCATAGCTTCAAGGAATTCCCACGTCTCTATAACAAGAAAATAATAGACTGCTATATCACATTTTACTTCTTAAAAACTGGACAATAAATAATGGTATGGATAATATGACCTGCATTTGTGTACCATATATTGGCAGATCAAAGATATAAAAATCCTTGATACAATGTAATCACATACCGCACCTTGGGCATATCTACATGTGGTTACTGTACGTTTATTTAGTACTTGTATAATCAAGTACTAAATAAATGTGCAGTAACTGGAGTTGCTGTGCAATAGCACTGGCAAACGCCTTTAGGCTACTCTGTAGTAGCCTAATAATATTACACAGTAGCGTATTAGTACTGTTGGAGCTGTGACGCACTACTGTTCAGTCAGCATCTCATATAGATGCGCCCCCTGAGGACCAAACACTGCTTTCTAACTTATGTAGTGGCTTTGACTTAAGATCTCAAAGTATCTGATACATAGCAATAAAACTTCAAAGCAACTTTCCATATCTAGCTAACCCTTACTGCCTCTGTCTCTGCTTGACAGAACTGAGGAACTGAGGCATGGAAGTACCAGATGATCTGGCTCAGTGTTGCACAGTGAGTTAACAGGAGAATCAAGAGCAGAGCTTAAAACTCATGACTCCTCGTGCTGTGCTTCAACCTGAGACTCTGCTGCCTCCATGCTTGCCTGCTGAAAGACTGCATCTAGCACAAATCGCTGTCTTCCTCTGGGCTACAAAAATCCTAAGGCACTTAATACCTCGCATCCCTAAACGGACAGTACATATTTATACACAAGCAGCAATACCCACATTGTTGGCCTTCACTTAATGATCCACAAATGACTTCTTTTTTAAATGAACAGCAAAATCAATATTGGCCTACTAAGGAGTATTTATGTGGTGCAGGGAAGTGCCATGGTGATACCCTGTGCTTTCACGGTACTACATGTGAACCAATAGGATCTCCTCCTCTGTCCAGATGCAAACCACACCTTCTGGTTGAGTGTCCCAGCTCAGTACTGCCTTATGCCACATAAACTGACCCTTCGATACCTCTAATTCAGGTTTTGGTGAGTCTAACAATTAAGCCCCAGACCTCAGGAAGGTGATTCAAAGAAACAGAGTTAGGCTCCCCGGCTGCCTATACAGTCAGGTAATTGCCTCCAAAATGTGATTCAGAGAGCTCACACAATAAGCAGGGAGTCATCAAGGGCTAGACAGCAGGGTACACTGAATGCAAGAGTGTGCCTGAATTCTTGCTCCTCTCTGGATACGAGATGCCAGATCATATTGTTTCCAAGCTTATTTGTACACAGCACATTGATCCTGGGCAGCACAGCCCCAGCTGGCAGCATACTGAGCTTCAACTGGGCTCAATGCGCTGCAGAGGGGCTGGCTGGAGCTTCAGCGCAGGGCTAGCCAGCAGGCAGCCTCTGCACTGAAGCACCCTTATGCCCAGCCAGCTGGGCAGCATCTACATGTGTGCTACCATGAGTGACTGGTGCCTCCTGAATCTGGGGGAGGCATCCGCAGAAGCTGCTGACCCTATTAGGGCAGGCACCAGCCCTATTGACAGCATCAGTGTTGGCCATCGGGGGGGCACATGCACCCCCTATCAGTCGCCTACGTGTGCTACTGTGCACGAAAAAACTCTGGATCAACCTAGTACTTGTATTACTGTAGGCCTGTGCGAATAGGGAAGTATTCAATTTGGATTTGAATTCGGCCAATTCAAAGGACAATGATTCGATCTGCAGATTCAGATTGCTGTCCTGAATTGATTCTGCTGAATCAGCTTTGGAAGATTCGGCACTCATTTGGAGAGATTCAATGATTCAGATCAGCTGGGGAGAGTCAGGCACAGCTGGGAGGCTGCAGGTTCTCTCGCAGCTCCACCAGCTGTGCCTGATCTCCCCAGGCCAGGGGCGCCATAGGAGAAGCCCCTGTGGATGCCCTGCCCAGCCTCATCCCCTACTCGGCCCCAGCCTAGTACCAGCACTTTTAAAAAAAGAAAATGCCCTGCACTCAGCAGCAGTAGCAGTGGCTGTGGGGGCTCTGGGGCCACGTGGCACAGCCCCCACTCCCTGCTCCCCCCTCCAC
>NW_017729015.1:3450419-3464976 GCF_001723915.1 Gavialis gangeticus
CCCATTCTCATCCAGGACCCCACCTACCCACCATGGCCGCCCCTCCCAGCCCCAGCATCCTGGCAATTAAAAAAACACAACCCAGCTCCACTCTCACCAGTGGCAGGATCAGTGATTGGGGCCTCTGGGTGCTCGTGGCAGAGCCCCCTGTGCATCGCAGGGCAGTGGGGGACAGCAGGGATCACCCCTGCTGCCTGGCACCCATGCAGCAGCTGCCCCATGGTGCAGGTACAGCATGGCTCGGCAGGGTGCCATGCACTGCCTGGGAGCTGGGGCCACTGGGGCTGAGCGCTGCCGGGCTCCAGCCAGTATGTGTAGCCACCCCAGCTCTCAGACACCACACAGCACCCTGCTGAGCAGCACTGCACCCGTGTCATTGGGCAACTGTCACGTGGGTGCCACATGGAGGTGGGGGAGATCCCCACTCCCTCGCGCTGCATGGGGGGTGCTCCACCATGAGCGCCCAGTGGCCCCGATTGCTGCTCTGCCAGAGCTGGGGAGCGCAGGGCTCTTCTTTTTTTTTTTCAGTGCCAGGCAGGCTGGTCCAGGCAGGGGCTGGGGCTGGGCAGGGAAGCCATGGGGCCTGTCTCTGCTCCAGAGAAGGGAGCTCCAGGGGCTCTGCTTTGCTGCCGCTTGCCCAGCCGAAGGCAGCTGTCAGCTGCCTGTTTAGTCTATGGCTGAATTGCCAAATAAGCCAAATCTTTTCCAAAGCTTTTCCAAATTGATTCAGATGTTTCGAATCAATTCAGAGCTTTTACTTGGTCTCCCCATTCAATTCAGATTCAGAGATTCAGTTCCCAAATCTGGCCGAATCTCCTCTGAATCCAATCAGCTACTGAAGCATCACACAGCCCTACTAGCCTGCTCTGGAGTTTATTAGTAGATAAAGGCACACTTGTGGACACTGAGAGGTTTACTACAGAGCTAATTAGGCAGCTCTGCAGTAAACATCTCATATAGATGCACCCACTGAGGACTATTTTTTATCTGTGAAGTGCCCTATTTGTGTAGCACCTTGTCATATATTGGTTTACAGGGCTTAAGACACATTGGTTGGGGGCCTGTATTTCTGGCCTCTGTATTTAGTGACTGCAAAATTATGAATAAGAAAAAAGATTACATAAATATTATTTCTTGGTTCTACATAGGATTGCTAAGCTATGGCACCCTAAATAAAAGAGTAAGAAACAAGCAGAAGTAACTATGTCCTCTGTTGCCATAAATGGCAAAGGGACAAATAAGAGTGCAATAATCCACTGACCCATGCACAAATTGAGTATATTGATTTGAAGGTTAAAGTAAAGCCAAAAAATGTTCCTTCCCCTCCTTCCAACCTCTTTTAAAAGTGTTACCATTTGGTTCTAGGGCTTCCCATATGCTGCTTACCACAAACACATGTTTTCTGTTTCTCTTAGAAAGAAGCGGCACTGTGAGAAGACTGGAGGCAGGGAGGGGAATAGATCAGAGTTGTGTGGGAAAAGGCTCTGGACATGAAAGAGCTCCATAATACTCTGTCAGACAGTCATGTGAAGATAGGGTGTAAAATTACAAATACAGGGATCTCTATCCCAGGAAAGCACCCACGACAACACATGCAAGCAGGAAGCTCAACACAGCAGGAAGCTTCTTGACATGCTACTCAGGGCCAGTCAACGTACTCTATACATCAGATCTTCACCGCCGTGTGACCTGAGCTATGCATTCAGACTGCCGTCACCCTAAAGTGTGGCTTTCAGATCTCACTTTTATCCAGAGAATCAGAGACCTGCATATTCCTTTAGGTTTTATCCTTTATTTTTGATGTTTGAATGTTAGAAAATAAAAATGGAAGTTTATGAATTTCTTTCCAAATTATTTTATGTTTAATATGGCAAGTCGGTACATATTTTAAAACCACAAATTTAAGAATTCAAAACACTTCAAATAAGGCTCGATTCTTCTCTCCACCAATTTTACATTAATGCAACTTCTATTGAGTTACTCTGTCTTTACAAAATTGAGGTAAAAAATAAGGCACTAAGCAATAGAGATTTGGGTTTAACCTCCCACTCAGCTACCAAGTTTTCTGCATAAACTGGGGCAAATCATTTAGGACCGTAACCTATTTCACTTTTTAGGCATCTAGATGGACCTAGGTGACTAAGTGCAATTTTATTCCACCCTGTTTAAGTTCCTGAGTATCCATTAACGTATTATTTTTGTAACTCACCATCATCTGACCCTTCCTTCCCGTGTCCTTGTTCTTGTGACAAGGTATTTAGAAGAATTTGCAGATTCATTAGAATCTGACATGGGCCACACTGTAAGCACTTAAGCTATGGCCTCAAACGTGCCACCTCTGGGCTGTCAACCATGCACCTTAGTACCCTCACAACTCCAGTCCCCATCTGACACTTCAGACTGAATCAAAAAAGGCAGTGACGAAGAGGAGGAACCACCCACCTTTTGCACATAGTTTTTCAGGAATTTGAGCTACCTTAGACCACTTATGTACCCAAAAGGTAGAACAAAATATGACCCATAAACTGTTCACTGCTTCAGATCACCATTTGTAATATGAGGACAATACATCTCTATTTTTCAGGTGTGTTTTGTGCATAAAAATACATTAATGAGCGAGATGTACTGCAGACACAACAGTGAAGGTGGTCCTACGACCACAGATATTGGTGGACTAAATGCTTCCTAAAAGTCTCTTTTCTATGTAAGCAATTCTTGTAGTTGTCAAAATGGTGTGATGGAAGGTGAAATGGTCTTTGTAATCATGAATGGAAGGAAAGAGGTCCAGGATGTAATGACAGAAATTGTAATTTGGAGACATTCCCTTACTTGGAAGACTACATAGGCTAAGAGTTGGGAGATGGTTCCTTGGGGCAGAGATTGAAGGACTGCAGAAGCTTGCTACCTGCTCAACAAATAAAACTTGTTTTTTGGGTCTCATTCGTGTTTACTGAACATAAATTTACTGTATTTACTGAACCCAGTGATCAACATACAGGAGATACTCTATTCAAATACAGCTCCTCCCTGACTGTAATAAGATATGTTTTTCCTGTGATTGAAAGCAAACTTTTCCTTATTTTTTACTCAGATTCAGTGTGAGCTCTTTAACTTCCTTTCTCACTTCTCCATAACATGAATGGTTTAGGAGTTTCCACTGCCACGTGACCAGATAAAAGGAAAGCAAATTTGCATTTTGCCAGTATAACACATACAAATGGTTATTCTGCCTTCATAACTTAGAGCGACTTTTCCAAACACATAAGCATTTCGGTCCAAACAGACTAATTGTTGCAAAATATGCATTGTTGAAGTTAAAGATGCCAAGAAATATAACCAATTGAAATAGAAGAAGAAAGAAACAAATTCATAGCAGCCACACAACTGTCACATCATAGTTGTACAAGCATAAAATACAAGTTGTCTCCCCACTAAAACTCAGATTTAGGAGTAGTGCTAGGAGATACCTCTTTTTAGTATGTTCTTATCAGCACAACAGAGATGACTTGTCAGGTTAGATCCAGTCTTAACACCAGGCCACAATTTTGGCTCATTCACCTCACTGTTAAAATGCAGTACTTGCTGGTCACACCTACACAAGATGCTTTACTGTGCATTAGACTAATCTAATGTGCAGTAAAGTGTCACTGTCTACACATGCATGGG
This sequence comes from Gavialis gangeticus, assembly GCF_001723915.1. Classification (NCBI taxonomy): domain Eukaryota; kingdom Metazoa; phylum Chordata; order Crocodylia; family Gavialidae; genus Gavialis; species Gavialis gangeticus. The sequence continues at coordinate 3,454,086 of NW_017729015.1, forward strand.
ATTTACTGCACAGTAAATTAGGCTAGTGCACCATTTGCTACTACCAACAAGTACAGGTATTAGATTAATGGTTCATTAGCTACTATGCTATAGCACAAGTGTAGATGCTGATTGCGAGCAATTTGCTATCAGTCAGCCCAGACCATGAAGAATACATGCCCCCAGTAGCTGCGGGGGTATGGCAGCAGTGGGAGCATGGTGGCTATGGCAGGACCCACAGATGCTACCAGCATTGTTGGCAGGGGTGGCGAGTGCCCATCAGTGGTGTTGGCAGGGGTGCGTGTGACAAGCAGCACCCTTTTTGTAAGGGGTGCACTACCACGCTCAGGGGGTATGCATGCACCTCCTATGTGTTGCCCCTGGCCAAGGCAGTGGGGGGCCCACTGCTGTCTGGCTAAGCCCCAATGCTGGAGGAGCTGTGCTGGCTGTAGGTGCAGCTGTCTCCCCACCACGTGGGGATCAGGGCCCATCCCAATCTCCGAGTGGCCAGTAGAGCTGTCCTGGCAGCCAGGATTGCTGGGTCCCAGCCACATGGAAATTGCGTCATAACCTGATCCCCTCGTGGCATGGAAAGCCAATCTCACTCTACGAGGATGCTGTTGGTCCACCACATGGATCCCCATGTGACACTCCCTGTTCCCACATGACTGGCAGGTGGCATCCCCAACAAACAGGGATGGCTCACCCAGCCAGAACCAGCCCCTGTGCCCCCTGCCAGCTGCAGGGCTGGCACCTGGGGAGCCTGGAGCTCCCTCTGGCTGCTGCAGGGGGGCAGAGCAGGGCAGGAGCAGCCCTGGACTGAGCTGCTCCAGTCAGGCACAATTTGCTCTCAAGGGGATTGCATGTGTAGACATGTGCCTTGGAGCATTTTAATGAGCCTGAATTGTCTGTGAAGAAAATTCAGGTGCATTTTAACTGCATGCGTAGAGATGCCCACTCTGTATTTCTGTCAGAGACACCTTGGTGTTCTATCAATGCACCAGGAGCTCAGTGTACTTTAGCAGGACCCCCTCAAAACTGGTGCAGTTGTGTACATATACTCTCACAGGAACAGAAGGCTCTCCTAATGTAATTTCCTCACTAGGATTTGAACTCCTGCTTCTCCAGAAGGGAAAAGAAATGCAACAGACCAGTCATTTTATGCTCCAAGATGAATTCTTCTTAGGTATAATGAACCTAATTGTGGTTCTTTGCAAGCAACGCTAAAGAAAATCAAGTTCTCTAGTGTTTTATAAGATGACCCTTAAGACCGTTTCAAGGTTTATGGCTGTGAAGTAGGATTATTTTGTATGTCTCAGAGGCTCCTTCAGATTATTGTTAAAAATGTTGCCACTTTCACTTCCTATGCACAGACATGTGATTTCATTTACTCACTGGTGTGAAAAGTGATTAGCAAACTAATATTTGGAAGTACTGCTGAGTAATGACACTTTCAGAATTCATCAGAATTAGAAACTCCAGCCCTGCCAAAGCCAAGAGCCCTCGCCAAAACTAGCTACTGGTGAGATGATGACTCTTTCTAAGCTAATGTGTCTTGCATACATCTGAAGTAATAATTGCCTTTCCCTGATAATAATATATTCTCCCCTGCTGAGACTTATGGTTATCCTCATGTATTGTGAAACCGTCACAATATGAAAATGTTTTCATATAGTTTCAAACCGCAGGAGTGAAAAAAGAACAGGATAACAACAGTTCAGATAGAGTTTATGATTTCTGCTAGATCTCATAATTGCAGGGTGAAATCAGCAGGGAGTGAGGTTTTAGTCAATACTATGGTCCCTGTTTGTATGGCCAGCAAGATTTGGAAAGATCAGCTAAAAATGGTTTTCCTTCACCCTTTCCTGACATATCAGTGAACCTGTCCTCAAATATTGTTTTTTTCCTCTTAGACAAAACTATATTTTATACAAAAATTCTTCTCAAGACCTTCTTTAGATCAAAGGTCTTTCAACACAGCTTTCTACATTCTACCTTTCACACAGTGTTATATTCACTGATGATAAGTGAACTGGGATGTAACAAACACTTGTTTTTTGAATCAAAGTCCCAGACTGTTCAAAGGCATCACCATATGCAAAACAGAATCCTGCCTTTAGACTGAAAATCATTATTAAAATACCTAAACACTAATTAAGTCCTATCTAAGTTTCAGTTATAGGGATGTGGATCCTGTGTACAGGTAGTGGCTTTCTGCATAGGAATGAATTTCACTATTCCTAAATTACTAAGGCAAGTGGGCGGCTCCCCCTTTTCCTACGTTTCAAGATTTAATGTTTCTCAATGGGTCCCTAGTTTTGCATTCATGAAATATAACTAAATTTTTAGCACCAACATTTGTACCAAAATTCAGGGTTGACCTGAGAAGCAAATGCTGAAAGCGGGCACCCTAAACTTAGGCATTAGGATGAAAAATATGTGCTTCCTGGCATTTAACACTTTTTGTTTTCCACCTCAGTTATTCTTTCCTAGCCCCAGGCACTTACTAAAATATTCTAGAGACCGCACTCATCATGAAAGATTAGACTCTGCCACACTTAATGGAACGACTCATGAAATAATACACTACTCAACATAAGGATGGCAGAATGCAATTAGCAGTGGCTATAGCTTTAGTCTCCATGTACAAAATAGAGGTACAAAATTATGTGATATAAAAGAACCATTGGGTAGGTCAGTAGCAGCAAAAAGTAATAATAACTTCTCTGTTCTTTGCCAAATATTTTCCAGTAGTTTGCCCATGTCAGTTGTAATGGTTTCCAGTGATGAGCTGCCCATTCAAGCAGCATAAAACCCATAAGGATGATGCAGAGAAGGCTGAAGTATTTGACTTCTGTACTTCAGTCTTCACAAATAGGAGTAGTTACCAGATGATAAGTGCAGCTGGCAGCAAAGATAGTGAAGGAGTCAAAACACCTAGAGTAATGGCAAAACAGGCTATGGATTCCTTAGAAAAGCTAGATGCTTTCAAGCCGGTGGGGCTAGATGGGATGCACATTAGGGTACTGAAAAAATTGGCTGAGGTAATTTCAAAGACATTACCATTCCCCTTGAGAATTTTTGGAGGACAGATGAGGTCCCAGATGATTGGAAAAGGACAAATGTAGTACCTATCTTTAAAAATGGAAAGGAGGAGCTCGGGAATTACAGACCAATCAATCTGACCTTGATACCTAGAAAGATCATGGAGCAGGTCCTCAAGAAATATATTGTGAAGCACCTTGAGGAGAAAAATGTGGTCAGGAACAGCTAGCATGGATTCACCAAGAGCAAGTCATTCCTGAACAAACTGATTTCCTTTTATAATAAAGGTGACAGGCTCTTGGATGGGGGAGGACAGTGGATGTGATGTACCGTGTCTCACAAAATTCTCATCAACAAGCTAAGGAAATACTGACTAGGTAAAGTACTGTAATGTGGATATATAACTGGCTGGATCACTGCTCAAGTAGTCCTCAATGGCTCAATGTCTAGTTAGGATGATGTATCAAGAGGTCTGTCCCAGGTCCAGTTGTGTTCAAGATCTTTATTAGTTATTTGGATGATGGGAACGAGTGTGTGCTTAGCAAACCTGAGGATGACACCAAGTTGGGTAGAATTGCAGATACTCTAGAGGGCAGGGCTAGGATCCAGAATTAATTGGCCATAGTGGAAAAATGATCTACAATGAACCAAATAAAATTCAACACGGACAAGTATAAAATCCTGCATTTGGGATGGAATAACTGCAGGCATAAATACAAACTGGGGAATGATTGGCTAAGCTGTAGTCTGCAGACAAAAACCTGGAAGGTAACAGGTTACATAAGCTGAATATAAGCCAACAGTGTGCTCTTGTTGCAAAAAAGACAAACAGTATACTGAGTTGTATTAACAGGAGTGTAACTTGAAAATCAAGGGAAGTGATTCTACTGCTCTATTCAGCAATGGTGAGACTTCACCTAGAACACTGTGTCCACTTTTGGGCCCCACACTTCAAGAAGGATGTGGACAAACTGGAAAGAGTTCAGTGGAAAAGAGCAAAAATTATTTGAGTCCTGGGTAGCATGATTTATGAGGAAAGGTTGAAAGAAGGAGTGTTATTTAGTCTAGAAAAGAGAGGACTGTGGGGGACATTTTATGGAGCGTTCAAGCACCTGAAGGGTAATTCCAAAAAGGATGGAGATATCTCTGTGGCAATAGGGAAAACAACTAAGAGCAAGAGCTTCAGCAGGGGAAATTTAGGTTGGAGATTAGGTGGAACTTTCTGACTTGAGGATGGTCAAACACTGGAATATATTACCTGGAGAATCTGTGGACTTTCTATCCTTGGAAATTTTCAAAAGCAGGTTGGACAGATACTTGCCTGGAATGGCTTAGTTAGGGATAATCCTGGTTTGAGCAGGGGACTGGACAAGATTGCACTGTAAGGTCGTTTCCAGTCCTACATTCCTATGATCCTAAGACAGTGTGAGACAGGGATTTCTATGGGTGAATTCTTTTCTTGGACCAATTGCGTGGTTAGTCCAAGAAAAGACTTAGACAAGCTTATGAATGCAATGCAGATGGTCCAGTAAAAGATATCACCCACAAAAATCCTTGCCTTACATATTTCTTGGACCTTCATGGCTACAACATCATTCAACACTACCACAAGGCCTCCAAGGTTTTCCTGCATATGGATATAAAGCAATCTCTGCAAGTAGATTTAAATTGGCTCTTTTCAATTTTTTTTTTTTATAGAACCAACTGGCTTAGCCTTCTCTAGTTCTGCACATCAGGGGCAGCACTGGACAGAGGTCTGCATGAACTAACTTCTTGCATGATATTCATCAGCTGAGTTAGTATCTCTAATTTCCTTTTCATTTTATTTTGCATTTCATGGACTTCCTGGGAGCAGTGAGCGGTATTCTCTACAGGCTTTGTCAGGGCTTGTTAGCTGTATTGTTTTATTCAGCCTTTAATTTTCCTACGCTCGGTTGCTGAAGTGGTTTAGGCAGACCAGTAAAATCAGTACAGTCAGTAAAATGAGGAATCTTGGCATGCTTAATAAAAATGAAAAAACAAGTCTGAATGTAGCTGGTTCCAATACTGATTTGAAATGTAAGCCAAGAGCATTCAAACAATGTGGTACTGCTTGACCAGATGACAATACAGGCCAGGTGCCATTCTGTCCCTTAGCAGGGTTTGTCACTCTTCAGTCAAGATAAATGACTCAGTTTATACCAATGATGAATTTTGGGACCTATTAGAGGGTCATTACTGTAGCCTCCAGGGCACAGCAAGTTGAGTGGACTGAACAAAAAGAAAGGGGTATTTGGAGACAATGAAAATGGTTTTAAAAAAAAGTTTAAAATTTAAATTCCAACTCTGTTTCTTGATAATTTCATTCTGTAAGCTATTATACAGACTGTTTTCAGTTTCATTAACAATAAAATATAAGCAAATAGGCAAAATGCAATAAACCTTAAGCAAAATAAAATTTAAACAGTCTCCAAGATTATTTTATAACCCTACTAAAATGACAAATTTCTCTCTCAAGCAGAAATCACAAAACACTGCCGGTTTCCTATGAATAGAGATATTACCATATTTACTCAAATATAAGACAGTCCAATTTATTAGATTCTATAGATGGAAAATGCATACATTTGTTATAATTTTCCAGGTATTTTCTACTTATTGGAGGCTTTCCTTGAATTTGTTCCCCTACCGCTGCTATAGCATGGACTATAAATCCGGGGGGTCAGATAGCTCTCCTGTCCTCTGCTCCCCCACTCAACTTCTTCTCTTTATTGTCAGACCGTGTTCTCCCTGAGCACATGGAAGTGAAGGGCAAATATGGAAACATTGACCTTGAAATAAACTTACCCATAGTAATTTGCTTTACATCAGTTACCCATCGACTTAGTTTCTCCAGAATTGACGTATTTTTCCTGTTTTGAAACTGCTGCAAGTTTTAGCATATATACTTCATAAATATACTTTTAAGCAGCACTTATGTTATCTATTTATATATGGTACGAATTATGCAAGATATTAGCCAAAAGCCAAAAAATTCATGATTTACCATACAGTTCCTTGGGCTGGGCCCCAGGAAAATCAACAGTTTCAAGCCATGGTGACCCTACAGCACAGCATGTGTGTGTATTCCAGATACCCACCACAAAGTATCCATGTACTCATTAGCCTCAACTCATGACAGCAACCAGGTGTTTTTGTCACCAGTCCTGGGATACTCCACAAATCTACATGAAGATAAGGTACAGAGCAATCTGGTCCCACTTCACCTCACAGAGGGAAGGGCCACACTAATCTTATGCAATAGGCTGAGAGAGGGAGCATTCTGGGTGAACTGTTTCAGACCTGTTTGGTGATGCTTGACAGACAGTTAAGGCTAGAACAAAGAAGTGTAGGACAAACATGGGGACAAATATGCAGAGGAAGGGGGGAGGGAGGAATAAAAAGGATTAAAGTTCATAGCAGCAGAACAGTCAAGGGAAAGAGTGATCATTGTCTGACTGCATACAGATGTATATAAAGCAGAAGACATAGAAGGGTGTCTGGAAAAACATGTGCAAAGAGTTCTGTGGGTAAAAAAAGTGAGGGATGAATATGGTATTTGGATGGGATCTTGGAGGACTCAAGCAGTGTTTAAAAAAAGAACAAAGTGGAGCCCAGGCAGAGTGTAGCACCTCCTGTCAGTGGCCCAGATGGAGCCAGATTGGGATTGTACAATATACCATGGGCAACCAAAGCTATCTAGCAGATGCAGGAAGGAAGGGCACCTGGATACACACTGTCCCCTGACAGTGTTACAGGTTTGAAGGGATGGGACACAGAGCAGCAGAGTGCCAGGAGTTCATCAAATGTACCATCTGCTGGGGGTGGAGGGGACAGACTTGTACTGCAGGTGCCCAACAGCTTTTGCAACCAAAATCAGATCCCTGAGCAGCTACAAGAATCGGAAAGGGACAGCATAGAACAGAAAAAGGGAAAGACCAAGATAAGAATGGTAGAGCAGCCTCCACGGCAGGTGGGGCAGAGATGGAGGGAAGTGGATTCTCTCTAATAGGGGCTGCACAAGACAGAACCGGAGACAAATGGAAGGGGAGGAGGGAACAGCAAACAAAGGATCAAAATGCATGGAGGTGTGGGAAGGGAAGAAGGAAGAAACTTGGCAGACAACAGAAGTGGAGATGGAGTAAGCAAAAGAGCCAAAGGGACAGGCAGGGAATGAAAGAAAGTGCAAGGCCAGAAATTTGATAAAGAGGGAGGCAAGTTGGAGTCAGAGGTAGACAGTAGCTTCCTGCCATTAACTCCCCTGGGCTCAAGCCCAAAGTGAGAGTGGGGGGTAAGGAGGGAGTGGTGGAGAGGTGGGAAAACAAATAAAGGCAGATACAATCTGCCTACAAGAATGTGGGATACCAGGAGAAAGGGATTATAAGTGCTTTGGGGAGGGGGCGGGGAGGTGAAGATGGAACCCGTTCTCATGGTCAGGGACAAATGAAAACAAAGCAGCTGGAGCTGCAATACTATTCAAGAAACCACAGGTGAAAGCAAAGCAGGTGGAAAACATCATGAGTGGCAGACTGCAGAGAATTGTATTTTCAGTTAGGGGAGCAGAATTAGAAGTTTTCAACACCCCTAGAGTGGGAAGGAAGGAAAGTTCTGCCTAGAAAGCAGGCAGCTGATGTCGTCGGACGGAGACCATGGATAATAGTAGGGGACTTCAATTACATAGTAGAAGCAGGTGACAGAATAGGGGAAGTGGGAGATGGAACTTTAGACAGGTCATGCAGATGTTTAAAGAGTCACTAAAAGATGCGTAAGCAGGGAAGAAAGTTTTCACTAGAACTGACCCCAGTGGAAAGAAACAATCACAAATGAGCTTTGTATTTGTATCAAAAGGAACAGAGATTAGGAAGAAAGAAACCATAAGTGTGGCATTTAGTGATCACTCAATGCTGAAGGTAGAAATGAGTCTTGGTAAGAGCCCCACAAGGGGAAGAGGAATGTGGAAGTTAAATGTGTGATTACTACAAGACGAGATGTGTCAAGCACACATAAGACGTTAAGAGCAGTGGAGAACACTGAATAAATATTTTAAGAGTACCAGGAAATGGAGGATGATGGTGAAGAAGAAGGGAGAATTCTTCATAAAGGAAGGTCGAAGAACCATGGAAAAAAAGAGCAAAAGATCTTAAAAAACTGCAAAGAAAGATGCAGAAGCTGCTAAAGGAAGCCACAGAAGGAAAACAGGTACAAGAAGAACTAGAAGAAACAAGGCAAGCAATAGAAAGCTGGTTTAAAAGAAAGGTGAGGGCAAAAATATTTTGAGGGCAAGCACCCTGGCTGGGAGAAAACAAAGAGTGCTCACTTTTCAGCTACAGAGAAGATGCTGACAGGGGAATCAGAAGTGGTGTGGGAAGAAGGTGGTACCCAGGTAGAAAAGCAGGAGGAGGTGTTAGAGGCAATGAGAAGAACAAGAGAAGATGGTGTGAGGAGTGGCAGTGGGTAAACAACAAAAACATACTGACCTAGCATGGACGGGTGTAAGAAATATCTTGCTGGTGAGAGAGGTTCAGCACAGTCGGGGCTTGATGAGTTCATCAAGGTGCCCAAAGGAGAGGTACATGGAAGAAGAAACTGTGGGATGTGCTTTGGGAGTGTACATATGCAAAGGTGGTGTGGGAAAGGGTCTGATCCCTTATGAGTGCCACCAAAATAAACCTGTTAATGTGGAAGATGGTACTATATGGACTCAAACCAAAGAAACCGAAGGAAATCTTAAAAAGGACTTTATTAGCATGTTTTAAAACTAGTTGATGGGAAGCAAGAAACCTCTTGGTTTTTAAGGGATTGGCTTTCACTGAAAGAGAGTGCCTGAAATTGGGGCTGCATGAACTGAAATACGATATTGATCAATGTTATATTTCAGTTCCGAAGGATCCTCTCCATGGACTGCTGCCTTGATGGGGTGGAGAGGCTTGGATGCCCTGATGACCCTAAGAGCAACACTGTCAGGAGCCTTATACTCCTGGTAGGGTCACCGATGGTGGTAAGGACAAAGGTGAAGTATCAGATAAAGAGCAGTCCAACACAACAGAAAGAGCTCAGTGGTGGAGCAGGTGGACAGAGAAGGCATACTTCTTAACACCTGCAAAGGTGGATAAAGGCTGTAATGAAAGTGTAACCCCAGTTGTCTTGGTTCTCCAAGCCACTGAACACAGGTTTTTCCTTCACTAAGATCCAGGTGGTTGCCAGTGCGCAACAGCCTCCTCATGTAAAACAAGTCACATGCAGGCTTCTCCCATTGGTCCATCATCTACTACAATACAGACTCATCTACAACCCTTTGACCGATGGGAGTGATCAGTGATCATCCTCAACCTTGAGGGATCACCAATGACAATTTCAGTAAGTGTAGAATGAAGTGTGATAAGTGCTTTTTTAATAAAATTTGTAAATTAAAAAAAGGCTCCCATCAGTGTTTGCCCAATATGGGCCATATGTTTTATAGACATGCTCAGTATTGACTGTATTTAATCAACTTAATAGTTGGTTTCCATAACTGAGCACATGCTGCTTTTAGCAGATGTTTTATTGTAAACAATTCATTTAATAAGGTTTCCTTGTGTGCAAATATAAGACAAAGGGCTTTTTTCCCCATTTTGAAGGGGAAAAAAACCCTTGTCTTGTATTCTAGAAAATATATCTGGTATTTGAGTAACTAGGGTAGTATGAGGAAGGGCACAGAATGTATCCATGTAAAACAGTGGATCATATTTGGGGTATGGTTCTCCTTTGACCGGAACCTTGTTTTGTCATCTAGCCTAGTGTAAATTAAGTATAAATCACCACTTTTCTGATTTGTTAAACTCTCTTAGTTTTGCTATAAAAAACTTTGCAAAGTAAATGACAATCTCTTTGCCAGCTGGGCTCCACGCTTTAGAAAAGACAGGGACAAGCTTGAGAGAGTCCAGAGGAGGGCCACATGTATGATTAGAAGTCAAGAGAGCAAGCCTTATGAAAAGAGGCTCAGTAGTATAGGACTCTTCAGCCTGGAGAAGAGAAGGCTCAGGGGGGACTTGGTGGCAGCTTGTAAGTACAAAGGGATGTGTATCAGGAACTGGGAGACATCTGTTCACCAGAGCACCCCAAGGGAAGACAAGGCCTAACAATCACAAACTGCTGGAAGACCGTTTTAGACTGGACAGTAGGAAAAACTTCTTTACCATCTGAGTCTCCAAAGTCTGGAATAGACTCCCCCCAGAGGTGGTTCAAGCACCTATCTTGGATACCTTCAAGAAATGTTTGGATGCTTATCTTACTGGGGTCATCTGACCCCCGCAGACTTCCTGCCCTTTGGGCAGATCATTGGGGTTGGAACCAATGACCTAACGAGGTCCCTTCCAGCCCTAATATCTATGAAGTCTATGAAAAGTAGGGCCTAAATGTGTCTGCTTGCGCATATATTATACGCTAGGCCTGTGCAAAGCAACTAGTATTTGCTTCGGATTCGACCAATTTGGAGGACAGGGATTCGATTTGGTGATTCGAATCACTGTCCTGAATCAATTCGGCCAAATCTGATTCAGAGATTCAGCTGCCATCGTATCAGCCAAATCTCTGAATCAAACAGGCCCCATCGCCCGCCCACTCTCCCAGCCCTATCAATGGCTGCTGCACCTGTCCCCAGCATCCCGGTACTTAAAAAAACAAAAACAAAAAAAGGCACTCACCGGCTGCCATCAGCCGGGGGGTAAGAGGTGGGGGGGTTGATCCCTGCTCACCCCCACTGACCTGCACTGTGGAAGAGGCTCTGCCATGAGCCCTCAGAGACCCTGATGGCCGCTGCAGCAGCCAGTGAGTGTGGGGCTTTTTTTTTTTTTTTTTTTTTTTTTTAAAA
>NW_017729015.1:3465034-3472580 GCF_001723915.1 Gavialis gangeticus
TTTTTTTTTTTTTTTTTTTTTTTTTTAAAGCACCAGGATAGTGGGGCCAGGCAGGGCAACCATTGACAGGGCTGGGAAAACGGGTGAGGGTGGGGGGATGGGACCTGGCAGGGTCCCCCCATTGTCTCCTTGCCCCTCCTCCAGGCCCCCCCCTCCCCCCTACTTACTGGCACAGAGTCCAGGTCCAGTTCCCTGCGATGGCAAGTAGGGACTACCCGAATTGACAAATCTCTGAAGCTTTTCCAAATTAACTCAGAGGCTTCTAATAGATTTGGACCTTTTTATTGGTCTCCTGATTCAATTAAGATTTGGAGAGTCAGCCACCAAAACAAGCCAAATCTCCTCCAGATCAAATTGCCAACCCAAGCTTTGCTCAGCCCTATAATATGCACACACACCGGTACTGAATGAAACTCAAAACGTTCAGTTTCAGTTTACTAAGTATCCAAAAGTGTGTAAGTACCTTCAGCTACAAATTTGGGATCTGATCCCAAAATTTGGGTCCACAATGAAGGGGTTTTTAGGACTGTGCCCCACTGGTCTGCAAGTTTGGGGAGATGAATTTTCATGTAAAACGTCTCACCTCCTTGCTTCCAGCTAGGGGGAAGAGAAAGGGTGAAAATACTTAACAAATGGAAAATTCAAAATAGGACCCAAATATTAAGTAAAGGCACAATGACATTTTGCTTCTCTCTTTATTTAAAATTCTTTCCCTTTCCAAGTCAGGGCTGATAAAAGGACATCCATGCATCACTACCTACAATTCACTGCTTTTAGAACTTGCAATGTCCGCTAGAAGGGAGGGACAGGCTGCAATTGGATCTGGACAGGTTACAGGGGTGGGTGGATGAGAATAAGATGGGATTCAATACTGACAAGTGCAGGGTACTGCACCTGGGGAGGAAGAAGCAGCAGCATACCTACAGGCTGGGGAACTCCCTTCTCATCAGCACAGAGGCAAAAAAGGATCTTGGAGTCATTATAGACTCCAAGATGAACATGGACCGCCAATGTGGGGATGCAGTCAGGAAGGCTAACCTCACCTTGTCATGCATCCACAGATGCATCACAAGCAGGCCCAAGGAGATGATCCTCCCCCTCTACGCAACACTTGTCAGGCCGCAGTAGGAGTACTGCATCCAGTTCTGGGTGCTGCACTTCAGGAAGGATGTGGACAACATAGAGAGGGTCCAGAGGAGGGCCATTTGCATGATCGGGGGCAGCAGGGCAGGCCCTACGAGGAGAGGCTAAAGACCTGAACCTGTTCAGCGTCCGCAAGAGAAGGCTGAGAGAGGAGATCTGGTGGCCGTCTATAAACTGGCCAAGGGAGACCAGCAGGCAATGGGAGAGTCCCTGTTCCCCCGAGCACCAGTGGGAGTAACGAGGAATAACGGCCATAAATTGACGGAGAGTAGATTCAAGCTAGATATCAGGAGGTGCTACTTCACAGTCAGGGTGGCTTGGATCTGGAACCAACTTCCAAGGGAAGTAGTGCTCGCTCCTACCCTGGGGGTCTTCAAAAGGAGGCTAGATAGACACCTTACTGGGGTCGTTTGACCCCAGCACTGTTTCCTACTATGGCAGGGGGATGGACTTGATGATCTGCTCAGGTCCCTTCCGACCCTACCAACTATTAAACTATTTTGGCCAACACATGGGTAATTAAACTGAGAGAGTCCAGAACTCAGAGCATAAGCTTTTACAGCTGGAGCTAAGGATAGAAGGTTCTGCAGTTGCCAGCTATAAAAGCCTACAATCTGTACGAATGGGCAAAAAGGAGGACTGTTAATTCACAGTAGAAGGGTATGTTTTCATAACATTATATTAGTGGCCTAACTTTATTTTAATTAGCCCACACACATTTATTTTTCTCTTTAGAATTTTTTGCTTTACATATATTATTAAAGAAAATATATATGATAAAACCCAAATACCCATAGGCCCTTGTCATTTAATCCCTTTGATGAAAAAAGTAAAACATTTTTTGCAAACTCTTTTAAGATCATGAAGGCATTTGTTTGGCCAGATCTGAAATGCCAGCCACTGGCAAAGGTGAGAGTCACCTGAAAGGCAGATTGGAAAATGTAAAGCATTCTGTTAGAAACGTAGGTTACTGAAATGAAAAAAAATGAAAATTGTGTGTTTGCTACTCTGCTCATGCAAGCCACAGTCGACTTGGCTCCTTGCAGAGATGACTGACTGGCCTGCTCACCACAGCATTCCTTAGCAGCTTAGGCAAAACCAACATGAGCCCTGCTGAAAGTTTCCATAGAAAATAATATTAAAAGCATTCCTTCTTTGGGCTTGATGCTTTCTTGTTGGGGGAACAGGGAAAGGGAAATGGAGAAGGCAGGTGTTGCAAACTTCCACATACCTCCCCCTGGAAATGAGAGATTATCTTTTTTATTGCCTGGCTTCTACAAAATCCATTCCCTTGCCATAGAGCTAACATTTAGATCAGCTACAGGCAGAACTAACTATCATACCAGCTCTCCTCAGGGAAAACTGCCACTACAGCCAATGGGGTCTTGCCAGAGTGAGGACTGAATATCTGAGAGGAGAAAAGTGAGAGGATAAAACCACTGTGCCTCAAGAAAGGAGGCCAGGAAACATGCTGCAAGAGAATGATTAGCCAGCAAACCTGGGACTACAGTTCTGGTTCCTTTATTTCCAAAACCTGACCCCTAACACTTGAACTAAGAGATCTACTACCGCCAGCAATAGAAGCAATCTCTTTTTCGTCTTTATGATAGCACCATTACAACCATCCCTAATTATGCATGTCCATATGCAGGAGTAGTGAAATAGTCATTTTCTTCCATGAGGTAGTGTTACTATCTCCCTTTCCAGCTTTTTTTATAATTATTATTTCCAAAATTACCGGTGTGATCTATTTGGTCTACATAAGTACACCTAGGCCAGAAAGTCTGAGCCAGAGCAAAGTAGTTGGCTTATTTTCTCCACAGAAAAGAAATTACTCTCATATTTTCCCCTCACTTTTACAGACCACTCAGCAGAGCACAGAGCACTCAAAGTGGATAATCTCCTGCTGCTGTGGATTGTCTACAATCAATCATACCACTTCCAGCTGTCACCCAACCAGGCTGCAGGAGCTAAGCAGGGCTAGATGGGAGGTCAGTATTTTGCTGGTGGCCCTTAAGGAAATCTGGGTGATGCAGAATTAGGAAACAGTTTTCCTAAGATGAGGGAAAGCTATACTCATAGCAACAGGATGGTTAGGTTGCTGGAAGTGCTGTCTTTTGACCGTTAAGGTTTCCATTTCCCTTTTCATAAACTGTTGATATTAACCTTAGCATAATGTTTCAATTCTACGTCAGTCAACCACAGCCTGAAATTTCCATCACACTTTCTGCTGGATAGGTGATTTTTCCTTACTTCGTATCTTAAAACAATGTTTAGTACAGTTACATGTTCAATACAGTGGCCATCTTTCATAGATTCATAAATGTTAGGGGCTGGAAAGGACCTTCCAAGATCATCAGGTCCAGCCCCCTTGCACTTGGGCAGGAAAGACTGCTGGGGCCTGATGACCCCAGCAAAGTGGGCATCAAGACACTTTTTGAAGATCACCAGGGTGAGTGACTGTACTACCTCTGAGGGGAGTTTGTTCCAGACCCTCGGCACCAGACTTATAAAGAAGTTTTTCCTTATGTCCAACCTGAAGCAATCTTCAGTCAGTTTGTGCCCATTGTTTCTTGTCCTCCCCTGGAGTGCCTTGATGTACAGATGCTTCCCCAGGCCCTGATGTGTTCCCCTAATATACTTACAGTCTGCCACTAAGTCCCCTCTGAGCCTTCTCTTCTCCAGGCTGAACAGTCCCAAGTCTTTCAGCTTCTCCTTGTATGACTTGCTCTCCAGACCTCTAATAATGTGTGTGGCCCTCCTTTGGACTCTCTCAAGCTTCTCTACATCCTTCCTGAAGTGCAGCACCCAAAACTGGAAGCAGTACTCCAGCTGCTGTCTCACCAAGACTGAGCAGAGCAGGAGGATGACATCCTTAGTCTTGCTCAAGATGCATGTCAGTGTTGGATTAACTCTGCCAGCTATGGCATTGCATTTGTGGTTCATGTTCATGCTGTGGTCTATCATGACACCCAAGTCTTGTTCAGTTGTGGTGCTGGCAAGTGGAGCACTGCCAAGCCTGTAAGTGTGTTATGGATTATATCTCCCCAGACTGAGCACTTTATATTTCTCCATGTTACACATCATCAGGTTAAGATCTTCCCACCTTGTGAGCCTGTCCAGATCAGCCTGTATTGCTAGCCTGTCCTCAAGCATGACCACACTCCCCCATAATTTGGTGTCATCCACGAGCTTTGCCAGTTTGCTTTAAATCCCTGAATCCAAATCATTGATGAACATGCTGAAAAGCACTGGCCTGAGTACTGAACCCTGAGGTATGCCACTGGGCAGTGGCAGTAGCACTACGAGGATGGGGAATACTGGTGGTAGCTGCATGGCTCCAGCTCCATCTCCAGCTCCAGTTCCGGCAGCAGCAGCACTAGTGTCTGAGGTGGAAGCAGCCACACTCAGAGCTAAGCTCCATTAGGACAGCGCTGCTGCAAAATGTTGCTGACCCCTGGGCTAGTGCAATAGTAATTCAAACTTGCAAGGTAAAATATTACTTTTTAATGGCAGCAACGATAACAAAGTATGGTGTTGTGCAAGTACAAGGAGATTTTGGATCTTGCGTAAGCACCAGGACAGTGTAAAACCCTGTAATCTCACTCAAAATTATCCAACAAAGAAAGCTTTTCCGCTGAATCATGCTGCAGACAATACAGTTCTTCCTGGCCTGGCTGGGGAAAAAAGGGGGGGGAAAAAAAGAAAAAGCAATACAGAGAGGAAAATGGTCCTATTATTCCCCACAGGCAACAGAGAGACTCTAATCCCAATACCAGGCTGGCAAACCTCTATTTACAGAAACAGTTTCGGCTTGTTAAAAGCACACCTTTACATTTATCTTTATTTGGTCACATAACAGAACTGCAAAAAACAAAACAAAAACCATGCTGTACTTGGGAGCAAGTGCTTGCTTGTCCCCAGTGCCAGTCCGTGTCTTGAAAAGCTTCCTTGATAAAATCTTCACCACGTTTTCAATTTCTAGTGGGGGAATTAGTACAGGAATCAGTTTAATTAAGCAAACTTTTCTCAAGTTAAATATTTTTTAAGTCAATCTGGGGTTGCTGAAAAGTGCTGGATTCACAGCTCTGAAGAGTGAAGTGCCGCTACAGATCAGGTACATACATAATACTGCACAGACAGAAATGACATTTTTGCCTGATCTGACCCCTAAAAGTGCTCAACGGCTGTGACCAAACAGAGGTGCACAGCTGCAAAGCATTTTAAAAGCATCCGATCCCACGGAAATCTGAACCCTCATTACACGAGGCATTATGTAACTCTCATTATAGCACATCAGATGAAGACGTTTCAAAACATAGCATCTTCAGTAACTTGTGTCTGCCTGCCAGCCAGCCATCCTCAGAGCTGTTTTCAGAATGGGAGAAAGGAAAGGGAGCAGGGGGAGTTCGGTCTGTGCTTCTTTTTCAGCCAGAGCTGGAGGGGCCAGGGGGAGACTCCAATCCATGCACCCCACTCTCCAGCATTAAGTAGGGAACCCCTACAACTAACTCCCTCTGCTTCCTTTCCCCCTCCCATTCTGAAAACAGCAACCCAGCTGGGAGGAAGGAGGGGTCCTTGCTACGGGAAAGCCAGCTGCAAGGTGGCAGCCAGCCGCTGGATTCCCCAGCAGCTCCCACCCCCTCCCCCGGACCCAATAGTGAACTTCTGTTTGGCCCAGGGAACCACTGTAATTCAGACTGCTTTCTGCAATGCATTGTGAGTTACAGCAGGGAGCTGCTCTTCTGACTGCCCCCAGGGACAGCAATCCTCCACCTACACGTGTTCCTCAAAATCTTCTTTTGGAGGGACTAAATGTATTCTACATATAAACATTTTGAACCCTAAAAACATTGCTGTTGATAAAGAATGTATTCTAATTCACAGATAAGACACAATGCGTGTGTAGAGAATATACCTCTTACTATAGTCAAGTGCTGGTCCTGCTATAATTCAAAGCAACAGCACTTAGTTAAGAAGGCAATTATCACATTTAAGATTCAAAATCAGAATAAAAAAGGCTGAGCCAAGTCACAAAAAGGTAGGAATAATTTTAAAGCAAGCATGTTTCTTTAAAAGAAGAAAAAACACGACTGAGTTTCCAGGTAATGTTGTTAACTTTGTAGGAAGAAAAGAATCAAGTCTGGACTGTGTTCCCCACCCCCCCTTGTCATCACAAATTCTACAAAACTCTCTTGTACGTGGACACAAAAATACACCTTGTGCGAGTGAAATGGAGCAGTATTTAATGAAAAACAGAATGTATTTTGGTTAATTTCCAGGTGATTGGTCTCCTATTAACAGATACTTCTTGTAGATGAATCAAAATATTTATGTAGAGACCCCATCAGCAGTGTGTCCACCTCTTCCTGTTTTTGTTCCTCATAAACCAGTCCCCAGAGGAACCTGCAGTACCACCACTCATTGCAGAAATGAAGGAAAATACATGGCAGTTTTTGCTATATTTTCACCACCCTAGTCCAAATTGTATCTGAAACACAGAGTTTTCATTCATTAGATGAAATATTGATCAAAACTCTCTGTCCTCACACCCTAACTCCTAGACAGTGCCTGATTCAGAAATGCAGTTACATAAAGTACTGTACTAGATTTCACCTGCAAATTTCAACAGGTTGGCACACATCTATTTGTATTTCTCATTTGTATCAAATTCTCTTTTCAAAGCAATGCCTGGGATCTGCAATATTTTGCCGATAAGCATTTGCTGCCTGTTTTTGTTTTTTTCACAAGACAGTTAACTCTCCATCATACGATATCAAGCAGAGCTAAGCCACACTCGCAGTGACATCACACGTTCCTTTTTCTGATAAGCTGCCCAATAGGGCTGTGCAAATCTTTGGTCCCTGATTCAACTCAGTAGAGATTCGGCCCAATTCACTGGCCGGATCTCCAAATCCAGATTGAATCAGAGGACCCTTTAATCTCTCCAAATTGAATCGGAATCCTCCAAATCGATTCAGAGAGATTCAAAAAGATTTGGGGATTTGGACAGAGACACAGCTTTAAGTGATTTTTCTACATAACTCCAGGTAGCAGGCAGCTTGTCAACACTGCGATGCTGGGGCACATGGAGTATCACACAGAAGCATGGGGGCCTCCCCAGCATGCTCAGCAGCAGACCCGGAAGTGGACCAGAAGCACTTCCAACCCACTTCAGGTCTGCCGGGGAGCGTGCTGGGGGCCCCCCCCTGCCCTCTCCCTGGCTCGGCAACTGATGCCCTCCTGGGTCTGGGGGCAGGCGGGGTAGCCAGGGTCCCCCCGTGGCCGATCACCAAGCTGGGGGAGCATGGGGCGGGGGGGCTTGCATGCTCCCCCGCAGACCTGGAAGCAGACCAGAAATACTTCTGGTTCACTTCCAGGTTTGCTGCGAAGCACACGGAGG
>NW_017729015.1:3472994-3478072 GCF_001723915.1 Gavialis gangeticus
CCCCCCCCACACACACACACACACACACACCTGCGGGGCACTCCGTGTGTCCCAGCATTGGAGCATTCACCAGCCATGCCCGTTACCTCAAGGTATGTAAAAAAACATAGCTGTGTCTACGGCCGAATTGCTGATTCTCCAAATCTGCATCGAATCTTCAGATTCAGATTTGGTTCAATCAAATCAGGGATGGTGATCCGAATCAATTAATCGAATCACTGTCCCTGATTCAGGCTGAACCTAAATTGAATAGGGCCCACTTCACACACCCCTACTGCCCAACTATTTGCGAAAATCATTTTCTTGACTTTCGTTGGCATCTCACTGAACAATTATTTGTGTGTGTGTGAAGGACTCTGTGGAAGGAAAGGGAAGCTAGGCAGTATCTAAATTAATGTGCCATCAAATTACAGATGGGGAGTCCTAGCTCTGCAAAACAAAAGGGAAAATGGTCTTCCCGTGATCTCAACATCACCTAGCAACAATATGAAAAAGGCAGAGTTACTTTTGTATACCAAGATCTGCTGTGTATCATGATGATTTTAGCTAAGCTATCAGGAAAATCAGATCATAACATACATTTGGAGAAGCCTACCTTTCCACTGATGTGCAGCCCTGCTTTCATTCCTAATAAACTAGATAGAATTTACTTATAACTGCTAATGGATCACGATCTAGCACATACTCTTAATAAGAAATGAGCTTATACTACAGACCATAGTAATTCATATCTCCAAAGTGTCATAGTACTTCACAACTGATCCAATCAGTATGCTGGGTAAGAATAACTCTGAGGCAATATAGGCTACAAATTTCAAAAATATTGAGACACTTGAATCTCTATAAAAATCTGGCCCCTAAATCCTGAGGTGGCAGCAGATATCACTAAGGGTATAATCAAAGAAATCTGATGGCCTTGACCCTGTGTTAGGCAAAATGGAGCAGCAGAGGCTGCTGACTCTCTGTGAAGTTTACTCGGTGCTGGGGGGGGGTTTAAAGTAGAATTAAAAATGTATCCAACAGAAATAATTGAAGGGATTCTTAAGAACACTTTAAAGTTGGCTGCAGGTGCTAGGAGTTGGTTGGTCAGTGGGGTTTCCCCCCACCATTTTTTTTTATATTTAAATGGAAGCAAATTTCCCTTTTCCAAATAGAGTCAGAATGTAGTTCTAGGAGCTGCAGGGGGTCTAGGGCTTTAGGATTACTGCCTGTAATGGCACCTCCTGCTTTGCAACAATTTCAAAGACTGGAATGTCTTGAAAACCCACTTAAGGTGATATTTCCTATGGCTTAAATTGCCAACAGATTACAAGAGCCATTATCTTAATGGAAACAACAAACATTTTGTTCAGGGACTATAAAGCTCACCAAGAGCCTCACACTTAACTTTCCTGGGGAAAAAAACTAAACTAAACTAAAAAACAGAAAAAAACCCAAGCTATACCTTTGTGTAAAAAGAGAATATATTTCCTAAGCAATAATTTCCCTTTACAAATATGCATAATCTGGATACAAAGCAAGGAGAGAAGCCCCCTCTCCCACTTTTGCTCAAGGGAAGGGTGGGACGCCTGGGGCCCCTTGACCAATCAGAGGCATTGGAGGCCCTCTTGCCCCTTCCTGGAGATTGACAGATGGCCGTCTATCAGTCTCCTGGGAGGAGACGGACTTCCAGGGCCACTCAGCCAGAGGCATGGGGGTGCCCGCTGCACTTCACCACAAAAATGGCAACTGGTGCCATGCTTGGACTGCGAAACAAGGGGCAGCCCCTGCAAATTAGATAGGTCCCTACCTATAACCCAACTAAAAGCTAAGGCACCAGCTTGCCGGTATGTGGTGCTGTAGGAGCAATGTAGATACCAGCAGAATCAATGCCCCTAGTCTGGTCCTAAAGACCACCTCTGATAATATTGCGCCTTTAGCCATAGCACTACTGTCTCAGATATCTACAGTTATGTGATCCAGTGCTGTCATCCTTTACCTACCCAATACAGTAAAAAATAAAAAAAATAAATAATCAGAGAATACTTAATCAACCCATTAATCATCTGAGTAAAAAATAAACCACTTGTGAAGAAATGGCTGCAATTGTGACCGTCATTATTTACAGAAAGATGGCTGCATCACCCTATTTTACAGTTTTTCCACATTCACTCACAACCGTGCAGGGCTAAGAAAGAAGAAAATACCAAATATATGTGACCTTTGATTAGAGAGAAGGCATTCCCAGAGATGAGCAATGATTTGATAACACAGGTGGAAGCGAGAAATAGGCAAGTGCTTTGTACAATTAACTTGGCAAAGACTGAACTGTAGTGCAGCAAAGATAAAAGTCACACAGCCCAGCACAACCAAAGATTACGAGACTTCCCATAGCAAAGTTTAAACCAAGAAGGATGAAGACCCCAGTACATGGCACAAAAGTGTTACAACTTTTCATATTAAAAACAAAAGTAAAGCAGGGGCCCTGGATGCTCAGATAAATGCAAATGCATATCCTTCTGAAAAAGCTCTCAGGCCCTCTCTAGCCAAGTGCCAAGGTTTGCTGAACCTTCCTATATGTCATCTGGGCTTCAGGCATGTACTAGAGAAAAGTAAGCTCCTGATAGTGGGAGAATTTGACAATCTTTGCATTTTCCTATGCCTGAGGAAGGGTGAGGGTACCCAAAAGCTTGCAAATTCTATATAGATATATCAAATATTTTGTTGGTCTAATAAAAGATATTACTTCTGCCATGAGTTCTGATTCCTCCAGCTCCTGACAGTAACATGCATCTGGGGTAGCTCTGCTCACATATACCAGGTTGAAACTGAATCAAAATTATAAGACAATTAGTATCCTGAACTTCTCGGGTATAGCCATTTACACAGAGATTAAAAGTAAAGTTTTCAAAATGTGATTGCATTATATCGTGGGGAATTCATAGATTAATGGCAGATATCATAATCGTGCAGTCTGACCTCTTGCATAACGCAGACCACAGAATCCCTCCTACTAGTTTCTACCTCTAAGTATCAAGATCCCTTAGTGACAGGACCACAATATGAGCTCCTGTTCAATATATTATTTACCATTCACCCACATCATGCACAATAACAATGCACTTAGATACATTTATCCACCATATAAAATGTGACCTACATTCTTAGTTCCTAGATGCATGACCTCGTGTTTGACAGTATTAAAACATGTTGCAGAGAAAAATGCAAGTTACCGAATGTTATAGATTGGTCTGTATAACTGACCTTTCCTTATTATAATAAGTTTGTCACTTGAAAACTTTATCAGAAAT
Organism: Gavialis gangeticus; assembly: GCF_001723915.1. Taxonomy (NCBI): domain Eukaryota; kingdom Metazoa; phylum Chordata; order Crocodylia; family Gavialidae; genus Gavialis; species Gavialis gangeticus. The sequence goes on from NW_017729015.1 coordinate 3,476,285, forward strand.
AAAATACTCTTTTTTCCAGATTATCGATAAAGGTATTGAATAGTATTGGACAGAGAAGAGATCCCTACAAACACTCCTATCTGATGATTACCACCTGAAATTTATTTGCGATCACAGAAATAAATTTTAACTCAGGTGACTTATACTGACCAAAGGACAGGGCGATCTGTGAAAAGTAATTTCTATTCAGTCATCCTTCAGAACATCTAACACAGACTTCCCAGCTGCAGTTGTTTTGGGGACAAGAAACAACTATGACATGGTAGAGTAGCTACCACTGATCAACAGTCATCACAGGCCAGAAACCACATTGATTCTTTCCAGTCCTTTAGGCCTCTTATACTGAGGACTGCAACAGAAAGGCATATATTTAAAACTCAGCCGCTGTTTCTGGGTGACATTAGAGTCTTGCATTTCCAAATGGCCTATCAAGGTTCTTTTTTATTATTTTTTTCCTGCGGACCTTAACTTTTTAAATGATTATCTTTAAAATTCCTCTCAGTAGAGAAGCTCTTCTTATCAGGCATGATAATCACAGAAAGTGAAACACTTGAGGCCAAAGACTGCAGCAATGCAAACCTCAGCGGAGGGCTTCTCTAGCCTCCTTATTAGCTCCTGTATGCCTAGGAGTCCAAACCTTGGGATGGCGTGCAGGGCATTCTGTTTTTAAATCTATGTTCCAGTTACTTAAAGAAACAATAAATTTGCAAGAATATTATTGTAGTAATACAATGAATCTAAGTCAAAGAAAACAAATCTGGTAGTTTAACATTCAATGCAGCTGGTCTGTACTCACTATTTTAAAAGGTACTTATGAAAAGCTGAATGTAGATGGAGTAGCAGAAGCAGTTCCAGAGCTGTTTTACTCAACAGTTCCTAGGAACTGTTTTACTAGAAGACACTGCATAAATATTTTGCTAAACTGCAAAAGGAGGAAAGTAACCCGGCCTTGGGCTGACATATGTCGTGATCAGTTCCCAGGCACAATGCTCAATGCATGCTATTATGTGAAAGGGTGTTTATTTCACATTGCAAAGCAGTTGCCAGAACACACAACCACCCATCTTACCCAATGGCCCTGAAGGCTGCCACAGAGAAACTCCTCTTAGAAAGAGAATGAGATGATTATGTGAAAATTAACTCTTTGATGGGAGGAGTGGGGATCTTCCCTGTGACCCTCAGCATTCAACACAAGAAGTCTGTGGAGCAGAACTATATCCATCTAAAGTTAAGGAGATTTGCAAAATGATATCTTGGGTATCCCAATGAGCCAATCCAAAGGAGTTTAATTCTATCAACTCTGAGGAAAAAGGGCAGAGAAAGCCCTAGCGCCACCTGGTCTAACATTCACACAGCTTGGCTAGAGGTGCTCCTTGTACTCTGATGCTCTGTTGCTGTGGAAAGCCAGGAACATGCCCATAAACAGACACTCAGACCCCCCAGTCACGGACTGTATTAAAATGGGGCTGAGTGAAATGTACTGGTACTACAGGAAGACATTAGAGGATGACGGGAAAGAAACAGCAGAGATCATCTGGTGGAGAGGCTAATCTGGCATAGACTTTTTCAAGAGCAGACCCTCTGAGAAAGGCAGTGGGTAGGGGTACAGGTGTAGAGATATGTGCGTGGGCACGCAGTTGCACAGTGCGAACTGTGTAACGGGTTTTTAGTGTGCTTTGAGCTGCCAAGTGAACCATAAAGGTCACTTGGCAGAGTTGTAGGTGGATTTAGATATATATGTATATATTTTAATTTCTTTTTTCCCAAAAAAAAAAAAAAAAAAAAAAA
>NW_017729015.1:3478561-3484426 GCF_001723915.1 Gavialis gangeticus
AAAAAAAAAAAAAAAAAAAAAAAAATGATGCTCTGCTGATATTCTCATTCCATATATTGCTGAATGATGTACTACATAAGGATGTTGGAAATGTCAACATCATAACATGGAACTGATTTAGCAAAACTCAGCATCTTGTGAGGCGGGGGCGGGGGGAAAGTTAGTTTTCACTCCAGTTGTCATTTTCTTCATGAAGGGAAATGAAGGCTGTATCAGGATAAATTAGGGGGGGAAAATCCTGCTGTATTAACTTAGAGAACTCTATTTAATACAGTTTAAAACAATACAAAGAAAGGGCCAAATGAAATGTCAAGAAAACAAGAGCTATGTAGATTATGAGAACTATTATGAGCCTGCTTAACTGGATTTACACCAGTGTAGCTACTATTTTTAATGCACTTTTTCAGCTTTATAGAGCTGTAAGTAAAGTCAGAATCAGGCCCAACAATAACCTTGATTCTGGACTTTACTTGTTCATTTATACAGCAGTTTTAATGCCAGAATTTGAAAGCACTCTTCAGATGTGAACTGATCCTCAACAACTCAGTGAAGTAGGTATATATTTTCCCCCTGCATTACAGATGGAAAACCTAAAGCAGAGAAAGGTAAAGTAATTGGCTTAGCACCATAGTGAACTGGTATGAGAACACAAAGCAAAGCTCCCAGGATCTTATTCTGTCTGCCTCTATTGCAGTCTTTCCATTTTAAGAACCACACTGCAAATGAGCAATATCCAACCTGCTTATGCCCCATCTCTCACAGTGTCTTTTCCTGTGAATACATGACTAAGCAATGCGTCCCATGGGAAGAAAAGTTTAGAACCTAGCAACTGTCAGTTCTACCAAAAACAAACAAACAAAAAAAAAACGAATTGAAGGAGGTGAAAAGATCACAGTTTCCTTCAACAGAAAATATAGAACAGCAATACCAAATACAGAGTCCTAGCAACAGAGGAGGAGCATGTTCCATTGGTGGAAGACACCATGCCAAGCCTCCCCAAGGTTGGGAGGATTGAAACCACTGCCATCAAGAGAAGGAGATGGGTGATGGTGGTTGGAGACTCCCATCCGGGGGAATAGATGTATATCCATCTTCCAGCCCAATCTTTTGTCTAGGGAGGTCTGCTGCTTGCCTGGAGTCCAGATCTGAGATGTCACAGAAGAATTACTGAAGCTCATCTGGCCCTCTGACTATTACCCCATGCTGCTCATCCATGTGGGCACTAATGATACTGCCAGGGATGACCCTGAGCAAGATCAAAAGTGACTACAGGGCTCTGGGTGCAAAGGTGAATGGGGCAGGAGCTCAGGTGGTGTTGTCCTTGATCCTTCCAGTCACAGGGAAGGGTGTGAGCAGATCAATGCATGGCTGCACAGATGGTGTCATCAGCAGGGCTTTGGCTTCTTCAACCATGGGATGTTGTTCCAAGAAGAAGGATTACTAGGAAAAGATAGGATCCAACTGACAAAGACAGGGAAGAGCATCTTCACAGACAGGCTCACTAACCTAATAAAGAGGGCTTTAAACTAGGTTCACTGTAGAATGGAGACCAAAGCCCTGAGGTAAGCGGGGAAGTGGGAGACCTGAAGGAAGTGCAAACAGGAAGGGGCAACAGAGGAAGCTTTTTCATTCTTCCTGAGAAAGTAGGGCAACTGGCTAGCTACCTCAGGTGTATGTACCCAAATGCACAGAGCCTGGGAAACAAGCAGGAAGAACTGGAAGTCCTTGCACAGTCATAACACTATGATGCGATTGGAGTAACACAGACTGGGTGGGATAGCAGCTCACATGACTGGGGTACTGACATGGATGGGTATAAAATGTTCAGGAAGGACAGGCAAAGGAGGAGAAGAGGAGAGGGAGTTGTGCTTTATGCAGAAGAGCTGTATGACTGCTCAGAGCTCTAGTATGAAACTGGAGATAGGTCTGTTGAAAGTCTCTGGGTTAGGGTCAGAGGGGAGAACAAGGGTGATGACATGGTGGTGGTCTGCTATAGACCACCAGTCCAGGAGGATGAGGTAGATGAGGCTTTCTTCAAACAACTAATGAAAAATCATGGAGCAGGTCCTCAAGGAATCTATATCTAAGCACTTGAAGCAGAAGAAGGTGACTGATTAGGAACAGTCGGCATGGATTCACCAAGGGCCTTCTATGAGGAGTGACTGGTTGTGTAGATGCAGGAAGAGCAGTGGATGTGATATGAAAGCCTTACTAAGTCCTAGGTATACAATTTAGGGCTCTCAAAACCCACAACAGTCTTGAAAGCAACCTAAGGAAGTCTGGGTTGGATTAGCAGACTGTAAGGTGGATAGAAAACTGGCTGGATCATCCAGCTCAGAGGGGAACAGTCAACGGCTTGATGTCTAGTGGGCAGCCAGTATCAAATAGAGTCCCCCAGGTGTCAGTCCTAGGGTCGGTTTTGTTCATTTTCTTCATCAACAACCTGGAAGATGGGATGGAGTGAACATTCAGCAAGTCTGCAGATGACACCAAGCTGTGGGGAGTAATAGATACACTGGAAGGTAGGACTAGGATTCAGAGTGACTTAGACAAATTGGACGATTGGGCCAAAAGAAATCTCATGAGGTTCAACAAGAACAAGTGCAAAGTCCCACACTTAGGACAAAACAATCCCATGCACCAGTACAGGCTGGGGGCTGACTGGCTGGGCAGCAGCTCTGCAGAAAAGGACCTGGGGGTTACAGACTGAAAGTCAGCTGTTCCTGAAACAGGGGGTCAGAGCACTTGAAAGTCTTAAGTCATCAGCCCCACAAAAATCCAGTGATAATCAGTGAATTCAGACCCACAAGTGGGGTTGCTGCAAAAAAAGATATATTAGTAGCAGTATGTCTTACAAAATTGTGGAACTTCCAGTCACTGTCACTGAGATGACAACACTCTACGATAGATATAAAAGACCGACAGCAACTGATTGCTATTATACTAGTCCAGTAAGGACACTGGAGATACCATGGCTTCTTTAATTCCATTACGCCCCAGTTTCCCTGTTTTCTCTCACTCTCAACCCTCTTAGGACATACTGGGCAGTTGCAGATATCTAAATACATGGTCTTTGCACCCTGTTTCCTGTATTTTTTCACAGTGACCAAATTCTGCAACTGAGCTCCACTGTTGGTGGTTTCTGTGGGGCTGATGGAAAACTGCATAACCAGGACTGAAGGCAGAGAGCAGGCTTCTCTGCAGGGTGCTCCACCTGCTTGAAACTCCCTCCCTGTGGGGCTGAAATAGATGTCCAGACTGTGCTTTTTGCAATGAAGTGTAAAACAGACTTGGACAGCCCTGGCACAATATTATCACTTCCAAGCATACCAAGTAGGGACAACTTAGTTGTATAGGACTGAACTGTAGATTTAGCCAAGTACATGAGATTGATGCTGTTACATGAGGTGCCACAGAATGTCACTGGGTGACTTTTACACCTTAAGACTGCATAAGTGTGACTTACGTATCTTAGCAGTAAAACAGAATTGTGCCCAGAAAGTCTGATGTGCTCTCTTCCCCTAACGCCTGGGGGAAAAGGCTGATGGTACTAACAATTAACCTACCTAATATATGCTTAGCCATTCACCTAAGTTTTGTGGGGTTTTTTGCCAGGCCTTACAAGGAAAGTTCAATTTCTTTTTATGAATCATATTAAGAAGAAAGCCCTAATTAAAAAAAAATGATGTCATGATACAAATGTGTGGGGGAACTTATTTTAAGAAGCAGCTTTAAATAGTGCATTTGTTCCCTTGCTAAAAACATTGCTTCTCTATTTTGGTAAAAGGATGACATCAGACAATGACACTCATGAGGAGAAGTACTTGGTATTCTGTGCTGGGACTCCAACACAGGTGAGCAAGGGGGACAAAACCTGGCTGGAAAAGCAAAGGAAGGAAACCTGCAATTGGTGTTAACGCTTCATTCTCAATGTAATGAGATATCAAGCTTCATAGAGAGGAGGAGGAAGGAGAAGGGGTGAGAGAGACAGACATTTTTGGAAATAATAAGCACTTCCCACTAAAATGTGCAAGGGAAAACCTGTGTGCAACTTTGGGAAAAGAACTTCAAGGTACATGACAGTCATCACTGAATGGGAGATGAATGTTCATGAAGAATAGACGTGATTTAAAATCCCAGCTGATGCTGGGAAACTAGTCCTTTATGCAGAGGATTTTGATTCATGCAGCAGTGGTGTACTTTGCCATACCCATAAGGTTACTAAAAGAAAAAAGAAAATAAAAAAACCAGATATAGATGCTAGTACATTCACTTACTAACACATGCGCTCACACAGTCAACATGATGGAAGTGTTCTGTGTTCTTTATTTCAAACTGATTTCTAATCAATTCAAGTTACAAGTGCATGATAGACCACATATTTTTTTTAGATATCTACTGACAACTAGTCAAGGCTAAGGGCCTCATAAAATCTCTCCTCCAGGGTTACCAAATGAAGATAAACCAAGACAGTTATTTTTCAGTGATAATACGAAAACTTTATACTGACAACCAACTTGATGTGTTTTTACCGATATGTATTTTACATAATTGAAATGTTTTTGCCAGGCTCTGAACAATGACCAGGTTCAAATTTAGGGATTAACACCAAGCACAGTAAAAAAGGTTGGGTGACAGTAAAAAGTAGGCAGATTTATATAAAAAAAAAATCTTGGGAGAGCAACCTTGTTTGACTGCAGAAATTATGTTACACCATGCTTTCCAAAATCCAGGAGTCCCCTGTTCACCCTATACTCTGATACCCCCAAATGCACCTCATACTGCAGTGCTACCCTCCCCCAGCCCATCTCCCAGCCTTATCCCTCCCATCCTCGCCCTCCCTGCTTTGGCCCAGACCGCCCAAAGAAGGACTACAGTGTGCCTCCCTGCAACAGTAGTGTTACAGGCAGGTGACAGGATGCAGAGGCAGCAGCGCGTAGCCGGGGTAAGGAATCTACAACAACTCTGGTGGACTACCAAGCCCTGAAAGAATGTACCCTGAAGAGTGCTGTGCTTCTATTCAGGCACCATGTAGCACTGCTCTGCTCTATCTCTGTCTGTCCATCAAACTCCTGGTTGCTTAGTTTTTTCAGTTTTTGGTTTGTTTGTTTGTTTTTTACAAGCAGCTCCATCTTTTTTTTACTGACTTTACGGAAGGGTATTTTAGCCTTACTATTTTTTTTTTTAAATTTATGGACAGCTGGCAACCCTGATACTATCTGGCAGGCGTATACGTATTCAGTTTGGTGACAACTGTGTGCTTTGCCCTGCCAGTAAAGCTATTCACCTGAAAATTGAAGAGGGAAATGCTCTTGAGACCAATTTTACAATATAAAATAGAGGGAGACACTAGGCATTTCTACACGTGCAATTAATGCCCCCCCTTCCCCACACATACACACACATCTGAACGTGCACCTGTCAGAAGCAAACTGGCTCCCATTGGAAGTGCTTCAGTCTACAGCTGCTCCTGCCCTGGTCTACCCCCCTGCAGCAGCCAGGGGGAGCTCCAGGCTCTGCCAGGTGCCAGCCCTAGTCTGGCAGGAAGCATAGGGGCTGGTCCTGATCTCCCTAGGGTAGGGGAAGAGCTGATGTGTCCCAATCTCCACATGGCTGGCAGGCAGCATCCCGCAAGGCTAGGACACCTCTCCCTGCCACCTGTGGCCCCCTGCTGCCTAGGCTGACTGGGAGCAATCTGCATTAGCATTAGTTTAATGCACTGATTTCTAGTACCTGCATCTACAGGGACTAGAAAATGGTGCATTAGACTAATCAGCTGCACAGTAATTGCTGCACACATGTAGATGGTGATGCTTCACGTTAGATTATAGTTTCATAGTTGGTAGGGTCGGAAAGGACCTGAGC
>NW_017729015.1:3485039-3485400 GCF_001723915.1 Gavialis gangeticus
AGGTTGGTCTGACAGGACCTGCCTTGAATGAACCCATGTAGATTAGATTAGTCTAATACACAGTAAAGCATCTCATGTAGACAAACCCACTGACTTCTAACAGGAAAATTCAAAGGACTATATCTCAGTGGGTGCATCTACATGTGCAATTCTTTCACAGTAGGATTACTGCACAGTAGAATAAAGTGCCATAGGATGTGGTAGGGAGCACGTCTACATGTGTGCTCTATGAGGTGCAGGTTTCCACCCAACAGGAGCAGCCCAGTCCAGGGCTGCTCCTGTCCTGCTTTGCTCCCCTGCACAAGTCAGTGACAGCTCCTGGCTCCTCTAAGTGCCAGTCTCATGGCTGGCAGAGGGCATG
>NW_017729015.1:3485824-3488421 GCF_001723915.1 Gavialis gangeticus
AATTCTTTCACAGTAGGATTACTGCACAGTAGAATAAAGTGCCATAGGATGTGGTAGGGAGCACATCTACATGTGTGCTCTATGAGGTGCAGGTTTCCACCCAACAGGAGCAGCCCAGTCCAGGGCTGCTCCTGTCCTGCTTTGCTCCCCTGCACAAGTCAGTGACAGCTCCTGGCTCCTCTAAGTGCCAGTCTCAGGGCTGGCAGAGGGCATGGAGGCCAGTCCTAAAGTACATGGGGCCAGATGACATCTGCCCCTGCAGCCAGCACAGGGCCAGGAGAGAGCTTCACCTGCAGCCAGGACATCTCTCTCAGCCCTGTACAAATTGGGAGCCTCCCAGTGTGAATAGGCTGGGAGACAGCTGCACCTGCAACTGGCACAACTCCCCCCGCCCCTTCCCCCCCACACACACAGCTGGCACAGCTCCCCCTGCATCAGGGCTTAGCCAGAGAGCAGTAGCCCCTGATGCCTGGGCTGACTAGAAGCCAAATTGCTCCTGATCAGCATCTACATATGCGCTACTGTGCATTACCTAATGCACTGTCTATCTAGTACCTGTATGTGTTGTTATTAGCAAACAGTGCATTGGATTAATCTAATGTGCAGTAAATCTAGCACACAATTAAATAGTTAAACTTTACTCTGCCTTGGATCAGTCTAATGCATAGTAAAGCATCTTGTGTGGATGTGCCCAGCAATACCAGCATTTTGCAGTACTGTGAAGCCAGGTTAAGGGAGGAAAACCTAATTATTAGATAGGCAAAGAGTCACAGTTAGCTTGACAAGCGACCAGGAAAAAGACTTTGAAGAGGGCAGTTCACTACTTCACAAGGCTGTTGCCAGTTGTTTTATGGCATCAAAGATTCAAAGCAAATTCCTACTGGTCAGCATCTACACGAGCTACTGTGCAGTAAATAATGTGCCATTAATCTAGTACCTGTATTTGTTGGTACTAGCAAATGGCACATTAGCCTAATTTACTGTGTAGTAAGTCCCAATGCACATGTAGATGCTGACACTTTACTGTGCATTAAATTAGTCTAATGCACAACAAAGCATCTCATGTAGATTCACCCCCTGAAGGTGATACAGCCTAATGCCTGTTAGTAGGACAAAGCTAGGACTGATGACTAAAAATGAGGCCTGTTTGAAAAGATTAGTATATGTGCAGTTGACACATCTGCACTCGGTGGTGAGGAATAGATTTGTAGGCACAGAAAATACGAGAGAAATGGAGAATTAAGGGTTATCACTGACTGTAATAGCAAATGCTGTATATTTCATATTGAAACTAAAATCAGTCAATTATGTAAAACAAGATACAATTATTACTAAAATGTTAAAGATTTTAAACAAAATTCTTTAGCCAGTATTACTTTGTTCTACATAACAACAGTCAGATAGACACTTCTTCACAATTAATCTGATTAGTACTAATGCACAGGTAAAGGCTCTTTACTGGTAAAAACACTTTCCTTTGCCACCCCTAGAAAAATTCCCAGCATGCAGACTTCCAAGCTGTTTGATACCTCCTCTCTAAAGAGCCCAGCTAGGGAGCCCACATAATCCAATTATGCCTGGAAGTAAATTTTAACAACTCTTTAATTTCTATATGCTAAATCCATGTAAAAAAGGCAATGAATAAATACAAAATCATTTAAAGTTAAGTACTCCCTGGAAGGAAGCTTGTAACCTCTTTCCTCTTGCCACCCTGCCTTCATGTAGTTGGATTCCTTCCAACTACTGATATCTGTGCTTTGATTGCATGGACTCCGATTGATTAGCAAGCTTCTGTAATGTTAGGGAGCTCTATCTATGAGACAGAACCAAGAGGTCTTGGTTTTATGCCAAAATTTCTTTCTGACTCACTTTTAAGCGTTGGGAAGGATCTGCCTTTTTCTCTCTCTAAGTGGGGGTATGGTACTCTTGACCGCAGGAAACTTATTGTTACTACCCAAGATCAAATTTCCAGAAATGGTGGATTTCAGCTGGGATTAATTTTATATATTTAGGTGCACTTATTTCTTTTTTAAAACTCTGCTAACATTATGCCTTCCATGAGAGAGAAGCAGGAAACTGTTTGCTGTGTTCACCTGCAGTTGATTAATTTTGGGCTCACTCTGCAGTTTGGTTATTATTCCTTATTTTTTAAGCACTGACTGTTACACAGAAAAAAACTGAGGCAGTGTACAGTATTTTGTGTCTCTGTGGCCAGTATTTGGCCCCCGCCCCACTGCATCATGAAATAGAAACTTGACCCACAAAGCTTTGTTTATCAAACCCCATGGAAAATCATTAATCTTGAAAAATTACATCCTTCAGCCTCTGCCAAAATGAACTTGCATGATGCTCTGCTGACATTCAGAAACGTGTCTGAGCCAAGAAAAAGACACAAATCTTCTCAAAATGAAATGGATGATGAATATTCTCTGCAAAGCCCCACCCAATCAAACACCTTCCCATCATCACTCAAAACCACCATTGCATTTTACAGCCTACAAAAGACATTGCATTTGGCTTAGCCCCAAATACCAAGATTCACTAATAAACCTGGAAGGGAAGTTTCTGACTTTTTTTTTTTTTTTTTTTTTTTTAAG
>NW_017729015.1:3488570-3495996 GCF_001723915.1 Gavialis gangeticus
TTTTTTTTTTTTTTTTTTTTTAAGTGAGGAAAATCGAAACAAATAACCAATGGTTTGCTGGTTTCTCCAAAAAGGCACTATTGCTATCCACTGAAATGCCCAGCTTTATGCAGATTTCATATTTTCACTGATTGTTTAGATCAGGGCTATCAAAGATCCAAGTCATGAAGCCATGTCGTCTAGCCCATGGGGCTCTTGAAGGGGCCTGAAATTCAGGGGCAGGGTGAGTGTGAACAAAGCCCAGTGCTGAAATCCATGGTATGTAGTGCACTGGGGATCCATTTTCATGGTGGCAGGGCAAGCAACAGTTGTATTAATCCCCGTGGCTCCCTGAGCTAATATAACACTGTTCGCTTCACCATTGCAGCTGCTTGTCCCACTGCCGGAAGTGGGTCCAGATCTAGTTTGTCTGGATCCAGCCTGTAGAGAGCCCTACAGCCTGGATCCAGCCTGGGGGCCAAGCCCTGGTCCAGTCTTGCCTGCCTGATGCACAATACTGGCTTAAAAAGACCAATGGTTTTGACAACACCTAGATTTTCTGACAATTAGTAAATATCTCTATTAATGACACCATCTTGAAGTCTCAACAGAAGCCATGTCACCACTATGCTAGGTACTTAGTAAGAGATAGAAAAACTTACATTTTAACAGACAAGACAGAAGACAGAAGTATTACTGTAGCAAGGATATATATGGGAACTGAAGGCCTGGGAAATTAACTTGCCAAGACCATACAGACAACCCGTGGAGGAACTCACAAGTGAAACAAGACTGCCCAAGCCACAGGCTAATGCTGTACCCTCAAGACAATCCTTCCACTCACAAGGACAAAACCACTGCTCTGAAGAACGAAATATCAACAGGGTGGAGGTCTAAGTGGAACATTAAAGCACATTTCACTTCTGTGGAACGCAGCAGTATGTACAAAAGGATAGCAATCTCATTTTATTTTTAAACAAATCTGCCTTGCTACACTGCATACAAAATATTCCCTTGTTATCTCTAGGTGAGAGATTGGAATGTAAATGATCAGAGAACTAATTTCTCATTAAAAGTAACAAATAACGACGTACAGAATAACGATGGGGCTGGAGGGCGTGAGTTTGTCTCTAGTCACAGTAAATGTGGGAAGTTTGATGGCTCATGAGTGAGTATAAATATTTTTAGCATTTTGCCTGCATATAAAAATAAATATAAAATAATATACTCTTCCAATTGGCCCTCTTGTTGACAGCCTCAGCAGAGAGGCCTTAACTGGCTCCTTACCTGGTCTGGCAATAAGCACCTCAGCTTCCTCCCAGTGGTCACTTGTCAACTGGATATAGCTTTCCCACTAAACCAGACAAGCCTCTCTTTCCTGAATAAAACAAGCAAACAAAGAAAACAAAACAAAACAAAAATCAATCAATCTCAAGTCTGTGTAAACTTCTTCCCAAATTCCAGAACACTGAAAGGGGCTTCCTTCCTCCATCCTTCCTGGGAAAGCCTAACCATAAGCCAGTGCCCACTCCAAATCTCAAGCTCACACTACTAGTGTTCTCCCAGATTCTACCTAGTGTGTCAAAAACTAGTGGTAATTCAGTCCCAGGGCAGTCAATACAGATGCTTTCATCAAAATTAAAGTTGCATTTAAAAAGGGAAGAGAAAATAAAACATACAATATTTCAGAAGAGTACGTCACTGTGCCCCATCACAGTGCCAGATAATGCCTGCACTGGTTTATCAGGGCATGTCAGTTCATGCTAGGAAGTGCTGCCATGAACATGTGTCCTGACTACTAGCCCCTACACCATAAGTGCTGAATGCCTTTTAAAAAAAAAGTTATGCCGGTATCTGCCCAGGTGCACCCACTGTCACTCTACAGGAGGCAATGTGACATATTAGATGGAGTGTATTTTCATGACAGTACACTTGGCACCACCTGACAGTGCATATTGGGTTCATCTCTCCAAGCATACACTGGCTCCTATGCCAATGCCAGCTACTCCTTCCCTGCTGTAAGACAAACCCCTACAGTTCACAAACAACTGCTCAGCCTCTCAAAAGACACTTCTAATCACAAAGCAACCACTAGAATACCAACAAAATAAAAGCTGTAAATACTGAATCTATGATTCTTAAAAGCAAAAGAAAACAGGACTAGATGGACCTCCTGCGCCACTGAGTCCAGCCCCCATCTGATCAGCTTTCCTTTCATGCTATTTGGGACACCCTGGGATCTCAATCCTTATATTGTTTTATTTAGGGATCATCCCATGAAATAATAGGTAAGTTTCTACTCATAAATCACACCAGCCTCACATGAAAGGCACCTGACCCACCTGAGATTTGAACCAGGAACTTCAGATAAAAAAGCAGCACCTAAAACACTAAAGATAAAGGAGCTGTTCTCTTTTTTCCCTAGAAGACTGTAACGCCTTCCATCTTTTGGCAATGACACTATGAAAGGAGTCTGAACATCAGATAAAAATATATAGCAGGGCAAGCCTATCTCAGATGAGCCAGGGAGATGGCCTAGCCTCCTGAAACCTTACACCTCTTCTCCCATAATAGATTAGCATTTGCAGCTACTCCCAGCAGCTCACTGTACTGGCCAAGTGTTCTTTGGGAACTTGGAACAGAGATTTTTGAATACCTCTAGTTTTAGAAATAATATCCAAAGGGGGCTTGTGCATGGTGATGCTCATGGCCAAAAAGCAGGGGCAGAACCAAGTGGGTGCAGCGGTGCAGACAGACTCTCTCTTCCACCATTGCTGCTGCTGTTCCTGGCTGGTCTGAGTGAGTAGAGCCCCAGAACCACTTCTGTCTTGCTTCAGCCACAGGCTGCTGCTGTGCAGGGTGCCAGGCTTGGCAGGGGTTTCTCCTTACAGCAGCTGCTTCCTGCCCTCCCCTCCTCCCACAGGTATCCCCTACTGGCTGGGAGCAGGCCCTGGAAGGAGAAATGTACACACCACCGCTGCTGTCCCCACTGATGCAGGCATGAGGGGAGCCGCAGAACCACTCCTGACCTGGTCCTGACCCGTGCTGAGGGGAGCAGCTCTTGGGCTCCACTGGGGACAGTGGCAGCAGTGTGCAGGTTCTTCCTTTCGGCACCTGCTCCCAACCAGAGGGGAACACCGCAGGGAAGGGGGAGCTGAGCATGGAATGGGTGCTTGAAGGAGGATGCTGCATGCCACCACCACACCTCCAGCCAAGCCTGGCTCTCCAGCTGGAGCAGATCAGGAATGACTCTGTTTCCTCCCACCCTCCCACTCAGCCGGTGACAGCAGCAGGGGTGTTGGCAGGGGGCAGGCCCCCCTCTTCATGCACCTGCTCCCTGCCCAGCTCCCTGATGTCCTGCACCAATTTGGGGACTCCAGCCACATTTCACCCCATCCCTCCTGGTGCTTCACCACCACTCCTTAGCAAATCCTGGATCCATCCATATCAACAGAAGAGAAGAACTGTTATAATAAAACAGCATTCACTGTGTTGTGCTGCTTTTACCAAACAGGGCTTTTTAGTTCTAATTTTATTGTCTTCATTCATTTGATTTATCTTCCAAGTGGCAAGCAGTATCCTATGCACTGCTAGAAGCTCCACAGGTTAAAGAGACCCCTCACAAACCCAAGACGCCAGCTGTGGTGTGACAAATGAGATTTGGGCCTGATGCTGATAACTTTACCCAAGGTACAAGATTCCCATTGATTTTAGTCAGAATTTAGCTGCACCAGGAATACAGGCCGTCTTTGAAACAATTCCACTAATGATATAAATGAAAGCAAGTAACAGAGACATTTACCTGGCTCAATACATGAAACAGGAGATGAGACTGCTACCTTTGCATGTGATCAATGCCACTGGCAAATCACTGCCAGAGTGCAGACAGAGGTAATGATTATATTGGTGCAGACCACCCTAAAGCAATACCAATGTGGCAAAACCTTTCTAACCAGCTCTGCTTCCTTCATGGTTAAAGTTGCAGATATTTAATTCACTTTTATTGCTACAGGAGTGTGCAGACATAGCAGTCACATCCTAACAGTTGCTGTGCTCTCTCAAAAGGCAACTCCCCTGCTCCTTTTAAAAAAGTTAAAAGTTACATCTGGTCAGCCTCACACTATGTAGCAGAGACAGAACAAATACATGCTGTCACTCCTGGCAAAGTGGCATTGTTAATGATAGAGTTATTTTTTTTAAAATGTACTAACAATTAAAACTGGAAATTATAAAGCAGTACTAACTGATGTTTCACCTTTTTTTTTGCAATTTGCTGCCTGCTTATACTTCATTCAATTTGGGACTATAACCATAATATATTCCTGCCATACCCTTGGACAAATCAGCACAAGTCAAGAAGTCCCAGTGAAAGCAGATCAGAAATATTCCAAGTTTCTTTCAACAGAAAACTGTGAAACTGTTTGTGAAAAGGGGTCAGTTTCAACAAGTCTCTCAATTTGAAAAATAGTTTTATAAAGGCTGACATTACAGAAGTGACTTGTTTTGATATCTTCCAAATGGGGGGAAAAAATCCTTTTCAAATTGAAAATATCTTTTTTACTCAAACTCAAGATAAGGTTTTCTTTCCCATTTAACATAGGGAAAAATGCCCCTCATCTTGGAGGACACAGAAAACTGGACAAGAAAGAGCAAACCCATACAGCGCATTCAGACAAGCATACACATAAGGTTTGTGGCACCACAGCCCCATCTGCGGTGCTGCGAATTGCACTTGCCACACGTTGCACATGCTGCACATGCAGGTGTTTACCACTATTAATTTGCAGCACAGTGGGTTTTTTGACACCCACTGAATTTCTGCCAGAAAAAAGTGGCATGGTGCATGTGGCAGCAGCATGTGCCACCCAAAACCATAGCCTGGTCAGCCAGAGCTATGCTGTGGCTGCCAGACAGGCTCAACATGCCTGGATTGCCACGGCTGGAGCCCCAGGAGGCAATCAAAACCCCAGGTGAGGCTGCTGGAGCCAGCACAGGTACTGGCCGCAGCCTCAACTACCCCACCTGGGGCAACTTGCCACACACCAGAGCACATGTGGAGGGGCATTCCCCAGGGGCAAGTAGCAACAGCACAAATACGTGCCACTGCCATTCGTCTCCGGGAACAAGTTCCCGCTCATCTAGACGTGCCCTTTGGGTCTTTGGCAGCAGTTCCTAGCCGTTGGTAAAGACAGGGGATCCCACTAAGCTAATGTGTCACCAAATCATGCAGTGGAGCAGTGGCTCTCAGCCAGGATGTTGGGGCACTGAGTGGTGCCACCAGATCCTCTGAAAAGTGCCTCAAGCTGGGAGAAGATAAGCAGGTAAGTGCAGGCTCAGGCTTGTCCCTGCCTGGATGATTTTCCTCCCTCCCCACTGTCCAACCACTCTGCAAGGAGGTAAGCCATGTAATATATAAATTATTTTGTGAATTGAGTGGAATCCAATTACAATCTAAAAAGGTTGAGAATTACTGCAGTAGAGGTTTGCCTAAGAAGGAAAAAAAATCCTTTCCACTCATACATGTGCTATTTCATCCTACTGACAGAAGGGAACTGGAAAGGAAAAAGCCATCCTGAACATAATTATATCAGTACATCTAGGGTTATGGAAAAAAGCATTTCATGAACCTAAAACAAGAATATTAATATATTATAAAGTAGCAAGAACATAACAGATGCATCCAGATGAGCACACATGTGCAGTATGCAGCGCCACAGTCCTGTCTGCACACTGCTAATTTGCAGTGGGGTTGACACTGGGAGATCCTGGCATCAAAACCCCCCTCGCACCTTAGAAAAGCAGGGCAGCACACAGGACAGCAGCGTGCGCTGCCCAAAACTGGAGCCTGGCCAGCTGGAGCCACACACATTCCAACTGCTGGCCAGGCTCCGTGCTTTGGATTGCTGCAGCTACAGCCCCTGGAGGCCCTCAGGACCCCAGCTAAGGCTGCTGGGCCAGCACAGTTGCTGGCCTTACCCCATTCGGGGCAACATGCCATGCACCAGAGCACATGTGCACAGTCATTTCCTGGGAACAAGCAGCAACATCTTCAGAGCTCTTTTCCCCTCTCTCTTTAGTATATCAGATGCATATTCCAGCGTATTTTTTGTGCAATTTCTGAGTGGCTTTATAGTTTGATAAAAAATGAATCAGAACTAATTAACATCAGTATCAAGATTAAAACCAAGTCTAACCAAGATTCTGGTGCCTTGTATGGAATTATACTAAACTCTACATAATGAATGAGGACTAAAACTAGCATATGGCTCCAAGAGCTTGACTGTATTTGGTTAAAATAAGTCCTGCTCTAAAAAGCAGAGTTTGACATTTACTACCAGTCCTATCCCACTGTAGTACCTAAACAACCTCTGTAAGCTGGTTCTGTTTTAGACAAGCCAATTAAAAGTCCGTCATCATCCAGCTATATATTTTTTTAAATCCCTAGAAGGGAAACAAGCTACAAAAAAACCTTTAAAAGCTTTGGTCTATGGCAAGTGAGGTATATTTTTAAGAAGCAATATTGCACAATCCACAGAAACATCTAAAAGGAAAAAATAAGCGTGAAAAAGCATGGAACTCTAATACTAGAAGTAGAATTGAGAGGGAAATTTATCTCCTCTCTCTTTCGCACGTAAATCACTGTCCTTATCAGCCTTAAAATTCCTAGGCATTTGCTCACAATTTTGAAACTAATAATTATCAAGTATGTATTTTTTCTGTATGGCCAAGAAGAGTGGGACTCTATCTTTCTCATCCTCTGGGAATTTGCTTAGCAGGCTCCTGCAAGCTCTTGTCAAGTTTCTCAGTGAACGGAGAGGTTTACAGATCTGTTAATCATCCTACTGTGTGTGTGGGGGGGAGGGGGGGGGGCAGGGGGGGTGTAACTGGCATCTCCTAGAGCAGAAACTCTGAGTCTTTCCAGCCTGGCAGAAATCCATAAATCTGACTCTTTAGTCTAGACTACATAGGAAATAACTGCAGTGTAACAAATAAGGACCCTGTCTGAGGTCCCTCAGAAAAGCAGTAATCCCATCTAAGTGTTCATCCACCAACAAGTTTTATACGCTCTTTTAAAATGGCAAAATTGCAAATGCAACGTGTCGCACGTTTGGGTGGAAATAAGCGATAGAATCCATGAAAGGGGTAGTTAGTAGGCCTGTGCGAGTAGGCAGCTATTTGATCCGGTTTTGGATCCGGCCCCTTCGGATGCCAGTGATCGGATCCGGAGCTCCAGAACGGGTTTCCACTTTGATCCGGGAACTCCCTGAGTTGGTGGTTATGCCCTCTTCTGGAAGGGAAAAGTTTCCTTGTTCTCTGAGCTCCCGACCTCCCGCTCATAGGGTCTCGCTCAGTGGAGCGATATCAATATTGTGTCACCTGAGTTCCTGGGCCACAGCTGCAGTGTGGTGGTCTGTGCAGTCACTAGTAGGATTATCAATGAGGGTTC
>NW_017729015.1:3500996-3509120 GCF_001723915.1 Gavialis gangeticus
CGACCTCCCACTCATAGGGTCTCGCTCAGTGGAGCGATATCAATATTGTGTCACCTGAGTTCCTGGGCCACAGCTGCAGTGTGGTGGTCTGTGCAGTCACTAGTAGGATTATCAATGAGGGTTCTGATGTGCCAGGTCCCAAAACTGGTAGTGTGTTTCCACTGATTTTGACCACAGTAAAAGTGACCCATCCAGTCAGGAAAAAGGTAAGCAGATTGTGTTTTGATAAGCAAAGTGAACCCTGAAGAGGGTTTCTTAGTCACAGTTACCATTGCCGAATCACACTCCTACCTCATCTAAGTGCTAAATGACCTTTTTAGAACTGCTGCTTTCATGCCAGGTCATGACTAAGAGCTTCCAGGATATTACAATCCTGCTCCCGTCGTCACTAGCTAGTCGTCAAAGGGCTTGAAAAATGAGCTGGAAAAGCCACTTTCATGAAAGATTCCTGCGTGTGATTTCTTTTGCCATGGGGAAGCCACTGCACGTCAGCTTCTATATAGCTCTTGACAGAACAGGACCTTGATCCAATGGCAAGAAGTCCAAGACAACTGGAGATCTTGTTCCGCTGCAGCCTTTGTCCACTTTTGCAGCTGTTGAGATTCTAACATCTTTTTCTGCCAGCTCCACTGTTGAGGGCATATGACCCATGGCTGGGGGCTGAATAGGCTTATTATAATAGTGACCTGTACTCACCATGTCATAACACTGTCAAAGGATATATGTGGCTTTCCAAGAGGGAAAGCATTGCCATCTATTATCCCCACCATATACTAGTGGCACTGGCACTGTTTGGTTCACGAGTGCTTATTCTTCAGAATTACCCCTGCTTATTCTGCCGCTAACCTTCCCTGGAGGTCATTCCACTCTCCACCACCTGTGGATATGCTGGATAGCAATACAGCTCTGACACCTGAAGGGGGTTGCATGGAAGATGGAGCTAAACACTTCTCAGTGGTGGCTGATAACATAGCAAGGAGCAATGGTCTCAAATTGCAGCAAGGAAAGTTTAAGTTAGATATTATGAAAAACTCTCTCACCAGGAGGGTAGTGAAGCACTGGAACAGGCTACGTTGTGGAATCTCCATCTTTAGAGGTTTTTAAGACCTGGGTAGACAAAGCCTTGGTTGGGATGATCTAGTTGGAGATGGTCCTGCTTTAAGCTTTAAGTTGAACTAGATGACTTCCTGGGGTCCCTTCCAACCCCAATTTTCTATGAGTCTTTGAATCTTCAGCATTTGCCTTCATTATCTGTTTTCAGTAGCATCCATAATATTCTAGAAGGATTTTAAACATACAAGAAAGGGCGATTCTCACCCTAAAAAGGTCACTAAGAATAGATGGACAGATAGGTAAACAAAGCTTAGGAAAAGGGAGTGTGTCTTATGTAATTTAGTCTTTTTTACTCTGCTTCAAACAAATTAAAAGTATCCTTCTGAATACGAAGGAACAGAGGCAAGGATATCTTACGAGTCTGGATGTGTATTCCACTGGATATAAAAATGCATTTACTTGCAACCTAATTATTGAAAGAGAAGTCTTAAAAAGGGAGAATAATCCTTGTCGAGCCTTAGCCCCTGCTGCTGAAGAACTAAGAATATTGTTAAGGTAGTCATATAAATTGTAGAGTAAAAAGATCATTAACCAGATGCACTGAGTAGTTTATTAGCCTAAAATGCTTTACTTACCTTCCTAGTAGTCCCATCTGGAAGATTTCACCCTGCACACTAAGAAATCTTCCATACTGAAAGTGACCATGAGAAAGCTAACAAGAGACTTCCTGTCACACTAGCAATATGACTGAAGAGATCACAAATTTTACAAACTACTGGAAAATGCTGTACATTAGCACTTGGAGTACAGAAGGCCTACTCTTTTATTTTCATAGGTAATTGAACTAGAAATACGTGGAATGACCTCACCCATGCAGCCTGTGCCTCTAACATTTGTAAGACTGCTCCTTACCATTCTTCTCATTAATGCTTTACATACCTGAACATCTATAGTACTTCCTCCCTGTGAAAGTCTAGTCTAATGCTCACTTACCAGAAATGTTTCCTAAACTGAAAATTGTATTCCCTCTGGGCACATCTACACGTGCAGTTAATGTGCATGAATGAACTCTGGAGTTTATTGCTCCAGAAATTTTTGCTCCCAGGTGCACCATTGGAATGTGCATCTTGGAGGGGGGGGGGAACCCCACTCTGGAGCACTGTGTTTATTTGTATGCAACACATGGAGCCCGGTCAGAGCAGCCTTGGCTAGCAGGAGACCCAAGGGGGTAACCCGCCAACCCAGGGCTGCTCCAGCACACCTCCAGCTGCTGTGGAGTGGCTGGTGGAGACACAAAGGTGTTTCAGTGTGGGGGCTGCCTGCTGGCTAGCCCCACACTGAAGCACCCTCGTGCCCCAGCCAGCCCCATCACCATCTACATGTACATTGCAGTGCATGAACCAATACTGCCATAGTACTTGTATTTAACTAAACTACCCTGTGGCAGCATTTGTCTCCTGCGACCTAATAAGGTAACACATGTAGACAGTGCTCTTTTACTGAAGAGCTAATTAGTCAGCTCTGCAATACATGTCTTGTGTCGATGCACCCTCCTGGTCCTAGTTTAGTATGCTGAGCATAAATCCCTTAGTTTGTTTGGCCTAAAAACAAGTTTTGTCACAATTAATAGTCTGATAATTCAAACTCCTGAGTTGTACTGGACCTAACTGGTGAATAAATTTGACAACTTATTGAAGTATTGAAAGTATGGAAGTAATTGAAAGCCACACTTCAACACTGAATATCACGATATATCATAATTTCTTGACTCTCTTTTCAAAGCAACCTCAGACGTTAGCAATTACTATGCCAGGCACACTCCTTTAGTTTTTTTTACCTGAAGAACTACAAAAAAATGTATTGTTCAAATAAATCATTAGGAAATTACCGAAAGGTTTAAATTTAAACCATGACAAGGAACCATCAGACAATTTGTACAGAGCACAGTTGTTATTTGTATGCACCAGAGTAAAGCAGTAATTCCCTTCAGCACGGAGAAATTCTGCTGTGCTTTTGCTGGATGACACACAAAGGAACCACAAATGCGCACCCTGAAGTAGACAAATGGCTGATGCAAACAGAAAACAATGCAGAAAAGGAAGTTATTCTGTAGGGCAATTACTTTGTTCTTTCAGGGGCATTTTTGGTACCTCTTTCCATAGAACGTTTCCACTCCTGTTATTTAAATTAAACTTAACGTGCATTTCTGTCTCAAGCCTATGAAGCTATTTCAGCAAGTGCTCTGCTGAAAATCAGTACAATGAAAATAACACTGTGTTCAGTTCCAGGTGTCTGGTACCAGAAACATTGCAACGAGTAAGAGAAATAGAGTCTGTGAGTTTAATTTATGAGGGTATATGGAAAGAGCCAAAAACATGCAGAGTAACTTCACTAAATAATGACTATTAGAGGCTGGCTAATTGTCTACAAATATCTGAAGAATAAAGGCACTAAGCAGAAAGAAGAAATATCCCAGGCTATTTATTGCAGATATATCTAGGTCTAATGGGGTAATACTGAGTAAAGCAAAATGGTGGCTGAATATCAGGAAAAACCTTAACAAAGGTTGTAGCAGGTGGTTGCAGCCCCATCATTTGAGACTACACTAGACAAAGCACTACATACTGTGCAATGGCAGACTCTCCTTTTGTGAGGCAGGAACATTTCAATGACACTCTCTTCAATTTCTAGCGTCTGTGATCACAATCCTAAAAAGACTGTAATCAGAAAAAACCCTCCCAAGGAAGGTTTATCATTGGGGTCAGAAGATCAGAACTGGAATCTGTGAATATTCAAAGTCTCTCTGTCACTCTGTGCGCTCCTGCAAGCCTTGCCCACATGCCCACAGATGGCTGAAAGTTAAGGAAACTTTCACTTTCTGGAACAGCAAACCAAAGGGTGCAAAGCATAGAAAATATACTTCCTGTGTGAGATTTACCAGCTACCTTCAAATACACTAAAGGGGTTACATTTTACATGCTTCAAAATTCTTGTGGAAAAATGACTCATAGGAGGACAGCAAGCATGTATCTCTATAAAATATTGAACATAATTGGCCTGTCTGCTACGGACTGAAAAAAATATAAAAAACAAGCTAATTGAACCAATGTTTTTCTCTTGATTTGGAAAGTCACCGTTGGCTGTTTGGTGAACAGATGTCAACAATGTAGTTCAGGTACTACATTTAATTCTCTGAAAATTATTACGTGGTATTTAATTCTATTTTTACTGTGGTGATTCCCATCAATTCCCTCCCATCAGCTCAACTGGGCTAAGCAGAACAATGTGTATTTTGAGCAAACAGAGCTTATCAAGCTAAAGCTACAACTTTTAAAAAGGAAGAGAAAAAAAAATAGCAAAATATTTAATTATTTTAAAACAATGCTCAAGATTTTGGCTCGGTGGGCCAGATAAATGGCATGGAGCCTATCTGTGAGTCCAGACTGGGCCACATGCTGACACCTTCACCCCAGGATTGGGCCCTGGGACCGTATGTCACCCTTGCCTGGCACTGCATGCCAGGATTGGGCTCTGGGCCCTGCACTGCTCCCACCTGGCCCCATGTGCCAGCATCAGGCCCTGAGCTGCTCTGTGCACTTAATCTAGTGCATAGAGTCATGGCCTACAGGGTTCCCCCCCAGACTTGAGGGGAGCTCTGTGCGCCAGATGACACAGCACTGGGGACCAGATCTGGTCCATAGGCCAAGGATTAAGCACCCCTGGATTAAAATGTAATCCGTCTACAGTTGGTCTTGTGTATTTACCTTGCCATTGACAGAAATAGGCCTAAAACTAAACCCAAAGTCTGAAATTAACTTTGGGGCCTTTTTGAGTTACAGCTCTGACTTTTTCAGCCCAGACTTATCTTAACCTAATATACAGCCCTCTTAGGAGCGGAGTGGAGGAGTAGAGTGAAAATTCCAAAAAGGCAACAGCCCCATTCCTTGGGAACAACATTTTAAATAGACAACATATTTCTCTTGCAGTGCCTTGTCTACTAGTAAAACAGACTTTTTTTTTTTTTTTTGCAAATGATGCCAACTTTCAATTTTAAATCAATCAGGGCTCATGGTAGAGGTAATATCTTTTATTACACCAAGAAAATTTTTGCAAAAACATGTCCTTAATTGCAAGATTTCAGCCACAAACACCCTTGATCAGGCATCGGAGAAAAGATTGTAAAAGTTTGCCTGGGTAGAAATGAAAGTTCCATGTTCAATGTCTCTTTTATCCAAAGGAAGATTGATCATCAGCATTTGTCACTATTACTGTTGTCCTTCACATCCAATTCCTTTTTTCCATACTTTGGAAAGCTCTATGTAAAAAATGAGCAAACTTCATTTTTTCCCAATGTACAGGTGGTAAAATGCTGGGGAAGTGATTTACTCAAAATCACCCAATGAACTAGGATTATAAAGGCAGATCGCTGTACCCCAGACCATTTCCCTAATTGCCAGGCCAGACATGACTCTAAAGGTGTTTCATATGTTCACAGAATTTGAGGCCAAGAAGGTTCATTTTACTATCTAGTCTGACGTCCTGAACACTGCAGGCCATTTAATTTCACAAAGCTACCCCACCACACCAAACCTGGCAACTTTTTTGTGAAACCAAAGTATTTCAATGTTTAGGAAACTAAACCACTACATGCGCTAGTCAGAAGAGACTAAGCAGCTGTTAATCCCCAAGGCATCCACAGTGGTAGGGAATTTATTAGGTGAAAAATGTCCCAAGAGCTAGAGAAAGCCCAAGTATCAGAGCCTGAATCTGAGGAATTGTGAACACTTGAAACAACCAAGGAGTTCACTGGGCATTGCAGATGCTCATAGCCATCTGATTATGGCCAGAGCTAGGATTTAAAAAGTTAACAATCAGAATCCTCCAAACAGCCCTTGATATAGGCCAGCAAATGGCCATTCCTTATCTGTGTGTTGATGCTTCCTTTCCCAGCACAACCAAGTACTCTAGAAAATCACAGGAAACAAAACCAGTGATGGACTCTAAATTAAAAGCTCAATAAATAATTAAATGCTACAGGTCAGTGCATTGTATGAATATGTCAATCCTATTTTCCTCCCTCCTGTTAATCAGAGGAGGCTCTGTTTCAATGGTGGACGAAGTGATTGTGTAAGACTCGTATTTCATACTACTGCCTTGATGCCTGTATTGGGTGCTATGTAAATCAATAATAATAAATCATTTGTACCACACTGTAAAGACATTAAGAGTGTTAAGCAAACAGAATGTCTCCAGAGATCTGAAAACAAAATAAGAGGTTGGTCTGAGCAACTTATTAAAGCATTTATTAAAATGCATACTCGCAAAACATCAAATATGTATAACACGGATGAAACCTCCTTTCCTCTTTCCGGTATTAGCCTCTCCACAGTTTCCAGTAAGAAAAAGCACTCTCAAGCACCATATAGAAAATACACACTACAAGCAAAGCAACCCAGCTTATCTGACTATTGTAACTCTTTGTCTTCCCCTGCCTATATGCTTCCTTCCCTTTGATCTCCATCTCTGATTGCAATCTCTGTTTTTATTTCTCTGTACAGCCCCTCATACTCTCTGGATTCTACACAGATCATAACTAGCAAATAAATGGTAAGGATAGCAAAGAGCAGTAAGTAGGTTATGAACAACCTTCTCCTTTATCTAGTAGGGCTGTAACAAAGCTTTGGTTCTTGATTTGATTCAGCAGAGATTTGGCCCAATTCGGTGGCCAAATCTCCAAATCTGAATCGAATCAGAGGACCCTTTAATCTCTCCAAATAGAATCTGAACCCTCCAAATTGATTCAGAGAGATTTGGAAAGATTCGGTGATTTGGACATAGACACAGCTTTAAATGTTTTTTCTACATACCACTAGGCAGCAGGGGTTCATAAATGCTGTGATGCTGGGGTGCATGGAGCATCTCACAGGAGTGTGGGGGGCTCCCCAGTGTGCTTGGCAGCAGACTCAGAAGTAGACCAGAAGCACTTCCAGGTTCACCGCTGAGCACGCAGGGACCCCACCATGGTCTTGTGGGACATTCCATCTGTCCCAGCATCGCAGCATTCACAAGCTGCGCCTGGTACTTCGAGGTATGTAGAAAAAACATTTAAAGCTGTGTCTGTGTCCGAATCCCTGATTGTCCAAATCAGCATCAAATCTTCAGATTTGGATTCAGCTGAATCGAATCGGGGACAGTGATCTGAATCAACAAATTGAATCACTATCCATTCGGGCTGAATCCAGATCCATTTCACACACCCCTAGATTCATAGATGTAGGGTCAGAAGGGACCTTGTAGATCTTCTAGTCCGACCCCCTGCCCTGGGCAGGAGAGAAAACTGGGCCCAAATGACCCCAGCCAGGTAAATGTCGAGTCTCTTCCTAAAGACTTCCAGGGTAGGAGCCAGCACCACTTCCCTTGGAAGTTGGTTTCAGATCCTAGCCGCCCCAACTGTGAAGTAGTGCCTTCTAATGTCAAGTCTAAACCTACTCTCTAGCAACTTATGGCTGTTATTCCTTGTTACTCCAGGAGGCGCTCAGAGGAACAAGGTCTCTCCCAAACCCCACTGGTCCCCCCTATTACGTTTATAGGCAGCCACCAGGTCCCCCCTCAGCCTTCTCTTGTGGAGGCTGAACAGGTTAAGGTCCCATAGCCTCCCCTCATAGGGTCTGCCCTGCTGTCCCCAGATCATGTGAGTGGCCCTCCTCTGGACCCTCTCAATGTTGTCCACATCCCTCCTGAAGTGCGGGGCCCAGAACTGGATGCAGTACTCTGACTGTGGCCTGACCAGTGTTGCATAGAGGAGGAGGATCACCTCCTTAGACCTGTTTGAGATGCATCTGTGGACGCACAACAAGGTACGGTTAACCTTACTGACCGTGACCTCGCATTGTCGGCCCATGTTCATCTTGGAGTCAATAATGACTCCAAGATCTCTTTCTGCCACTGTGCTTTCGAGAAGGAAGTTCCCCAGCCTGTAGGTATGCTGCTGGTTCCTATTGCCCAAGTGCAGCACCCAGTGCTTGTCTGTATTGAATCCCATCCTATTTTTATTTGCCCACCCCTGTAACC
>NW_017729015.1:3519278-3520261 GCF_001723915.1 Gavialis gangeticus
TCAGCCCAAATCTTGGTGTCGTCTGTGAATTTAAACCGGCTGCTCTTCACCACATCGTCCAAGTCACTAAATAAAGCAACTGAACAGTGTGAGCCCAAGGACCGAGCCCTGGGGGACCCCACTGCCCACTTTCCTCCACGTTGAAAATGACCCATCCACCACCACTCTGAATACGACTCCTCTGCCAATTTGCAATCCATCTGACTGTGTAGGCATCAATGCCACAGGCACCTAGCTTTTTAATGAGAATGGGGTGGAAGGCAGTGTCAAAGGCCTTCCTGAAGTCCAGAAAGACTACATCCACTGTGACACCTGCGTCCAGTGATTTTGTGACCTGACCGTAGAAGGCAATCAGGTTGGTCTGACAGGACCTGCCTCTAATGAAACCGTGCTGGTTGCCCTTCAGCATCATCCCCACTGCTGGCCCATCACAGATGTGCTCCTTGATAATCTTCTCAAATTGCTTCCCCAGGATTGAAGTATAGTTGCCTGGGTCCTCCCTCTTCCCTTTTTTAAAGATGGGAATCATATTGGCCTCCTTCCAGATGTCCGGCACCTGGCCAGAGCACCACAAGTGCTCGTAAAGCCATGCCAGGGGCCCCGCAATAACCCCTGCCAATTCCCTCAACACCCTCGGGTGAAGAGCATCTGGACCTGCTGATTTGAACACATCCAGCCCCTCCAGAAGTTCTCTAACCCGGTCCTCCCTGACCCTAGGCTTGGCAGCATTTCTCCCGAGTCCATCCTGAGGTTGTAGCTGTGTTAGTCTAAGGCAGGGGCGGGCATTTATTTTGGGCAGAGAGCTGCTTACTGAGTTCTGGCAAGCCATTGAGGGCCGCATGACAGGCAGCCAGGGGCAGATAAATATTAATATTCTAAATTTTTTAGGGGACCTGCAGGCCAGATAGAATGGTCTAGCAGGCCACATCCAGCCTGCAGGCTGTATTTTGCCCACCCCTAGTCTAAGGACATAGGAAGACAAG
>NW_017729015.1:3520820-3535979 GCF_001723915.1 Gavialis gangeticus
TAGCCACTAGGAGTTTCTTGTGCCTTCCTCTGATACCTCTGTTCTTTCACAGCATCTGATGAAGAAATCTATGGGTCACAAAAATTAATTCATCTCCAATTCAGTTAGTCTATAATGTGTGCCTCTACCTTGCCTTCTGTCTGGTACCTCTGAAAAGTGGTCATTGCCAGAGATGGGATACTAACCTAGAGGGATCCCTGGTCTGATCCAGCCTCTCACTTTCTTCCTGTGCTCTTAAAAAAAAGATAGAATATAACCAACCTCTAGGCTGGTCCTTGGCAACTGCATGACAGGGCATAACAATATCACAAAATAGGTTAAGGCAGGACGAAAAGATAGATACCACCTTTATACAGAAGGAATTACAAAAATCATCTTGCTCAGACTATTTGAACCAGGGCTAATATCTGGCACTTGTGAGAAGTATCGGGGTTCATCAACACTGTAATGGCCCCAAGTAAGTGGGCGAGACCACTGTTTTATGATATTTCTGTAAAACAGGTTTTGAAGTTCCTTGGAACGCTTCCTGATTTGAAAATGGAATCCAGCCAGCTTTATCACTAGAAAGAAGCTGAGCTACCAGTTACACCAGAGGTAGCCAACCTGTGGCAAGTGGCATGGGTAGCCGGTATGTGTGGCATGTGGCAAACTGGGCACAGAGTGGAAAGCAGAGCAGCAGTCTGAGCAAGGTAAGGGGCATCAGAATGGCACATGGGGATGCTATGGCTTAATTTGAGGCACATCTGCCAAAGAAGTTGGCCCCCATCGAGTTACACTCTGTACTGAAGGTGTCAGCAGCGCTTACTGTTACTTGTGATGCCCCTGCTGTTCTGATGAGAAAAGCCACCAGCGCAGCATGCCATGGGTATTTCTCCTGACACAGACATTGTGAAAAAGAAGCAGGAGTGCCCAGCAGAGACACTGACTGTGATAGGAGCCAGCAGACTGCACCCATCAGGAATCAACAGAAGCAGCAGAATGAATAGCCAGCCTGCTTTGAACTTCTTGGCATGTGAATTTGCAAGAAACTGGCTTTCGGGTTAAATAAACCAGATACTAGAGTATACAACTGCACATCCAGTTTAGATCCCGGTCCTCTTTTTTATATGGTTATTGATTAAAAAGCGTTATACAAGTTGCAAAACCCTGGCCACAGAGGAAAGCTTATGCATGTATGCCATACACGAGTGAGTCTGTCCAGAGCTAAGATGGAGACAATAATCTTCTCCATGTCAAGGCTCAGGAGCAACAACACTGTCATGAATGACGCATGCTCCTGGTGGCTGGGGGTGGGGGTGCAGAGGGAGGGAGTGCAGCAGTGGTAAGTGGGAGCTCCTGCAGATGCCACCAGCGCTGGCGGGGAGGGGTGGGGGGGTGGTCGGTGACCACCCACAGATGCCACTGGCAGTGTTGGCAGCAGGGAGGAAGGGGGTGGCAAGCAGTGACTGCCCACAGGTGCCACTGGCAGTGTTGGCGGTACCTTTTTGTAGGGGGTGGACTGCTATGCTCAGAAGGTGCATGTGCACCTGCGTGCACCCCCTACACATCACCCCGGGACAGAGTCATTCTTTTACTATGCAAGCATAGGCAGAGGGAGAAAAAATTATTTGGGAGGGCTGAGCCCAGAGGGCCCCCGATCTGTGTACGGGGCAGAGGAGGCTGCAGCTGTGTGTTGTGCTTTGCATCCCACTGGAGCTGTCCGAAGAGCAGTGCAATGCCACGTGTCCTACCGCTAGGCAGACAGGGGGTGTGGCACAGCCCAGTGGTGGCCGCCTTCACCCCAGACACAGATGCAGGGGTAACGTGCCCCCCAGGCCTCCGCCAGGGTGTGCACAGCAGCAGGAACCCCCCTGCATCACTGGACAAGCCGTCTGGCCTATGACTGTCCCACTACCCAGCTCAGCCAGAACGCTATTCACCCCAGACCCTGCCCTTGTCTCGTTCCCTCCCTTACTGTGAGAACCTCAATCTGCCCCCCACCTCCAGCCCATTCCCCTTCACAGAATCGACTGGTATTTGCCAGCTGTGCTGTGCAGCCAGTGATCCATGTGCCGGGCTGCAATCCTGACTGTGTATGTGCCCCTCCCCACCCCTGCTGCAGCCGCCCAAAGCCTGTGGCTGCACTGCCTTGTGGTCCTACCCACTGCCCCGCATTTGGGAGGACTGAGCTCTGGCCTTCCACCACCTACGATTGCAAGCTCACAACAATGGACTATATGGACATGGAATGAATGCTTGATGGCTCATGCACTGGCTCCATCCTGCCTGCCAATCCTTGCTGCATAGTGGCAGACACAAAGTATTCTGGGAGCTGAGTACCACAGCATGCAGCCTTCCTAGATCTGCCCATCCCCCACAAAGTGAAACCATGCTCCTTCTACCCCACTAAGGCCACTGGTGGTTACAGCTGGGCAGGACATCCACCCCTCTAGCCCAGTGGTCTCCAAACTTTTTTGATCGTGCACCCCTATCAGTAAAAAATTTTTGAGCATGCACCCCCAATATATGTATATTTATATAAATATAAATATAAATAGAAGTTCTAATATTTTCTTCCCACACCCCAATGAATCATCTTGCGTACCCCACTTTGGAGACCACTACTCTAGCCCACTAGACATACAGGGTGCACCTGTAAAGTGCCAATTTAAGGCACATTACCATTTTTAAGGTGCATTAAGGGCATAAGTCTACACGTGTGAGCCCTCAATGTGCCTAAAAAATGATGATTTTAGGCTATTCATGCCTAAATTTGATACCTGCAAGAGCAGATATCAAATTTAGGTGAGACTAGCTAAAGCACCTTAATGCACGTGTAGATGTGTTAAGGCACATTAACAGTGTGTATGTCAGTTTGCACACTGCATTAATGTACCTTAATGTTTGCATATATAGGCAACTGTGCATTAAGTTTAGGCACGTGTAAAAGCACATGTGGACACACCCACAGTAGCCTAAGCTAATAGAGCCCAAAGTAATACTTGGATAAACAGACTGAGCTTTCAAAGTCCTAGTATTTCCCTAATTTAAGACTGAATGTGTCACTTTTTTGCACATGACTTTAGATACATAAGCTTTTTCCTTTCTTCTTTTAGCTATCAGTTAAAAGATTCCACATCCCCCCCTACCCCATCTTACTTAAATGTTCTGAAATACCAAGATAACAGCTCAGCACTGAAGTGTCCAAACACAAAACAGCCACTTTCTAATCCATTTGGGTGCTTTTGGATGCTATTTCCCATCAGTGACTTAGCTGTTTCTTGATTCCATTATAAATGCAGCCAGGAAAAATCTCCTGAAAACACTGTTCCCAATTAACATTAGCCCCTCTGAAATCAGTATCATGGCTACTTGCTTAACATATTTCTCCCTAGAAGAACTTATAGTATTTTCTTTCATAGTTTCATAGTAGTTTGGGGTCAGAAGGGACCTGAACAGATCATCTAGTCTGACCCCCCTGCCACTGGTAGGAGTACACGCTGGGATCACATGACCCCAGACAAGTGTTTGTCCAACCTCTCTTTGAATTTACCCAAGGTAGGAGCAAGGACCACTTCCCTAGGAAGTTGGTTCCAGATCCTAGCCACCCTAACAGTGAAATAGTGCCTCCTAATCTCTAACCTGAACCTATTCTCCAGCATCTTCTGGCCATTGTTCCTCATCACCCTAGGTGCTGCTGAGGGGAATAGGGCCCTTCCTATTTGCTGCTGATCTCCCCCAACAAGTTTGTAGGCAGCTACCAAATCCCCCCTCAGCCTCCACTTGCTGAGGCTGAACAGGTTCAGGTCCCTCAGCCTCTCCTCATAGGGCCTGCATCAGTCCCTTGCCCATCTCTTACATGCCAGGTATAAACTGAATTAGAATCCACTACAGATCAGTAAGTGTGTATACATACCGTATAAACACACACATATATACATACAGACACATGTGTGAACTTAAGTGTAATGGGTCACCAATAACAGTCTTTCAACAGCAGTTTCCCACACATTATAGACAATCTATTTCACCAAACAGGTATGGACCAAAGCACCAATGTGAAGGGCATTTTGTCCCTAACATAAAACTACCATGGAAGCAGTACATATCCAAGGACCACACAAAAAGAAAAAGAACTCTCCCTTAGCAATTTAATTTATTTAAGTATTTGAATCCTATAACACACAGAGCTGCAGTTTCCTGTCTGAGCAAGACACTCCCAGATGAAATGATGCCTGCATTTTTGGCACATTCCAGGTGCAGACAGAAGTAACACTTTTCTCCCAATCTGACTCTTGAAAGTGCTCTAAAGCCATGACCAAACACAAGTGCATGGCTGCATAGTGCTTTAAAAGGGCTCAGTCCTGTGACAATGAGGGTTCAGATGAAGGCGCTCCAAAGTGGAGCATCTTCATTAATTTCTGCCTGCACTACACCAGGAGCAGGGCTCAGCTGATGCAGCCCAGCGCTGCTCCCAGCACTGTTTCCAGAATGGAAGGGGTGGGGGCAAAGGAAGCTTGTTCTGGGGGTTGTCCAGCTGGCACTGGAGAGTGGGGCAGGTAGATTGGGCCCCCCCACTCCTCCCCCCCACACACACACCGACACATCTGGACACAACCTTGGGTGCGTGGAGGCGGCTCCAATCCACCTACAACTCCACTCCAGCATGGCTGAGGAAACCCCAGAATAGACCTCCCTTCCCTGCCTTCTCCCCCTCTCACCCCGAGACATAGGAGACATTACAGGAGCTGGGGGTGGGGGTTAAGCCAGGAGATGAAGTTGCAGAGAAGAAGCTGCCTCTCTCCCTGGATCAGCTCCAAATTGAATCCCAATCCCCAACCCTCCCAATGCAACAGCTAACATCTGTTGGGTCGGGAGGATCAGTCTAACACGTGGCACTTTCTGTGAAATACCATGAGTTAGACCCAGGACCTGTACTTCTGTCAGAGCTCTCTCTCACTCACATGCACATGTGGTAACTCCCTCACAACTCCTTGCTGCAGGTACTCCAGCTCTGTTAATTCAAATGAACAGAGCCTGGGGGTGCAGATGTGCCTGTTACAGTCAGCAGTTCTGTGCATAAAGCAGAGTTTCTCATTTTTAGCATTTATATACCAAAAATAAAAGATAATTTTCAGCAAATACTTTTTCAGGTTCAGTGAATACCCTTACCATCTTTAAAGTGCCCTACTGATTAATTTCTCCCATAAAGGCTGATACAAAGAAAAGAAATCCACTTTTTAAATTTAAATTAGCTTTTTGCTTGCTGAGATCTTGCCTAGTCACCTCCAGATCAGTATTATGTGCCTTCTTGTTTCACTCTCTCACACTTGTTGCACTACTTTAACTTTCTTGTAAGGCCCTCTAGGCAGAAACCCTCTCTGACTATTTGCTCTGAAAGCTGCTTGAGCCACTTTTGGTCACCCTACTGAAAAAGGAAGCTGAGTCTGACACTTTTAATATTCATATCACTGGCACTTTCCCTCAACTTCTTTAAAGATCTAAGACCCACAAAATATATAATAAACCAAAACAGCAGACTGTTCCCTGGCAAAAGTGAGCAGCAAAGCATTGCCTTTGGGGTTATAACAATTGGGCAATAATGGTTTCCTTCAATCCTCCACCATATCTGAGTATAACATCCATTTACGGTGAATGTGGAGAACACTGTGGATATAGATTTAATAAGTCTCTACTGAATAAACATTCCTGTTTCACAACAGCACAAAACACAGCAGTGTCACTTCAGGGCACTGCATCATTTGTGATGCAACACTGTCATATTTTAAGGGCCAGTGTGTGCCACTGAATTACAAACTGCTGGGGGTGGGGGGGGCAGGGATTGCCTTGCATCCTGCTGTAGCTCCTGGGGTGGCTTACACGCAGATGCTAAAAGGGAACAGTCCCTGCACTGTGAAGCGCTCGTGAGCTACAATTCAGGCTAGTTCGTGCACAGAGAGTGTAGGGAAAAGGCCGCTCCTGACCTTCTGCATACTGTGTGCATCCATGGAACTGCCAGCTGCAACTAGGCCCTCAATTAGGAAATTAAATTTAGCATCTTTTTCCAAACTGTTTGCCGCAGTTAGTTACTGTTGCACACTGTAAAACAACATAAAAATAACATCTAGCTCTCCCCAGCCTGGGATTGCAGTACTTTACAAACTGTTGTGAATGAAGCCTGGCTTCCCCATGTGGAAGCTGAAGCACAGGCTTTGTCTCCCTGGGGAAGCTGACTGGAGGAGTTTTTACAGAATAAACCATTCCAGAATAACGCCCACTATGGACATCCTGTTCCAAAATTAAAGTAACTCCTACTTCAGCAAAAAGTATTTACCTACTGGACCTACTCTGGCCAATCTTCCCATGTTCATAAAGCCAGAGTGGGGAAATGACTTGCCCACATTCACGCTACAAGTCTCTGGCACACAAGTTTAACCAAAACATGTTAGTTTAATGCTGGAAATCCCCCAGCCTGATTTATATAAGAGATAAGACTAGATGGATATGCTGGTCCCTTTTGGCCTTGAACTCTGAGAGCTAGGAAAAAACATAAAGATCTTTTGAAGTTTATACCCCTGCCATACCCATATCATGCCAAAGTCGGTCTTAAAGCACCTGCACTTTCCCATCTCCCTTGATCTTCAGCCAAGGAAAAGCAAGTTTCTCTCGGGGTTTTATTCCTTCAGCTCTGAGAAAGAAACAAAAGAAATACCTGAGTGTTACCAGCAGACTGGTGGGAAATACCTGAACTCAACTGCCATTCTGTGCTTAGGAAAGTGCCATGTTTTCTATGATCTGGTGTTTGTTCTTGGTTCTTGTTTCACCTTCCATTGCACTATTTTATTCAAAGGTCTCTAATTTTTCAAAAGAGGAACTTTATTATATAAGGCAACGAATAAGCCTATAAAACCTAATTTTTGTCTCTACAACCTATAAAGCCTATTATATTTGAGCTGGAAAACATCATGTAAATATAAACAAATAAATGTACAATGCTAAGTTGCTGGCTCAGTTTCAGTTAAAGACTTCCAACACCTGTTTCCCCTTGTACAAAAAGAAAAAAAAAAGCCCTCCTGTCCTAACACAAGCCTTCTCAGGAGAACTCAGTCTGGCAGTGCTTAGCCTAGTGGACCATTCTTTTCCCTAAATGGTGGGATTCCCAGACACGAGGACAGTTAACAATACTATTTTTTTCCTTTTCTGTTTTAAAGGACAGGTGCCAGATCCACAGCTGGTGTAAACAGCCACAGTACTTGTAATGTGAAGGGAGCTCTGCAAGTTTACACCAGCTGAGAATCTGGCCCTCCATCAACTCCAATCCTCCTGCATTCGAGATGATACTGTCTTGGATGCACTAACCAGTGATTGAGTGCTAGTTTGGCTGTGATTATCTTGCTGAAAAGAAGAGAGAAACTGTATGGTGTTTTGTTTTATTTAGATGCTGTCTTCTTCCTAGCAGCTACTTTAGGAAGCCTATGAACTTTGAAAAAACATTTTTTATTTGAACTCCTGAATTTTCCCATTTTTGTCTTATCTTTATTTTTCTACTTTATTTTTTTTCCAATTAAGATTACTGTGTTCCCTCAGAAGGAAACAAAAACAAGAAAATAGAATAAAGGGCAGGAGGAAGTGAATGAAACCTGTGGGTAGCTATTTAAAGAGTCAGCGATGCCTCATGGAAAACTATGAAACCCATTCCATCTACCAGCGGTTCTGTTGCTCCAGCCTTGGCTCCGTTTTTTGCTTCCCTTGGATTATTTCTTGTGAGAGATATGGGTCTAGAAACAAGCTCTCTATTTCCTGATCGTCCATCCTTTCATATGGCTCTTTCCCCAACTGATGCTGGGATCTGTTCTGTAATGTGAAGTCATTTCCATAGCTCCTACAAGAGATAGCACTACCAGGCTGGAATTTCAGCAGTTCGGGGCTTGGTGAAAGGTAAATAGGGACTAACAAGAAACAGAGATGCAGTCTGCAAGTAAGCCTACAGAGTGAGACAGCAAAATGCAGAACCCTGGAGCTTTGACAGACCTGCCAAGCGTCAAGCCTGCATTGCACATGGCACTCGCTTTTGGCAGCTCTACCTGCATATCTGGTAAGCAAAGTTTATAAGAGATACACCCCCTCCTGTAGCCTAGGGAAGAAGCAATGGGCTGTAAGCCAGGTGACCAAGGTCGTGTCCAGATGTGCATGGACATTTTGTTCCCTGGGGACAGCTAGTGGTGGAACACCTTGCACTACCGTTAGCTGTCCCTGGGATTTGCCTGTGCCACACAGCAAGTTACCCCGGGTAGGGGAGGGGAGGCTAGGGCCAGCACTGGGCTGGCCCCAGTAGCCTTATCTTGGGTCCTGGGGGCCTCCTGGGACTACAGCAACAGCTATCCTGCTGTGCAGAGCCTGCCTGGCAGTGGAGCTTGGCTCCAGCCAGCCAGATTCCAGCTTCGGGTGGCACACAGTACTGTCACATGCGCTGCTCCGCTTTCTTTTTCCGCAGGTTTTTGACCCCTGGATATCTGGGGGTCAAAAAAACCCTCCTTACTACTCCCTTGCAGCACAGAGAACAACTGAACATAAACGCACAGCCATGCTCATCTGAACACTGCCCAGAAGTCCTACTTCTAGCTCACCTCCTGAACGCTGTTAATAACTCTTCGTACTTCACAGCCCATACTAGTAAACAAATCCTTGCATCTCTACCATATTCGGCAAGTATCTTTCATGATTTTGCAAATGAGATAAGTAAGAAATTATGCAGGCTTACTTCTGGTAGGGAGTGAGGCAGAACTAAGGTTAAATCCAAATCTTACTTTGCCACACTACCAGATCACGCACTTGCCTAGCCTGCCTTTAACCACAAGACCACACTTAGAGCCCAGAACATAACTCTAGGCTCCTGGTACCTGCTGCCTCATAAATAGTTGTACAAACCACTGTTAAAGTATGTGCCACTCATTCTCTATAGCTAAACCCGCATAGAAAATAACTGCCTGTTTCATCATCAGTTACTCCTGTAGTGGCAACAAAATAAGGGTTTGCTCTGGCTCTAAGGTTCAAAACTTATTTACAATTCTCATGGAAAATAATATGAAACTGTATACTTAGCAATTCCTCCTGAGGTCTGCAAGTGAGCTACTTATCCTGCGATACAGACTTGCCAAGAAACACAAGAGTGGTACTTCCCTCTGGTGCTCCCTACAAGGTATGTGGCAATAGAGGTTCCTGGCTGGATGTAGGAGCATGGTAAAAAGAGCTTATTGAGCTAATATATTTAAAATCTGGGTTCCCGGGGAAACATCCACTTTGCATTGACTTGGATCCTGCTAATTTTCTTTAATTTCACCCAAAGTCTGCTCACAGAGCACCAGGTGCACTCCGAACTTGCCGCTTCCTGGGGTAACATTAAAAATCCAGATGTAACATCTAGACCCTGCTAGACCAAGCCAATCTGTGGCTACAACTCCAAGAATCCCAGAGCCTGCAAATCTAGTTGCTTTTAGTCCACCAGATTAATATGGACCCCAGCATTTCAGAACAACCATGCTGCAATCCTGGACCGTGGGAATTTTTCTAGGAGATCTTTTAAGGTCTGCAGGAGGGGCAGGGAAAGGGCCAGATGACGTTGGCAGAAGAGAGGACTTGGAGCTACAAGTCATGGAGCTGCCAAAACTAGTCACATTTGCCCAGAAACTCTAGGTCCGCCCCTCCCCCCCTCCTGCCTGCCCCTTTAAAGTTTACTATAAGGCTGAAAACAGCATTTACTGAACCCACAGTTTGCCACTTAAACTGATGCACTTGTGCTCTTTAAAACTCCAAGCCAGATTCTTCCCTGCCTTGCATCTCATCTCATTATTTACATCTGTGCAAAATGAATGTAAAATGCTACCTCACTCACCCACTCCAGCCATAGCATTTTACATTCATTCTGCCCAGAAGTAAGTGACTGCAGAAGCTGCAAGACAGCATGGAATGAGGACGCTGATGCTCAAGCAATACCCATTTTTGAAGTGTGGGTACAACTTGATCTTGCTTATATTTTCCTTCCACTGACCCCTGTATGAAAGCTGCTGAATGGTTTTCACTCACACTCTCCAAAAGAAAAGTGCCTCAATACAGAAAGCTTTGTGCAACAGCAAAGAGGGAGTTAGAAAGAATATATTTAGACAGTCTTAGCTAGATTCGTTATTATTGCTCCTGCTCAGGAAAAAGCTTCTCAGAAATTTTCCATATAACATGGCTGGCTCTGTACACTTAAAAAAAATATATATATATATATTCGGTTCATCTTCCTCTGCCGTGCAGAGATCAGTCTCTGCCCTGAAGAGCACATAACCCTGTTTGCGCAAGGACAGCTTGCTCACACTGTGGCTATGGAAAGTTTTCTGCATAGAGAAATGGGACAGCATGGTAAGGGCATGGTTAGGTTCAAGTACCTGGGAAAGCCAATACTATGCTATCTGCATCTGGCCTGGACTTATGGGGTGGAAGGATGGTCTGGGATACTGTCAGTACCTTTCTAGCAGAAATGCTAAGAGGTGGTAGGGAGCGGTGGTAGGGAGCGAAGGTTTGCTGAACATTTATTCTCATGAGTGCTTTTGATTGGGTGAAAAAATCTCCCAGTCTCTTTAGCACGTGCTCTTCCTAACACGCAAGGCTTTCTGTGACTCGTGTTAAAAGACTCACTTATGCAGAGATACAATTAGAGCAGGGTTGGATACAAATCTTCTGATTACTGTAAGGATTATACTGACTGAGATCCTGGTTAGCAGGCAAAGGGAACGACTGGCTGGTTAATTCTCATTTGAGTAGCAGCGAGAAGGCTGATGGCAACCTCTTACAAGGTGGTCTCAGCAGGAGAGCTTAGCCGGGGAGAGGGAGGACTCATGAGGAATCTTTCACTCCAACAGGGTCAGGTTAACAAACTAAAGGTAGGAAAAACTCAGTAAGTGTACCGAGTAGAACAGAGGGAAAGAATAAACAAGGCCCCCAGCATCATAACTGCCCCAGCTGACTGCAGATCCCAGCAGAGCCATAAAGAGCTGCTAAAAAGCAGCCTTTTTAGTTTAAGGACAGACAGACAAAAAAACCTGGGGCTAAAACAATTAAATCTTTGCAGGTTAGTCTAAACTGCATAGATTGAACAGATAACCAAGTGAACAGGATTTACTTTTGATTTCAGAAATGCAGCCACATGCCTGCAGTGGCTCAAACCAGAAGCTGGGGGGCACTACAGCACACCTCCCTGCTCAGCTGGAGCAGACAGCTTGGGCCAAGGCTACCCCGCCCACCCTGCGAGGGAGGTGCAAAGCATCCCAGGATGCTGGGGGACTGGGAGTTAACTTGAGTCTGGATGGGTTCTGGGACAGAAGTTCAATAAACTGATTTAAATCAGTTTGATACTACATCCACCCAGATTTATCTTGAATCAGTTTCGACCATTTTGAAAGTGGTTTAAGCATGCTGAACTTGTGCTGTGTTACAGATCTGAACTGGCTTCTGATCATTTATACCAGTTTGTGTGTAATTTGTCCCTAGCCTTAATGCTAGATAAAAACACTGTTTAAATTAAAACAAATTACTTACTTTCCTTTTCAGAATGTAGTTTAAGATTGAGCCCATCTTTAAGAAAGCAACCACTAGAAGACAGTTTAGAAATAACAAATCCACCAAAATACAATTTGAATTCAACAGGTGCAGCCAGACATAACCAGGAGTTATAAAGGCAATACTCCTCTGAGTACAGTCAGTAGGAACTTCAAGACTGGAGCACTGAAGAAATTAAAGGTAAATGAGCTATTTCAGTGCAAAAGGACTTTGCCCAACATAACCATGGGAATTCACCAGAGACATGCTGCAGGGAGTTCCCAGGAGTCCCTGCTAAAGAGCTGCCACTAAACTAAAGGGATGGTTGGGGTGATTTCCCAAACCCTGACAAATCCATACACTCTCCGGTTACTGCTAAAAGTATCCAAGATAGAGATGCTTTAATCCTGTGAGCTCAGGAAATATTTCTCAGTTGCGCTTTTTCAGTTTTTATGTTTGAAATAAAAGGTATTTCAAAACGTTTTCTCAGTGGACTCATTCCTATATATCCCCCTAGAAGTCCTATATGCTTGATCTCATACACGCACATGCGCACACACTGCAAACTACACATGCTGAACACTGTGCTATTCTACTGAAAGCCTCTGTATATTTTTCAAGAGTAAACTCCAAACATTTCTGAGTTTTTCTGCCGCACAATTCTGCCTGCCTCCTTGGTTATAGTCATGAGAACGTGATTTTGCCTACATGGGAAAACAAACAAGCAGTGTCTGCAGTCCCTTTCTCCATTTTCTCTGTCACAAAAATAGCTGGGACAGAAATTTAAGGAGCAAGGAAAGAAATTTTGTGGGAGCTCCCTGTTAAAATATGGAGAATACAAAAGATGCAGCGGTGGCCAAGAGTATATCTGTATACAAACCTTTCCCAGTCACCCCCCAACCTTTTCCTTAAACTATAAATGTCACTGAGATGTCAGAAATATACCCGCTGTGGATTAAGATTATTTTAATCTGTAACAGTGGATGTAATTCAATCCATTTTCTTTACACTTCAGCAAATCGGCATGGAAATAAATGTGTGTTCAACAGGTGCAGAACATTTTCTAATGGAGGAGGCTGGGGAAGCACCAATATACATGAGAGTGTCTAAGGATGTGTAGAAAATTGCTGCGAGGACAACTGTAACTTGCTTGC
Organism: Gavialis gangeticus; assembly: GCF_001723915.1. Taxonomy (NCBI): domain Eukaryota; kingdom Metazoa; phylum Chordata; order Crocodylia; family Gavialidae; genus Gavialis; species Gavialis gangeticus. The sequence goes on from NW_017729015.1 coordinate 3,533,534, forward strand.
ACTTTCACCAGCACGGAACTTAATTAAGAACTGAAATGCTAGCTTACCATCTTTGATACACAAATACAGATTCCCTGTTAATGATCCCTGTCCCAGTCACCCCCTAACCTTTTCCTTAATAATGACGAAAGTGAATTTTGTGCTGAAGGAAGAGGCCATGTCACAAGCCTTGTAGATAGAAGACCTCTACTCACAGAAGAGAGACAGCAGAGACAGCACAGAGGATGGAGACATGCATTTCCCTTATGCATCACCACTAGGGCTGAGAAGGAAATCTGATCCTGCTGGCTGGGCCTGCTCAGTCCTGAGCCTGTCTGCTGAGGCTGCCAACTCAGTGGGGGATACGATTAATGCTACTATTGTGGTTTTTGTTTCTCCACCCATCCAGTCAGATGACAACTGAGATGCTTCCATTCTCCCATTATGTTTCTACAAAAACTGCTGTTTTATTCTTAAAGGGAGTCTCAATTCTGACCATACTGTATATATGTGGGAAACAGAATGTAAAGTTTCTAAACTGCTGAGGTTGTGTACACAAAGCCCAACACAATAGCCTCCAGTGAACATTAACAGGCCTCTTCTGCTTCACGCTCTCAAGGGAACCCAAAAAACCTAGCAAGAGGAATCAGAACAAGAGGCACAGGACCATTCAAAGAAGGGATATCGAAGTATCTGGTGGCCTGCTTTCCACATGCTGAAGACTAAAAGTGTCCCTGCCTACTGACACTAGTAATTTTCAGATACCTGTCCAGTAAAAGCTAGCAAGCCACGGATTCTGGATTTAGATTCTGTTGGTCACGCTACACATTTTCATGTCAGCTGCCACAATCATTTTCACGTGCTGGAGTTTAACTTGGCAGAATTGCCAAAACACTCTCCTGATAGCTGCACAGTAAATTCCAAACCTCAATGGCTAAAAAAACTGAGAAAACACACAACCCTTTCCAGCAACCTCTTACGTGAAATAAAAAAGCATACATTTGCATGCAGGAGTTCAATTCATGTCTGCAGTTCAGATTACACCTTTGGGTATATCACAGACATTATTAATTTCCATCAAGAAGGATTAAGAAACTTAAATCATTAGTGTTCATTCTCTCAGACTTAATGCATTCTAAAACTGCCTCATTTAATGCTGATGTGCAGGTGTTAATCTGCAATGAAACACTTAAAAAGATAAAATACCCAACTGGTTACCCCAGTTAAAGGCCCACCTATCTTGCAGATATCTCTACTCGTATTGTCTTAATCTAGCAGGGTTTTTCTTCTCTTTTTTTTTTTTTAATACTCCAATCTTGGAAAGTCAGTCCGATACAAAAGCTGTCCTCCAGAACCTTGTTAAAAGAGCCTGCACACAACAATCAAATGTCAGACAAGAACATCCTTATTGTTTCCCACTTCTACTAATAAAGAAGAAAATAAAAGCCATTCTGGATCAATGTCTCCTAAAACTACCAGTGACCACCCCTCCCAGTGCCACCAGTGCCAGTCCCAAGGCGGACTCCTCGAGGACATCAATTAAAGATACACTGCCATTAACATTCAAACTGCAGCTTATTTATCTGCCAGCACTGGTGCCTGGGCTGCCTGGCGAAGAATCAAGAGAAACAAGCTCTTCGTGTATACAGTATACAGTAGTCCTACATCCAGTAACTCCTGGTTACTCATTAGAGTGACCTCATCAGGGAGACATGCCTGAGTGGTACAAGTGCCCTTAATTGACTCTGGCCTAATTTGCTGTGCTGCCCCCCACCCGCCCCTCTCTGTTTTGACCATAGCTGGTAAGAAGAGAAAAACGCCACTGTATGTTCATTGTTCAGAAGGAAGCAATCAGGATTTCATTACCTGCAGAGACTCTGTTCCCATGCCCCCTGTACTGCAGCCTTCTTTCTCTCATGACTCTGTCTTGTAAGAGGTAGGAACCCTGAGACTTCAGGGGGATGTTCTGACTGGCTGTAATAGAAAAGGTTATTTTTAAAGCTCCTTATTTGGGCAGTGATGTAAAGGGAAGTTGTTCAGTCAGCACCACCCACTGTTTCCATTCACTACACATTGTTTCCTGTTGTCAAGCAGCTGCTGTAGCTTTCAGTACAGACAAGGGAATCCTTCAGCCCTTGGCTGGCTGTCAGGCATTGCACAACTTAATAGTGTGTTATTGAGACACTCCTCTCCGGGGCCAAACTGCTTATGTTCTTATCAGACATGTCTTCCTTTCAGACTATCGCTAACAACTCTTCCAGGCTTGACCATAGCCATTGGGATAAAAACGCCAGGCGCTCTCCCGCCCTCGGAGCGGCTGCCTTCTCCTCGGCAGCGCCTAGACACCCGCGCCCCTGCCCTCGTGCTCCCCGGAGCCAGGCTGCACGGAGGGGGGCTATCAAGCTTCCTCTCAGGGCTTCTGACCTGCGCGGTGGGTGTGATCTAACGGGGCTGCAGAGGAGCCCAG
>NW_017729015.1:3536245-3539291 GCF_001723915.1 Gavialis gangeticus
CCGCGATGAGATCCGGGACTGACCGAGGCCGAAACCGCTCCGCTCCCGGCTCCCGCGCCGCCGCCGCCCGCTCGCCTCAGCCCGGCCGGGCCGGGGAAGTGACTCACTGCCCCGCGGGGGCGGGGAAGCGGCGCCAACCACGCGGCTTGCGGGCACTGCTGGCTGCCCCGGGAGGACCTGCCCTGCCCCCTCCAGCAGGTGGGGAGGTCTGCGGGGGTGACAGTTACCTGCACACCTTGCACTCGTGTGCGGGGGGATGCATCCTGGGGGTGGGGGGTAGGCTCGTGCAAGCAGATGTGCTCCTCCACAGGCAGGCACGGGGGCTGGCATGGAGCAAGCACAGGTCCTCCCAGGTGTGCACACTGAAGGCCATGTTGCAGAGAAGGGCGAGGGCCTCGCCATGGCCCCCCTCCACTTTGCTTTGCACCTGGGCATTCGTGCCCTAAGTCAAAGCAAGAAGGTCACTGCCCCTCTCCTACACAACCTGCATTCGTCCCCCCGCGCTCTGAGGGACTGGGGACAAAGTTTCTTCTGATCGGGTGTAACTGGAGAGGCCTCTGGACTCTTCCTCAGAGGGAGGCAGAGGAAGGTTACAGGGATCATTTACATCAAGACTGGCCACTTCGTTCTCCAGGTGAAAGGCAACACACACGTTCCTGAGTTCACAGCACAGCACCTGCACTGTTGGGACCATATTGCCACTACCTGCCTCAAAGGATGACTTTTCACCTCCTCATCCAAGCCTGTGACACATACAGCTTATTGTTGGGCAACGCAGCAAGGGAACTTGTACCAGTCTCCAACATCCCACTGCTGAACTGCACAAGTAACTCAGGCTGAATTGCTTGCTCTGTACTTTGTTTTAGCTGGTGTTTACCCTCAAGTGGGCTGAATGCCAGGTCCATAGGGTAAGCACGGACGCCTAATTCTGTAACACTGGGAGGCACCATGAGGCTGTGACAGGTTTCGCTCCTTTTCAATGAATCAGGGAGGGGAAGAGCCTCTTGGGAGGAGCCCAAGTCTGAAGCAATTAACATTTGGTCACGTTGGTCCTGAAACTACATTCGCTGCAGCCAGCAGATCTTCTGGCAGTGTTGTCAGCCCTGAGCGTTCAATGAGAGCACTATGCTCCTTGTAAAAGCAGAGCAGCAACCTCTTGGGCTTCAAGTATCAGAATATTGCTAGCGCATCGTGATCGCGCATCTGCTTTGGCAGAGGCAAGACAGCCCTAATCTAGTCAGACTTCCAGTTTCGTTTTCAGTTAGAATTTATCTGTTAAAGCTTTCACAGGCATGACAGTGATGACACCAATTTAGTTCTTCCACAGAATTTCTGAATGGAAACGTTAGCACGTGCAAAATGCCGGGTGTAATCCACATATCAAAGCTGCAGGATACATGCGTGACTGATTTTGCTGTGAGCCCCTAGTCCATGCTCAGCAAACCGCTCGGCCTGGATTTGAGGCATGTAATGAGTATCTATGTCCAAACTCACCCCTATTCCTGGCTCAACACTGCATTGCCTTGGGGTTTATTAGTAAGTCTAAAATACTAGCACAACATAAACCACAGCCTAAGCTTCCTCCCCAGCACTGGGAGTTCCTAAAGTTCCCACCCCCTGCCACTGCAGAGTGGCCAAGGTGCAAAAACCAGAGCGTTAATTGCCTCTCAGCCATTCAGCAATGGGAGGATGTGGGGGAGGAGGATGCACAGTGAAAAGAGTAAGATTAAATGTGCAGCTGTGCCTTGAACTTCAGCCATGATTTAGGTAGGTCCCTACCTATAAGGGGTTTAAGCCTGCATCTCTCTCACTTCCCAAAATACTGCTCTGACCACAGATTAGATGCTAGCTACTAGTTCTTCCTCCTGCCTCTAACACTTGCTACTCACAGATTTTGCCTGGCTACAATTTCTGGACTTGCTGGTACACTTCCACAGTACATGCTCACTCATATATATTCATATAGTGTTGTGTACCTGCCTGGCCAAAGTGCAGCTCATATTCAGTAGCCACTTGGACACTTGTGCATCCATACTGCATGGGGAATATGGATGCAAACTGAGTGGTACATGGCAGTTATATGGGTACATAAAGTGTAATATGATTTTGCCCTAAGTGTTACTTTGCTGTGACAGATGTGCCTGTAAGACAAGCAAGATCCTTGGCTCTCCAGGGAACTGGCGGACCTCCTGCATCTTAAAAGGAAGACCTACAAAGGATGGAGGACTGGAACTGCCACCAAGGAGGAATACTCTGCTTTAGTCTGGACTTGCAGAGAGCAAATCAGAAAAGCCAAGGCTGTGATGGAACTCCAGCTAGCTACAAATATCAAGGAAAATAAAAAAAGTCCTTTTTTAGATATGTGGGGAGCTGGCGGAAAAGCAAAGGCAACATTGGACCCCTGCTAAACCTGATGGGACAACTGACAACTGACACCCGGGAAAAAGCGAACTTGCTAAATGGGTACTTTGCATCAGGTTTTCACCAGTCCCATGGGACGGCCCTGCCCACTATGGGTCAAGGAGGCCCAGGCGAGGGAGATTCCTTGCCCTCCATTGAAGCTGACCTCATGAAGGAACACCTCGACAGGCTGAATACCTTCAAGTCAGCCGGCCCTGATGGGTTACACCTGAGGGTACTCAGGGAGCTGGCGAGCATCATAACTCAGCCCCTGGCACGTATCTTTGAGAGTTCTTGGTGCTCTGGTGAAATGTCTGATGACTGGAAGAGGGCCAATGTCGTGCCTATCTTCTAGAAAGGGAGGAAAGTAGATCCGACAAACTACAGGCCCATCAGCCTGACCTCTATCCTGGGGAAGATCTTAGAAAAGATTATCAAGGAGGCCATCCTTAACAGACTAGCTGAAGGCAATATCCTGATGGATACCCAGCATGGGTTTGTTGCGGGTAGGTCTTGCTTGACCAATCTCATTTCCTTTTATGACCGGCGGACGTATCACCTGGACAAGGGGGAAGAGATTGACATCGTATACCTCAATTTTAAAAAAGCCTTCGATCTGGTATCCCACGATCACCTCTTGGCTGAA
>NW_017729015.1:3544291-3544676 GCF_001723915.1 Gavialis gangeticus
TTTCCTTTTATGACCGGCGGACGTATCACCTGGACAAGGGGGAAGAGATTGACATCGTATACCTCAATTTTAAAAAAGCCTTCGATCTGGTATCCCACGATCACCTCTTGGCTGAACTGGCTAACTGTGGCCTTGATGTCAGCACGATCTGCTGGCTGGGGAACTGGCTCTGTGGTCAGACCCAGATGGTGGTGGTCAATGGGAACCAATTGTCTTGGTGCGCTGTGACCAGTGGAGTCCCACAAGGCTCTGTCCTAGCGCCTATATTATTTAACATCTTCGTCAATGATGTGGACATTCGTGTCAGAAGTAGACTGGCCAAGTTCGCTGATGATGCCAAAGACTGGGGTAAAGCATCCACACCTGAGGACAAGAGGGTGATCCA
>NW_017729015.1:3544687-3553720 GCF_001723915.1 Gavialis gangeticus
CCTCCGGGGTCCCTTCCAGCCCAAATGTCTATGAAATCTGCATGAGCATTCTCTGTTTGGTGATGGCAATGTTTTTTCAGGGATTGTTTTTATTTGCTCCTGAACAATGTCAGATTTCCAATCTGGTGGATATCATGTATGGACTCAAGCCCTTGAATGATTTCAGAGGACAAAACAAGACAACTTTGTTTGAATCCAGGCAGCTGTAGGGAAGGCAAGTTTTTTGTTTTGTTTTCTGTTTGGTTGGTTTTGTTTTTCCCCTCAAACAACAGGACTAGTTTTGCCTCCTGTGCTGGATCTAGACTGCTGATACAATAATATTGGTTAGGGGTGTGGGGCTTTTTTTAAATGATAGCTTTATGCTGGTAAAACCCATTATGGACACAGTTTGCACCAACTTGTTTTTGTCAGTGTAATTTGTATTGTTCCAGGACTTAGTATATGCTATACTGGCAAAAACATCCCTCTTTTGGTGCCTGTTCCATCTACATGAAGGAGGTTTCCTAGTGTGGTACTAAATTTAGTTGGGCTTCTGGCCTACTTGACTAGGAAAACAGACAAAGACCAGAAGAGCTGATACTGCTTATTTCAGTTACATGTTTTGAGATAAGGAATCCTGCATGTCTTATTACCCTGTGCACAGATGTCCAATTAAGTAAACTTGTTTTGGTTTCTCCAAGGTCGTATTTTTTCCTCTTTCTTTGTCTTAAGTATAAATATGCTTGTAAACTTATACAGTAGGAGGATTCCTTTGAAACAGACAAGTGGGTGATTCCCCTTGCTGTATGAAATGCTCCCTGTGATCGCAGTATAGCCCTAAATAAAGAAAAGCTGGCTCTGTCAGTTCTGATTCAACCACAACGCAAAGTTTGATTCCTTCCACACTAGCATGGCTATACCAGTAGAGCTTCACTGGAAAACCTTTCCTACTGTAGCCAAGGCTAAATAAAGTAGCCTTATTAAAAAAAATATTATATACTTGCCAAGTTTTAGTTTACATTGCTCTCCATACTTCATACCACTGGAGTATAACCAAGAAGTCACCTAACAGCAATGAAGATATGTGAGGTTCCTGTGATGGAAAAAATGACTCTGACAAGCAGAGGAGGAACTTAACAGAATATGCTTTTCTAAGTGAATGTCAACAGAGTTGTAGTTGTACTCAGTAAACATAAAGCTGGTTTTTAAGAGAGGTAATGATTGGAAGCCTGCTACCAAAACATCAGTTTGACCTGTCTCCAATCCAACACAGAATAACTTCATACATAATGGGCATGTCTACACATGCTATTAGTGTGAATGAACAAAGTCCGGAGCTTATTGCTCCCAGACGCTGCATCAGGCACTGCCCAAGAGTGTCGCATGTTGAACTGGGTCAGAGCAGCCCTGGCTGGCAGGAGGCCTGGCCATTACCAGCCATCCCAGGATGCTCCTGTCAGCTCAGCATGCTGCAGAGGGGCTGGCCAGGGCACAAGGGTGCTTCAGTGTGGGGCTAGCAGGCAGCACCAGAACTGAAGCACCCTTATGCCCCAGCCAGCTGGGCCAGTGTCTACACATGCACTGCCATGGAGTTTTTTGCCCAGCAAACCCCCCTCCCCAAAACAGTTTTTTTAGTTTTATACAATTAGTTTACTCTGGCCTAATAGGAGTGCACATGTAGATGTGCAATGTTTACTGTGCAGCTAATTAGTCAACAGTGCAGTAAACGTGTTGTGTAGGTGTGTCCAATGAATCCCTACCACGCCTCAGTACTGGAAAAGACAAAACAGCAGCCACTGTACAGTATAAATAAATCTACTTTCTATATGCATCCTATTTCCTCAGTAATCCTGTCTCAGACGCTGAATTTCAAATTAGCTTCTCTCAGCCCTAGCAGACATGGCCTTCAAGATACAGGTGGTTCATGCTTCATTTACCTATGGTGCCCTCTCTGTTTCTCAACTGGATTCACACGTGGTACAGTGACTTCATGAGAATTGCATCTATTTACTAACACAACACATTCACTTCATTCGTGTCTCCTCAAAGAGGGGTAATTGGCAAAGCCACTTTCATTTGCATCATACGGCTCAAGCCAGAAAAACACTAAAGGTAGTAATATAAGAAGGAAACTACTGTTCAGCATGTGATTTGGTAAACAGTAAAAATTGCACGTGTTTTTCCTTCTATTGCTTTTTCCATATCAAACTGGCTCCCTTTGCAGGTCAAACAATTATTTTTCCCAGTAGCCATAGTTGCAAACACCACCTGGCAGCTGAACATCCATCTCTGTATCTTAAAACCACTTTTAAAAAAGAGATTGCTTCTTGAACTTAGCTGGAGTTCACATCACTCTGCGCTAGAACAGAAACCAGACCACTCCTCCAAAGCTAACACAGGCCTGCAAAGGCAATAGGAACAAGAATCTATGTATGGCAGTGGAAGTAGTAGCCATTCCCCAAGGGGGCAGAGAGAGCAGAGATGGTCATCAGTCCCTCCTCCAACTCTAACTGCACATTAGTATTTGGATATTCACAGAATGAATGTGATGCAGCTCACAAGAGTATATATAAAATTATGAGGGCATGTGAGAAAAGCAGATATAATGGTCAACATGTTCTACTGTGGACCCCTAGGCAGCACATGAAAACTCAGTTGTATCCCTGTCACTTTGTAAATGTCTCAGATTTCATTGTAATGCAGCTAGTAGAAATAATTTAATTAAATAAGATACCATATTTACTCAACATAAGACAAGGTTTTCTTCCTGTCAATCAACATAGGGGGAAAAAGGCCCTCATCTTATATCTGCATACAAGCAAACCTCATTAAAGACACTGTCTATCATTAAATTGACGCCAAAGGCAGTGTGTGCTCAGTAATGGAAACTACCTATGAACCTGAATGAATGCAGCCAACACTAAACATGACTATAAAACATATTGATGGAAACCTTATTTTTATTTACAAAATGTTATTAAAAGCACACTTATCACCCTACACTTACAAATCTTCACATATTGAGCCTCCTTGTTTTATCAAGACTTCATACAAAAAACAACATATCAAAAACACACAACTACATATATTAAACCTTTAAACAACACAGATCAACTTCCCACAAAAAACCTTTTGCAGAACTCTTTTTTCATACAGAAACCTATGAAAAACTATTACCCCGGTAACCACCTGAAATGCTCCATCCTTCCCATCAGTCCTCTCTGTTGGTTCAGTAAAACAAGCGTATCCATTCCTTTTTCCGCCACTTCTTCTCCGCCCCTTACTCTCTGATCTCCTTCTTGTCCCAGTAAATGTAGTATTTCAGTTCATGCAGCCCCATCTTCAGGCACTCTCTTTCAATGAAATCAGACTCCTTCAAAACCCAGAGGTTTCTTACTTTCTATAAACTAGTTTTAAAACATGCTTATAAAGTTCTTAATAATGTTTCCTCTGGTCCCTTTGGTATGACTGCATATAGTACCACCTCCTGAGCTAGCTGCAACAGGTTCACATTTTGGTGACATTCAGAAAGGAGCAGAACCTTTCCCACACCCACTTTGCATATGTACACTCCCAAAACACATGGTCCATCCTTTCTTCTTCCCTACATCTCTCCCTTGGGCACCTAGATAAGCTCGCCAAGCCCCATCTGCATTGCGCCTCTCTCACTGACAAGAAGTATCTTTCAATAATCCAGCATGTTCCCCTTTTAGTTGTTTACTCGCCACCACTCCCCATACCTTCCCTTATCCTTCTATGAAGTTTCCCATCAGTTCTATCCTGTCTGTCTCCCTTACCACTTTCACAAATTTCTTACGAACCTTCAGGATCCCCAGCCCTACCTTCCCTATTTTATACCTCTGCACGAAACCTTCCATCCTGATGTAATGAATCAGCAGTTGCCATGCCCATGGACTCTTCAGAGAGGTCTGATATACTCTCCATTTCCTCAAAATTGCAGCTACACGAAATCGGGTGATATGCGCTGCTTTCCCATCTCCCTCTGTTACAGCAGCCTTGCATACTGCACTCACATAATTCACATAGACAGACAATCCCAAGTCTGGCAGTCCCCTTCCCCACAATCTCTCTTGCTTTGTACAGCTCAGATGTAGCCAGCCTCTCTCTTTTGGCATTCCAGATGAACACACATATTTCCCTCTGTACTTTTGCTATCTGCTGCCACATCGGTGGGAATACATTTCCTGTATATTGAATAATCGGAAGTATGTATTCCACTGCCATACATAGATTCTTGTTCCTATTCTCTCTCATTTGAAGGCGTAATTTCTCCAAGTCCCTCCAGTTCCCCACTCCCATTATGGTGGCTTTTGATCTATTTATTTTAGCTCCTATCGCTTCTCCATACTCTGATGTATGCTTTAGCACCCAAAAGTCTCTCTCTAACTACTACATTTATATCATACATTTATATTCATTTTACCTCTCCCCCTCCTTGCATCTCTATTCTGCTTATGACCTTGCCTTTTTTGTTGTTTGTGCTAACGGTTCCATTTCACACACAAATAGTTGTGGCAATAGGGGGCACCCCTGTATGGATTTTAAAGGTCCCGCTTAGGCGCCCATTAATTTGGACTTGACTCTCTGCTTCACTATACAATAAACTTATCCAACATACATATTTCTTTGGGAACCCCATTTTTCCTAACACCTCAAATATAAAATCGTGATCCACTCTGTCATATGCTTTTTCTAAATCTAGGTTTGCTGTAACTGTGTTTGTTTTCCATTTGGCTGGGATGATATAGTTGGGAACGGTCCTGCTTTGAGCATGGGTTTGGACACGGTGACCTCCTGAGATCCCTTCCAACCCTCATTTTCTGTGATTCTCTCTTGGATGTGGGATAATGTATCTTGGATGGCTTTGGAGATCCTTTTACCTCGTACTGCACTTACTTGGTCTTCATATATTATCTTCTGGAGATTTTTCCTCATCCTCAAAGTCAGCATCTTGGCCATTAACTTACAGTCCATATTAAGGAGCGCAATTAGTCTCCAATTTCTCAAGAGTTCCTTCTCCCCTTCTTTGAAGAGTAAGATCACAATGCTTTTTGTAAAATCTCTCCTTGCCTATCCTGGTTCCACAATTCCCTCGAACACTTCACTATATCCCTACCTACCCATGTCCAAAACTTCTCTTAAAATGCCATAGGTATTCTGTCTGCTTCTGGTGATTTCCCTCTTTTAAAAGTTTAAGGGCTCCCCCAGTTCCTTTAAGCTTATCTTTTCTTTCGTCTTCTTTGCTTCCTTCTCCTGTACTTTCTCTTCAGTCTCTTCCATGAAATCCTTCATCTTCTTGGTGCTTGCTCCCTTTTTCTGGTTTAGTTCTTCATAAAATCTCCTCGTTGCTTCCCACACCTCTTCCTGCTTTTCTACCAAAGCACCGCCTTCTGCACTGCTTTAATCTCTCCTTTGCCACCTTCATTGTGGTCAAAAAGCATCGGGACCACTCTTCATTTTCTCCCAGCCACAGTGCTTGTGCTAAAAAATATTTTCTCTCTCATCTTTCTTTTAAACCACGTTTCTAACTCTTTACTTCTTTCTTCTAGCTCTTCTCATACCTGTCTTCCTTCCGTGGCTTCCTTTAGCAGTCCCTGCATCTTTCTTTGCAGGTCTCTCGGCTCTTTCATTCTTTTCCTCTCAGTTTTTTGGCCTTGCTTCCTGAAGAATTTTCCCATCCTCTTCTTCACCATCATCCCATCACCATATCTCTTCACCATTTCTCTTCATCTTGTAACAGCCACACATGTAACTTCCACAGTCCCTTCCCTCTTGTGGGGCTGTTACCAGGACACATTTCCACCTTCAGCATCTGGTGATCACTAAAAGCCACATGTATGGTTTCTTTCTTCCTTATCCCTATTCCTTTTTATGCAAGCACAAAGTTAATTCTTGATTGTTTCTTTCCTGTGGCATCTGTTCTAGTGAAAACTTTCTCCCCCACCCACACATCCGAGTGACTCTTCTTTTATTATATTTGTTAATAGTCTAGATGAGCTGTTTAAAGCTCCATTTTCTCCTTTCCCTGTTCTGTCACCCACACTGATTATACAATTGAAATCCCCTGCTATTATGCGCAGTCTCCATCTGACCATGTAAACAGCTAGGTTTCTAAACAGTGCATTCCTTCCCTCCCTCTCCAGTTGTTGCATATACACTAAACATTTCTAATTCTGTTCCCCTGACTAATAGTATCATTCATGCAATGATGGCAGGGGGCTGGACTTGATGATCTGTCTAGGTCCCTTCTGACTCATTGATTCTATGATTCAATATGCCACTGATGGCTTCTACCTGCTTTGCTCTCAGCTCTGGGTCCTTGAACAATTTTGCTACTCCCGCTGCTTTGTTCTCATTTGTCCCTAACCACCAAGATGATCCCCATCTCCACCTTTTCTCAAAGTGTTTATAATCCCTTTTCCCTGGTATACCATATTCTTATAGGCAGATTATGTCTGCCCTCACTTGGTTCAACACTGGTTCAATCTGTTCCCATCTTTCCCTTGGGAAGATACTCCTGATGTTAAGCAAAACTATTGTCAGTGCTATCTATTCTTGTTTTAAAATGAGTGTGCCTGTCCCTCTAAGGCTCATCTGTGCTACTGCTCAGGGTGGTCGATTCCTCCCCCTCCCTCACTTACACTCCTGTAGCCTTTGCAAGCTGCTGGATTGCTCTTGCATTTAGGAAGGCTTCCATATTCCCGCATCCCTGCCACTGCCCGCCCTCTGCTCTCCACTCCAGGCTGAAGCCCAGAGACCGTAGCAGCAGAAAACTGCTCTCTGGCTCTTCCTCTGACTCACTTCCCTCATTATCAGGTTTCTTATTCCTGGTCTTCAACCCCCGAGTTTTCTTTCTTTTCTTGGCCTGTCTCTCTGGTTCTCTCTCTTGCTCCATCTCCATTTCTGTTGTCTGTGGGCTCTCTCTCTTCCCCACCCCTACCTCCATGTCTGAGCTGTTTGCTATTCCCACCTTCCATCCTATGTCATCTGCTATCTCCTCTTGCACTGCCTCAATCACAGACATTTTGCCCCCCACTCCCCTTCTCTTTTTCACCCACCTGCAGGGTCCTTCTCCCAGTTGTGCCGTTCCTCAGGGTGTCTGACTGTACTTGCAAGGGCTTTGGGGCACCTACAATAAAAAGTGTCTTCCCCCCTTAAAGTAGTGCATTTTAGGGACACCTGGCACTCTGCTGCTCTGTGCCCCATTCCTTCACATCTGTAGCATGCTGTGAGGGGACAGTGTGTGGACAGGTTCCCCTCTTTCCACATTTGCTGCACTATTTTGGTTGCCCATGGTACATTATCAAACCCCAGTGTGCCCTGATCTGCATCAATGACAGGAGGTGCAGCACCCCATCTGGGCTCCACTAGTCTGATTGTGCCCTCCAAGACACCTTCCAGATACCATATTTGTCCCTTACTTTCTCTACTGACATGACTATTTGGACATACTTTTCCATCCACCTTTCTGTGTCTTCTGCCTCTAGTAAATCCATGTAGTTTCAAATTATAATCACTCTCTCGTTTAACTTTTCCCCTGCTATGAACTGTAGCCCTCTTAATTCCTCCCTTCCACATTTCTCTTTATATTTCTTCCAACAGTTCTCATACCCTTCTTCATCGCAGTAAGTCAAGTCCCAAGTCTTTCAGTTCAAGAAAGCAATCAGGCTGGTCAGTTGCTCTGCCTGCATCTCCAAGACCTCAAACACTACACCTTTTTCAGGAAATCATATCTGTTCCTTGTTGATCCTGTCTCCCTCCCATTGCCAGTTAAAGTTGCCTTTATCCACAGCTCTCCTCTCTAGCTTCTCTTAGTGTCTCTTCTGTGTTTTCCTGTTGTGCCAGTCCTGGTGGGCCAGCCTGCTGTCATGCTCCTGCCATCCTCTGCTTCTCACATATGTACCTTCTCCTGCTTTGCCTCCTGCTCTCCTCTGCTTCTGCCTTCCTTCTTGTGTTGTCACTCTCATCATTGCTGCCTCTGCCATAGCTCCCACTATTACCTTCTTTCTTCTTTTCTCCTCCACCTTCATCCACTCTCCATCTGTTTCCAAATCTTCATTTCCACTCTTCAACTCTTTTTTCACCTCATGCTTACTTGCCACCACTATCACTGTTTTGAGCTTCAGGTCTCCCTCTTCCACTCCTTATACCATGATGCTCTGTTGATCTTTGTCTCTGCCTGTAAGGCACAGATCAGGCTTTCAAGGCTGATGGGAATTATTTTTAAAGAATGTTTTTGTGTTCCAAGCCAAATCGGCCAAATCAAGTCCAAAGCCATGAGTCAGCTCAGAACATACATGGCCCTACAACCGGCAAACATCCTCTACCCCCATCAGGGGCTTCAGTTGTTTCCAACGTCTTTTGGCAGGCATCCTGCTTGCAGGTCCAAGCCCGGAGACTTGGGGTTTGGATGCCCCCAAGTTTTGCTTGCCCTCAGACATATGGTCGCAGGAGCAAGCTAGGTAGGAGCCTCCCATTTCCATAAAGTGGGCTTAAACCCCAACACCTTGGTGGGTACTAAACCATGTCAGAAGAGCAGTTACCCCCTGGGCGCTTAAGGAAACATCACCAAATGGGGCAAACATCACCAAATGAGGCCCAAACAATTCACACAGAATGCCCTCTCTCTCAGCCTATCACATATTGTTAGTGTGCCCCTGCCCTCCAATGAGGTGGTCCCAGACCAGGCTGCCCTGCACCTCATCTGCATATAAATTTCTGCAGGATCCCAGGACTCATGATAAGAAGAACTGGTCGCCATCATGGTTACCACATGGACTCTTTATGGAGGTTTATCTGGAGCACACACAGGCAAAGTGCATCAGTTCTAGATTAACTAAAGCTACGGGTACCTGTAAAGTAAATTACTACAGGTAAGTTTATTTCAAGGTAAATGTTTTCAGTTTCCTCTCATTTCCATGAACTCAAGGAAATCAGGGTCTGACAGTAAGGAGGGTGATAAAGGGCTTCAGGGGGGAGAATCTGGGTGGGGGAAGCAGAGGGCAATAGGACTACCTGACCCCCCCCCCCCCC
>NW_017729015.1:3553851-3556819 GCF_001723915.1 Gavialis gangeticus
CCCCCCCCCCCCCCCCCCCCCGGTTTTATTTTCCATGCTGTAGTAGTAGAAGGGGGACAAAATCAAGGTAAACCTCCAATAACTGAGATTGTATGCCTGGAAAATTATAAGAAAGATACGAATTTTCATACATAGAATCTAATTATCTGGGGGTCATCTTATATTTTAATAAATACTGTAGGTAGACAGACAAACCAAAAATATCTCTTTAAAGGAGATAAGTTTCTATTTTCCTTTCTTGTGCATAGGAAAATGCTGAAAGTGGGCTGTTGGGGACCACTTGTTAAAATCTCACATCCTAATAGGAGTAATCTCTTTGCTTGTGATGGGAATCATCACCTCTCTTATGATATATCATCCCAACCTCAGAGGACTTAACCCCACGATGCATAAAAACAGTACCAAAAAGCTAATTGTTGCGTCTAGAATGCACCACTCTGCAGAAAGCATCAGCTCCCTTCAAAACATTCTCCAGGGGAAGATACTATAGATTGTCCCTAGCAAATATTATTCTCCCTTTCCAAGTTGTCTAAATGGATCTTTGTGCTACATCATCCATATAATTTCAGTATATTTTTCAGTTGAATGGTATAAATATCCCCACTGAACTGCAATTAATACAAATGTGTTTGCCCAGTGGCCATGGCTTTGCCTCTTCCTTGGCTGGGAGAAAATATTTTTGTTTAAAGTGGAAAAATAAATGGAAAGATTTCCCAATGACTCTCCTCTCCTGTCTGCAACATAAAGGACACATTGAGTGTAATTGAGGTTAAAGCTGAACAGTGTTGTGGGAGCGCCATTAAAAACACCGGCACCACTCCTCATCCTCTAAGAAGAAACTCATCCACAAGTAACTATTACAGTTAAAATAATCACATTTATTTCATGTTTGATTGATAGAATTTTTTGCCCTTTAAACTTTTTGAACAGTTAAGCAACCTGTCCAGGAGATATCTCCACATCCCCTTAGCACAGGGGTTGGCAAAGTCTGGCCCACGAGCCGGATTGGGCCTGCAGCAGACTCCATTCCCAGCAGTCCCTGCCCATGTCACTACAGCCAGTTTCCATGGAGAACCCAGGAGCAGTGGGGCCATCACAGTACGGGGCCAGTGTTTCCATGGAGACCGGCCCCAGCAGTGCTGGAAGGCTGCATGGCTGGGCAGGGAGCTGCTCTGGGGTCAGGATCTTGTGGTGGTGACAGCATGGTCCAGGGCAGGGCATGCAGGCAGCAGATTGCGGCTGTGCCCTGGCAGGGCATGCAGGCAGTGGATGGCAGCTCTGGCCCAGCTTCAGACCACACTGCCACCGCTCCACTGCAAATTCCCAGCCCCGGTCCTAGAGCAACTCCTGCCCCGTCATGCTCCCTGCCAGTGCTGCTGGGGCCAGGCTCCATAGAAGCCCTGGCCCCACGCTGTCATGGCCCTGCCACTCCTGGGGTCTCCATGGAAACTGGCCACAGCCACGTGGGCAGGGGCTGCTGGGAAATGGAGTCTGGCCGCTGGCCACATCCGCCATTTTACCTACCCCTGCCTTAGCCAGTCCTGCTCTCCTCAACCCCACAAAAAAACCCACATTGGCTTGCACACCTTTTTAAAGCTCTTTACAAGATCTCAAGTTGCATTTTACCTTTTCCATTTTGAGCCTCTGCAAATTTTTCCTAGATCTATGATCTAGTGCAGTATGATTGCAGGCCAGTTTCCAAAACTGTTGTCTACAGAAGCACATTCTAGTGGCCTGCACAGTTCTGATTGGTCACATGCTTCTAAGTAGGAAAGGCAGTTTCCAACTGCTAAATTACTTTAACAGAAGTTAAACATACATCAGTACTTTCTTAATGTTACTTTTCCATATGAGCAATTGCTGCAGTTGCCACTGGAATGCCCTGATATTTGGAACAGGAAAGGAAATTTCCAAAAGATAATGCCTTCAGTAAGGCTTGGGACCTCCTGGGTTTTCTTTTTAGCTCTTCCACTAATCCACTGTGCACCTTTGGACAAGTATCTTAATTTCTTTATGTGTCATGGTTTCCCATATGCAAAACAGAACCAATACTAGTAGCACAGCTAAGGATGGACAAGCAGGGCATGACCCTGGCATTGACTTAGAGGGGGATGCCCTCAAGGTCCCCTCTCCTGGCCTGCTCCACTTCCCAAACCTGGTGGGAACTCTCAGGGCTGCGTTGCATGGGGCACTTAGTACATATTAAAGTTAGAACATGTTAAAGTTTGACTCTGCTCTGAGTAGTAGCCTGGTAATGCTTACTACAATCTCATAATATGCACAGCTCACACGTGGTACAAGCTGCGAATGTTTTGTTTCAATTACTGAATCCTGCCAGTGCCCTGCATCAGAGCCAGTTAGAAACTCTGATGCAGTCCCAGGGCTTGGACCAACACTCAGCTGATTTTCAGTGGCAGCCTTGGAGCCACACTGGAGTCAACTGAAGAATCCTGTGCCAACCTGGGGCTGGGATTCACAAGCTGTGGATTATGGGTCTCAGCCCCAGGACCACAACTGATTGTGATGTCTTTGTGGAACAATCTGACATTAGCTCAACATGTGTTACTTAACATGATTTGGAGACACTCCTCACTAGAAAGGGTGTAACTTCACTATGATGTGATACAAGTGCACTTAGCCCATGTTATCCTACTTGAATGCACAGACACTTGCATTTTAAGTACATTTAACACATGCTGAGTGTCATGTGGACATGGCCTTGACACCTCTTAATGTTCCCCTCTCTTTGTTGCTCCATCCACACTTCTTGCCCTGCAGCCTTGTGTTACTGTTTTTTTCCCCCACTTTAAAACATTCTGGTTTTTTTCCTCCTCCTCTCCTGGGGCTCTGTCACTCACTTAGCCCCACTACTGAATTTGGCTCTGTAAATTGTCTCTTAGCCTACCTATTCCATGCAGAGAGAATAGCCCTCAGCAGAGAGCAGGAAGGACTATGGTCCTGTGGAGTG
>NW_017729015.1:3561819-3565929 GCF_001723915.1 Gavialis gangeticus
ACTACCGCTGTCCAAGGGAGATTAAAACCCTAGTCAAGGACAGGGGCCCCAAAACCGGCCCTGAGGCCGCGGAAATTGCGGATCAGCTGTTGCTTAATTGGGAGAGAAAGAGGACACAACACTGGAGCAAACAGAAGTGTCCAATGGGAGAGGGGAAGAGGTGCGAGCATGCCTGCCAGGTTGCTCAGGCTGCAAATATTACTAGTTAGGCTTTTGTCTAATACAGTTTAGTGATCTCTGGGAGATTTATGGAGGCTTTGATTGTAAGGATGCCTTTTGGTCTTCAGAAGGGATCATGCAAGTTCAGGCTATCACAACAATGTTTCCTAGCTGAAAGAGAGGACTAAGACTCAGGGCTTCGATCCCATACTCCTAGTTTGGGGAAGTTTGGGAGACTGGTAGGAATCAGAATCAAAGGTGAACATTTTAAAACCCACCTAAGGGGCTAATAGGGACTGGATTTTTAAAGATACCTTGGCACCTAAACTTAAAGATCAGTGGTTGGCGGGATTTTCAGAAGTACCAAACTACTCAACTCCCAGTCAATAAACTCATCTAGAGCACCCAGATCCTTTTGAAAATATCACTAGTCACCTATCTCCATCTCTAAATGTCTAAACACCTTTAAAAAAATCTTGCTGAAGAAGTTTCATTTTCAGCTACTTTTGAAAACTGATGTTTGATGCCTAAGATGCCTTTTAAATTTTTTACTTTAGGGCTCCTAGATTTTATTCTCAGTTCTAATACAGAATTGCTATATGATCTTAGGCAAACCATGACCTTGCTCTGTCTCAATTTCTTCATCTCTAGAATGGGAATAATGATGTCACCTGTACCAAGGGTGATCTAATAATTAATACTTTGAAGAATTAATACTTTGAAGTATTTCCAATTAAAAATGTCACTGCAAAGTATTACTATTCCAATGCTTACATTAGAAGACACACGTCCTGGTTAGTAACTGGCAGGAGGAGTCATTATGCTAATTTTAAACATAGCATCTGCTCAGTGTTAACGCTGAAACTTTGTCTCAAAAATAATTTAAATGATTCTTCTTCTGAATTGGCATTTATCAGGCAAAATGTTCAGAGTAGAAATTATAGCAAATGTCTTTTGTACCAGAGTAACTAAAGTGAATACAGGTGTTAAAATATTACCTTCCAGAGGTTGCTGCATTTTATCAAAAGAACTAATGCTGAGTAAAATATCCAAACTGATAATCTTGCTGCCTCATTGGCATTTTTCCAGCTGTCAGGTGTTATAGACTAGCTACACTTTTGTCTCCTCTCTGGTTTTTCTTTCTGAGTGCTTCCCCTGTCAAGTGTCAGACACTCTGCCTTTTCCTATCCTAGGAGTGGGGTCATAACATTCTCCCACTCCTAGGCTGGGTTCCAAATATCAACCAAGTTCAGCCAGCCAGCCCAACTGAATTTGAAACCACTGCTCTCCCTTTCTGGAATCTGCAATCAGTAATATATATAACGATCAGGCAGCCTTTTTAAACCCAAGCAATTTTTTTAACCATAAAAAAATTAAGTACAAAGTAGTTAAAAAACAACAGGCTATACTCTGATCTGTCTTACCCAGAGCCCTACCATCCTCTGATGGAACCCAGAGCATACTGCATTCTTCAGATACACTAGTAAACGCCTGCGTCAGTCTGATTTCCTTGAACAGTTACATAAATAGCTTCCCCCTTTTGGAGGGAAAGTCTTTATAAATCCATTGATCTGGTTCCTGGGCCTTGTTCCTGCTTGCCAAAAGCAGATCTGTAAATGAGGTAAACCCAGTAAACAAAATCTTCAAAGCAATTATTTTGGGCATTAACCCTTACCTACACTTAAATATTTACTGGTGTTAGGCCAGTCTTCTTTCCTTCCTGCTTGTTTTCCTTATACCCCTCCTATTAAACCAAACCAACATATTCATATGGTAAAAATCTCAATCATCAGGTCAACAAATAGATTTTTCCATAAATTATTACAGAACAGGACAGTGCACAACAAAACACAAGGGTTTTTCTCCCTCCCTTGCAATGTTTATTCTGCCATGATACATTGGATTATTCTGTTTACTGGGAATTCATGGGCAATAGAAATATTCAGAATAGAGAGGCATTTTTCTAGCAGGAGCTTGAAGAATGCTACAGAATAGTAACAACTGAAACTTAGTAGTTAAATTCAAAATCTGACCTAACTTAAAATTGTTGAAGTAAAATTGAACAGAGAAAATCCTTAAAGACCTGTACTAAAGATGATAGATAGATAGATAGATAGATAGATAGATAGATAGATAGATAGATAGATAGATAATGAATGCTGGCATCCTTTAGGATAAAGCATGCTGGAGAATTAGGCATTATTACAAAATATAACATTGCTTGCACAGCCAGAGTTTCCCTAATGCTGATACTGTCCATATTTTTCAAATCATTATTTATGACATTGAAGTCACTATTTGTCTTCAGTGTTTCTCTTGCTTAAATGCTTAAATTCACTTCACCATAAACAAATACATGTTCAGAAATCCTGATTCAGATGCCAGGGACTAGACACAAGGCAGGGGATGCTGCTATTATGAATTTAGGAGTCCTCAGAACGGCAGATATTATGTATAGCCAAACCATTCCCTGAACCCATCGGACAGAGCACACTACAAATAACCCATACAAATCAACCATAATTATTATAAAGCATTAAAGCACAAGGGCCTCAGCATCAATAAGCAATAAAAAGAAGGAAACAATAACTAACAATAAAAATCCTCCTATGAAATTCTCAATGTATCGGGGAAGCAACAGAAAAAAAATATTCTTCCCTCAGAAACAAGTGGAATTAGAAACAAAGGGCTTGACCTGACACCAGTCTCAATCCATTTGCTCACACTGTATATCAGTGCAAATGAGAACAGAATAAGGGTCCACAATGTTTCACTTTGGTTTTACCTGGTAGACCTTACCACCCAGCCAACAACCAGCAACAAGTAGTCCAGGCAGGGTTGCCTGATCCAGAACACATGCCTGCTGGAAGGAACTCAATGCTGCAAGGCTGAACTGGTCGAGCAAGCAAAATCAAAATGGATTCTGTAGTGCTGTACATGCTGTTTAAACTCAGAGGGGCACACAGTGATGGGACTGTATTATACTGAATACTACACTCAATATGAACAATACAGGTTGAATTTACAATTGTGTTTACCCTTTTAATAGGCTTGAGGTGAAACCATCAATCCAGGACATTTACACAGAAGCAAAGTGGCCAGCTTCCAGTACCATTAGTACTTCTATGGTTTCTAATTCTCTGTGCTGTTTGTTTCCAATAGCCAGACATTTATTGGACAGTTTCAGTAAAATATGAGGGCAACATTTTCTGATTGTGTATACTAGTGTATTTATTTATGCCCCAGAGACGAGATTAAATTGACCAAATGTGATCACCTAATTGTAAGACCTCAGCAAAAAATCATCTACTTTCTCCATCAGCAGAGACAACATACTGCCATATTTGCAGTCATGGGGGGCACCTGACGTGAGCTCCTCCTGGTATAAAGGAAAACAGTGAGCTACCTCCTTTGGCAGAGCGTTGCAAGTTAAGACCTTTACCTTCTGGTACTTGCTTCCATCCTATATCCAGAAAAGCTCATGTTTGTCAGCCTCAGGTCAAGCCATTGGATAAGTATTCTTGTATTATAGTTTGTAAATAAATAAATATGGATGGCAACTCTGCTTACAATGTGTGTTGGTTTCCATTGAGTAGTTTGGGATCAAACTTGGCCCAATGTTCCCCACTGAATTTAAATAGGATATAGATTAAAAAGCTATTTGTCTAGAAGAGAAAAGGAAAGAGTAAAACAAATAATTAACAGCAGCAGCAATTACTGTTACATCTTCCTTCCAAGGTCCTGAGAAGAATAGGCGTAAGTCATGGATTGTCTGAAGCTAAGCTGATCTCATGTCTACCTTACTAGAATCCAAGATGCTGAGAAACCTACAATCACCAATCTGGTTCTTCCAAATCCAATCACATACAATCAGAAACTGTAAACTGCTGAAGCCACAAGCATCAGCAAGATATGTTTGGACTGGAGCTCTACAAACAGGTGTACTGTGAA
>NW_017729015.1:3570929-3585055 GCF_001723915.1 Gavialis gangeticus
CACTAGTAGTTATATTCTATACCTGGAAAATTATAATAAATTTATAAATTGTCCATAAAAAGAATCTAATTACTGGGGGAGGGGGGGGGGAGAATATTCTCTAGTTATGAACAGAACTGTAACATGCACGCTACTGTTTGCATTCATTACTGTACATTAGTCCGTTTATCCTTTCATGTTCTAGAGAAACTTGCAGCATTTTCATTTCAGTGTCTCTTTGGGCTCAGAATTAGCTATGTAAAATTTATTAGCAAATTGTGTCTTTTTAATGAATTTCAGTAACACACAAGGCATTGAAGGTGCTGCATACTGCAGCTAATTGGAACAGGACCTTGGGGGGAAGCATAAGACTACCAAAAGTGCTAGTGGCTATTGATAGGGGTTTAGGACAGAGTAAGCCATGTTTTCAAAACATATTAAGTGACCTCAGCAACAGTTCAGCAATACAGAGCCAAGCATGGGTATTGCAAAATAATTTGGGTAACTATGATATATAGAGGGTGGCAAAATACAGAAACATCTTTCTGAATTCAATTAAGGGTAAAAAAAAGAAGTAGAACAAACAGTTTCTGGAGGCATCAAGCATTATTCTTGATAAGTTAGGCTGAGCTAGGTTTTGCATTTTTTTTTTTTAAATGCAAGGTGTCACAGGGCGCGGCATAGGAGCAGCCTGATCTCCCTAGCGTCCCTTACCGTGCCAAGTTAACTGTTTGGCACCCTCTGTCTCACCCACCACATCTTGCTGTTAAAGATGCATCTTTAAGGGAGGCTGCCTTACTGTTCTCTATGACACAGTGCTATGTTCATACTAGCCCATATCCTCTAAGCAGTGACCCCGTGCACCCCAGTCTTACGGGCTACGCGTGCCTCCAGCCTCCCCTTTAGCACACCCCAACCCTCACAGATGTCCCGGACGTTGACTGGTCAGTTTGCTCTCCGCGCCCTGACTGGCGCTCTGGGCTTGCCACACAACTGGCACCTCCCGTAGGCGCCCTGACCTTGCCCCTCAACTGGCCTCCTGGCTAACGCCCCTGGGCTTGTCACGCAACCAGCTCCCTTACTGGTGCTCCTGAGCTTGTCATGCAACTCGTGCCCTTTTGCCAGTTCCCTTGTATTCGCTAGCCTACTCAGGCCGGCCCCTGAGCTGACTCCTTTAAAGTTTCTCGCTAGCCTCCCACTCTGGGCTTCTCACTTGCACACTTTGTCCTTCTCCAGATTTTTCACTGCGCCCATCACCCTCCCTGGGGCATGTCCCGCGCTTCTCATGCCCGGGGCTCAGGTGGCCTGTAGCTGTGCCTGGCCCCCTTGACCCCTCTCACGTGGGGTATTAAGCCCCAGCAAGTACCAGCCTCACGGGCTGGGGCTTAATACCCCACACGCAGCGCCACACCAGCGCCAAACAGCTGTGCCTCCCAGGCACTGCTTCCTGTGCCCGAACAGGGCACCCAGGAACCCACAGATTATTGGGGAGCTCCCGTGAGGCCTCCTCATACCCCTACAGCCTCACCTGGTCCTCCAGTGTAACAATAACCACCAAGAAACATAAAACCATAAGCTGACCGGCTACAACACAAATAAGCTTCCTGGCTGGTCTTACATAAAGAAAACACAAGCTATGAGCCAACTAGCTATAACATACACTCCACACTGCCCTGGCTATTCCTCATCTCCATCAGGGTCCTTCCCTCTCCACACCATTCTCCGCTCTATCAGGCAGTAGGGCACCCAGGCTGGTTTACTCTACTTTGCTCTTCAGCAGAGCCGTTACTCCTTTGGCTGCCAGAGGGGAGCTACCAGCTAGGCTTTGGCCTGGGCTGTTTATAAAGGCCCGGCCCTGCCCCCTGGCAGTCAGCTGACCCAATCAGTTGTCCTAGCAACCCTCACCTGGGCTGCCCTGAAGATTGGCAGCTAAGCCCACACCACTATTACTAGTAGCAGGCACCCCCGTGCCCTGCTACACAAGGATTCAAAATTTTTGTAATATATAAAAATCCAATACATCCTCTCCCAGTTTACAGCATTTAATTTTTTGGTATGAAAAGAATTTTCTGATAATTAACAGTTGTTAATTAGCTGTTGAGTTAAAATCAATTGTAGGATCAGTTCAATTTAATATATCAGTCTCTTCTTTATTCTAACTACTCTATTATTCAAGTAATATTTACTTTTCAGCCTTTCTGTATAGGTAAAATTCAGTGAACATTTGTACATAAGTTATATTGGGGAGGGGTGGGAAGCATAATTAACCAGAGTCATTAATGGGGGTTGTCTCCATCTGTTATGTTTTTATAGGCTACTCAGGGTCAGGTCAACAGCTCAGATAACTTGTAAGTGAGGCCACTATGATATGACATTAGAAATAAATCAACCAGTCACTGGCTATAATGAATCAGTGGCACAAAGACAACTGATTTTTTTAAAGGTTCTGGAGAGCCACAATAGCTTGAGCAAAAGTGGTTGAAATGCTTTTAAGGCACTGCTGTCTCAGCTGATTCTACTGTTCAATGACAGCACTGCGGTGCGGATTCAGACAAGGGCAAAAGGGAAACCCTTAAAGTCCTAAATCAAAAGGAGTTGGGAATTGGTCTTCCTGTAGCTCTCTTTTCCCAGATTCCTTGTCTCTGGATCACAGACCTCTACGGTAATAAGACACTTATGAATTATGGACTAGGTTGAGCAGTACATTGGCTACTTTGCATTGTTCTAATATGCTAGGGATTTCTTCTTAAAAAATCATTTTGTTAAAAAAAGGTTGATTTTAAATATTTTCAAAGAGTCACAGATATCCCATGGAAGCATTCTATGGGCTTATTGCATCTTGCTTATATGTGTGTATAAGTTTCTTAATTAGATAGATAGACAGACAGATAATGAAGAAACTTACAGGAAAAAGTAAACCTGTATTTTGAAGCAGTGAAACCTGGGAGTAGCAATTAGTAAATTAAGGATAAAAAAATACAGGGATGTTGTAACCAAGCATTATACACCCAGGAAATTAAGAGTTCAGGTTATACTTAAAAAATCTGAACATAGAAACATGCAGGGAAGGCACTCAAAAAGCCTCAACTCCACCCTGTATTGATGCCATGTAATGAACATGAAATTATAATTTTAGATTTTGTGGTTCTAGGTTAAACATACAGAAGGGAAAGAAGAGGGAAAACAAGGCAACACCAAGAGAGTTAATGTAGCAACTCTGCAGAACATCCTTGGTAGTAATCATGGAAAGTTAAAATGACAAACAGCTTAAAACAGTCAGGCCACCTGGTAGTTTAAATGCCGGTGCTGATTAGCTGAAATGCTCACATAAGGCCACATGTTCTCCTTGCAACATCTAGTACCATGCTGGTTAACATGGCTGGTTCTCAAATACTTGGAAGCAGGATTTTTTCATTTAATCTTCAGATTCCCAGAGACCCATTACTTTTCAGTCTCAATGGCCAGAATTTGAGAAGATGATTGAAGCGTTAACCCTGCAATACAGAACAGGGCTGTGCAACTGGCAGCCTGTGGGCTGCCAGCCTGTGAAGGGTTAATGTGTGGCCTGTGGGCTCCCACCCAGTTGCCACTCCCCACGTTGCTTCAGCTGCTATGGAGCAGTAAGTGGGCTCTCAGGTATAGGGAAGAACGCCGGAGGCCCAGTGAGTTTGCTGCCACATGGCAAGACCAACAGAGGTAATTGGTCAGGGGCTTCCACTCCCAATTGTGGGGGCAGTATTGCCTTGTGGTGGTGCCAGTGCACGGGAGGACTCATGCTGCTCATGTGGCAGTGGTTGTGGGGGTGGGGAGTATTGCTTGTGCAATGGTAGAGGTGGAGGGAAGGGTTCGCCTACATGGTGGTGGCAGCAGGACAGGGCCACAAGGCAGTAGCAATGTGGAGCTTATACTCCTTGTGTGATGGGGGAGCTGTGTGCAGTGGGTTTTCCTGAGGAACTTGTGCAGCTGCCATGGAAAACAGTCTGTGTGGTGTGCAGCCAGCAGCCTGTGGCTTGTGTGGCATTTAGCCCCAGCTTCTCTGTAGTTAGACACCTCTGATATAGAAGATTTCAAATGATTTGTAAAAGGTTGCATTTCATCACTGGGTAGCATTTGACAGTAAAAATTCAGCTGACTATTTCTTACACTGTAAGCTGCACAAACGTTAATCAGCTTAGTGCTGTTCGGCTTAGTAGAGCAGTCACACCCAAAGGTGAAAAACTCTCTCTGTCTATCACCATCACAGCTATAACTTGTAACTAGAGCAATGGTTCCCAGCGTTTTTTGCTGTGGCCCGCTGCTGGGAGTGGAGTGCAACGACTGCAGTGGCAATGGACCTGGGGGCAGGGGAGCTCCAGGCACGCGGTGTGGCTCGTCCTTTGTCTGCGGCACTGCTGGCATTGCCCCCATGTCCCTCATTTGGATCATGACATGAGGTTGGCAACTGCTGTACTAGAGGACTGGTGAGCAGGGGCATGACTAGGAGCCTATGGACACTTTTACATATGTTCCAGGAGTGAGGGGGTACTGCTTTAATTAGAGTGGCTCTAATTAAAATGACACAGTATTTCATATATCAGCATCCCCATGCTTTAAAATGGCAGTGGGGACACTCGAACTAAAGCTCATTCAGTGAGCTTAATTTCAAGCAACCCTGCCACCATTTTGAAGTGCAGGGATGCTAATACAAAAGACATGGGAAGCTGCTGGAGCACAGTAATTATTACACTCCAGCAGAGTCGATTAATTGAGTCTGTTCCTAGACACTGTAATTACAGCATGTCAGAGCAGACTCCATGCTCATATACAGGCACCCTATATAAAAAGGGGCTCAATGCTTTTTTTCTCTGGAGCTTGGCCTTCCCCCCCCCAGTACTTTTATCTTCTGATTAATATGTAATTATGTATGCAAAGATGAACAGCTCCAACAGACAGACTGAAAGACCCTCATTGTCAGAATAGCTAATAGCCCACAGGTGAGGGTACTCAGCTAAAATGTGGAGCAGTTGGTTTCTAGTGCCTTCTATGTCTGATTTAAGCCAGGGACTATCCAGGAGTCCACAAAAACAATCTTCTGGACACAAAGAAACTTATGCCAAAAATGGCAAGTTATTCCAAAAAGTTCAAGTTTCAGTAAATTGACTTTTTTCTACCTAAATATGAACCGCATATTCCAGTGCCAAACAAAGATTTGTCATGACTCTCTGGGCCACAGAGTGGGTTAGGATCCCAGAAAGACTGGTGGATCTGCAAACTACATGTGTTCCTTTCTGAACAGGGAGTGATGCTGAAGTGACCACCAGAACGGCTCTGTTATTGAGGTTTTAGCAGTAGTCTGTGAGCCTGGGAGAATAATTTGGATCTCATTCACTGATCTGAGCCCTGTGGACATCCTCTATGCACAGTCCAGCTGAGTAGACTGGGAATGGGATCTGAAGTGGAGATATCAAACCAAGGCAGATGCAAAAATAGTAGAAGTAAACTCATTTTAAAAAGCTGGGAAGGAACTGATATTGGTGGGTGCTATCACTGTCACTAATCCACCTTCCCTTGGTGTTTCAGTCAGTCTGGGGGTTTGCCTGTGTAGGCTCCACCTCTGATGGCTCATTCACTAGCATTCGAACTATATGAGGATGCTGTTCTTATCTTGCATTGTAGAAATCTTATGTTAATTCTCAGGTTAATTCTTCATGTGTGAAACTTCAGTTGCTTTCCAAGCTGCCAGTTCACAACATGCTTACTTTGTATACATTTTTTACTCCTGGTTTAATTTAATTGCTCAGTTTAACATTGTGCCAAGGTCATACATTTAAATAATATACTGCATTCAGTTATTTTATTGCGGGAAGAAAGGAAATTAAATACATCTTAGCCTTCTTTTTCTGCTTCTCAAATTGCCTTTTCTGTCCCAAAAGGTAAAAAGAACAAGCTCTGATGTTTTGCTTTAGTTCAGACTTCTCCAGGGTTGCTATACAATTGAAAGTGAAGAACATTTATCTGCATCAGTGCAGTAACACCCGAGGCCCATGATCCAACATGAGACTTGGAGATTTCTGACCCACAAAGCTTCTGGGTCATGCCTGTACCAGTTACTAGTAAATTAAAAAGAGGTTTAGGACCCAGAACTCATATAGATCATCAAGTTCGACCCCCTGCATAGGCAGAAAAGAGCGCTGGGTTCAGATGACCCCAGCCAGATGCCCATCCAACCTCCTCTTGAAGACCCCCAGGGTAGGGGAGAGCACCACCTCCCTTGGGAACCCATTCCAGATTTTGGCCATTCTAACTGTGCAGAAGTTCCTCCTAATGTCCAGTCTACATCTGCTCTCTGCTAGCTTATGGCCATTATTCCTTGTGACCCCCAGGGGCGCCTCGGGCACATGGGCGCATGGTGCAGCATAGGTGGTTACTGTGCTGTGTGCACAGCTCATGATTAGATCTCACTGCTGTGTCACCATAGCAGAAGTGTGCCACTGTGGCGACATAGCTGGCAATCATGTGCAGACCCACGTGATTGCTACATTGCCATCACCCATTGCTACCTTGCCATAGGGCGATGTGTAGGTGGGCCAACATTATTTTATTCTGAAAACCTTTTGTAATCTCCTCCTGTAATACCTTAGACACCCCAACCATGACACATCACATAGTTTAAATGTAAAATCAATGCTTCAAACTCAAGAGGTCTGGAGAAGAGATTCAGAGAGGCAAGATTGTCTGAAAATACATATTTGAGCTGGCAAGTACATATGGTGACCAAGTTAAAGAGTACATTTCTGAAGCACTTGATTTATTTCTAGATACAAAGAGACAGGAGAGGCACACAGTGGATTTTAAGACAGAAGGGTATTACTATATATCAGGTTTTCATTTTGCCTATCTCCTGAAAGGAAAAGAATCCCAGTGAGGTTAATTTAAACAGTAAGTTATATTTCCCATTCTCTCAATTTCCCCTTCTCCCTTATGGCTCGATGGCAGATGCTGTACTGACACTTACCTCGGAGCTAGGAGGATGGAGAAGGGCTTCTGTTGGAGACAAGCCAGAGTCATACTCTGGGGAGGACCAAGCAAAGGAGAGTGAAATTTGGGGAGCTTTTTGATTTTCTTCTACAAAGATTCATAGATACGATAAACTAGAAAATCCAGTTCCTAATGTGTAGGAAGATCCAGCACAATATAAAGAAGTAATAAACTATAAAAATCTATTCCTCCCCCTGTGCCTTAGCTTTCCCTTCCTGCTGTCCAAGGTTGTGTTGAAAACGCTGTTTCTAATTGATACAAAACAATGGCTCCTGGGTTATAAGGCTGAATATATAGTTAGTGTATCTGGCAAATGGTGTATTTTTAAAGCCAGATAACACCTGTGAGAACTATGTATTAAAAAATAGCCCATTTATAGCCTCCATTCAGGAGTTTCCACTCCAGATACTGTGCATCCAGCTTAGCAAATTCTTAGGTGATAGCAAACATTTCCAACTCTCTGTAGATGTCTAAAAGATTAGCTAGAAACAGGGATTTTTTTATGATTTCAATTCAGCAGGGAAAGAACTCCTAAATTTTTCCTTCAAGGGCTTAAATCTCAGTAATTATAGGATACAGTCATACAGTGTATGCTGGCTGGAGTATCTACCCTCGCTGCCAGGAAAGCAGGTCAATTACCAGTAATGTACCACATAACCGAGAGAGAAGGCTGGTTTGAATTCTGGTCAATTAGTGCTAAACCTCTTTTGGAACAGAAAGGTAAACTGAGCTAATACAGCTATGCAAGACTTAATATTTCAGCACTGAGCTTAGGTAGCAAAGATTTAGTTGCTGCAACAGCAGAGACCAATACAGTGTTGGCCCCAAAGCAACTTAAACACTTTAGGCCAACCTAGTAGAGTGCTCAGCCCTCTCTGCTCCCACTTAAGGCGCAGATTCAGAAAAAAAAATACCATATCTATTTAAGAATAGGACTGAAGTGTAGGCTTAACTTTCAACATGCCTTTATGTGCTTTCCAGGTCTGAGGTTTGTAAGGGGTTACAGATTCCTGCCATTCACATGACTATTTTAAGGAGTGGGGTATAAAACGAAAGGCGGAGCCAGTGCTACTGGAGCTGCAAAGGCCTGTGGAGGCTAATGCCTGGTATTTAAAATCGGTAGTTCTGGTTTTGAGTTAGTATCGCTGGAAACAACCTGTAGTTGTGACTTTGTTTTCACAGGTGGGGAGTCTGCCTATCAGCTCCCAGGACCCAAATCAGAGGGAGGTGAGAGAATGAAACCTCTCTTTCAGTTAGTGTTATTTGCTATAAATATCAACACATAAAAAAGAGTTTACAGTCTAGACTGACAGAGTACCTAAAAGGGAGATGCTGCAATACAGGCAAAGGTAAGAGAAAGATGATACTGAGAGGACAAGATGAACAGGCTACATGCCCTGGGAAACTAGAGCAAATGTCCAGAAGGAAGCCAAGAAATACTGGCTCGATCCTCTCCTGCACGACGAACCAGTTAGTGCAAGCAGGGATGCTGTCAATGAACTGGTCACAGCCACCTGATACTCAAGCTGTCCTGGCCCCTACCCTGGCAGAACTGAGAGCAGAAAACAACCTGTTATGGTCCCTAGGAGCCTATACACCGGTAGACAATTGGTAGAGTCCAGATCACCCTGCCTTAGCCTAGACATACCCTTTTAAGCCCCTTACGTGCCCTGTATGCCAAGGTGCATGGAGAGAATTGACACAAGAGATAATTACATTGCTTGATGGCAGCTGAGAGCTCCCTTATGCCAGGGGGAATTCTCAGTGGCTAGTTGGACCCAGTTCTGCCATTGTGCACCACCTAGCAACACGAAGAGCACTGTATCAACAGGGTGTCTCTGGTTCATACTGTTTATTACAGTACGTGTTTGGGGTTTTTTTATGCTACCATAATCCAGGCAAATATGTTACCTCTCTCTCCTTTTGCTGTGTGGATTCAGTTGAATGTTGGAGCTAGGAGACTAGTTTTATTAAACAAAGATGGAGATTGGAACATAGACACAACTGAGGCCATCACTTCTCTGGCATGTGCTCTCACAAAGCCCCCGTTGGGAGCTATAAGCAATTTTAGAACCCAGGAAGAGCACATGTATTTCCATGCACTTCACGTGTTTCTCTCTCTCTGAAAACAATCATACAATCACAGAAAATTAGGGCTGGAAGGGACCTCAAGAGGTCATCTAGTCCAACCCTCTTCTCAAAGCAGGGCCACCTCCAACTAGATCATCCCAACCAAAGCTTTGTTTAGCCAGGTCTTGAAAACCTCCAAGGATTGAGCTTGCATCACCTTTCTGGGTAACCTGTTCCAGTGTTTTACTACCCTCCTAGTGAGAACGTTCTTCCTAGTGTCTAACCTAAACTTCCCTTGTTGTAACCTGAGACCAGTGAGAAAAGTCTAGCCCCACCCTCTTTCAACCCCTCTGCAGGTAGTTGAAGGCTGTTACTAAATCCTTTATTAGTCTTCTCTTCTTCAGAGTAAATAAGCCCAGTTCCCACAGCTACTCCTCATAAGTCATGTCCCCTAGCCTCCTCCTCATTTTTGTTGCCCTCCTTTGGACTCTCTCCAATTTGTTCACATCCTGCCTGTAGTGGGGGCTCCAAAATTGAACACAGTACTCCAGTGGTGGCCTCACCAGTGCTGAATAGAACGGCGGTCATCCTTGACCTTCTGGAAACACTCCTACCATGCAGGCCAGGATGCCGTTAGCCTTCTTCACAACAGGGGCACACTGTTGGCTCATCTTCAGCTTACTGTCCACGGTAACCCCCAGGTCCTTTTTTGCAGACCTGATGCCCATCCAGTCAGCCCCCAGCCTGCACTGGTGCATGGGATTGTTCTGTCCTAGGTGTAGGACTTTGCACTTGTCCTTGTTGAACCTTATGAAATTTCTTTTGGCCCAGTTCTCCAATTTGTCTATGCCACTGAATCCTAGTCCTACCCACTAGGGTATCTACTACTCCCTCCAGCTTGATGTCATTTGCAAACTTGCTGAGGGTGCACTTCATTCCATCTTCCAGGTCATTAATGAAGATATTGAACAAAACCAGCCCCAGGACAGATCCCCAGGGCATTCCACTTAATACCAGCTGCCAACTAGATATCGAGCAATTGACTACTACTCTCTGAGCCCAATGCTTCAGCCCATTTTCTGTCCACCTTACAGTCCATTCATCCAGCCCATACTTCCTTAGCTTGCCTGCAAGAATGTTGTGGAAGACTATCAAAGCCTTGCTAAAATCAAGGTACACCACATCCACTGTCCTCCCCGTGTCCACAGAGCCAGTCATCTCATCATAGAAGGCAATCAGGTTGGTTAGGCATGACTTGCCCTTGGTGAATCCATGCTGACTGTTCCTAATCACCTTCTCCTCCTCCAAGTACTTAGAAATGGATTCCTTGAGGATCTGCTCCATGATTTTTCCAGGGACTGAGGTGAGGTTGACTGGTCTGTAGTTCCCTGGATCCTCCTTTTTCTTTCTTATATATGGGCACTATATTTGTCCTTTTCCAAGCATCTGGGACCTCGCCTGATTGCCATGAGTTTTCAGAGATGATTGCCCATGGCTCTGCAGTCACATCAGCCAATTCCCTCAGCACCCTTAGGTGCATCCCATCTGGCCACATGGACTTGTATATGTCCAACTTTTCTGAAAAGTCCCTAACCAAATCATTTTTAAATAGAGCAGGACAGCATAACGTCTGAGCTTTCAAAGCAATGCACTGTCAAATACTCATATTCATCTGACCAGGTGCCAAAACAGCATAAATAAAACCCACAAGCAGCATGTTTGCTCACCTTTCACCACTGCCAGAATTTACAGTGGCATAGAATTGATTAAAGTGAGAGAAGAATCAAATTCAAATTCTGTTTGGATCCAGAATATAAATATAAGGCAGCTTTTTAGTTAGAGAATGATCATCCTGTTTCTTTTCCTCCTTGGGTTTCACTGGGGTGAACTCTAACACTAAGTAGGGATTGTGAAATCGCAGGAAGACTGTGAGGTCTTTGGTAGCCAGCTTTCTTGGCTGGCTCACTTCTCTAGCCTTTCTTATAAAGGTCAAGAGCAAAACAGATGCAGTCCAGAAACAGAGTGATTTGCAAAGCCCCAGGTTCAGATGTTCACAGATAGACCACTGCAAAAACTCTGGGTTCAGCTCTGAAAGTACCCAAAAGTTGACACATTTTTCCACTTTGCTAGATACCATATGAATGGCACGGTGACCTTAAATGCCACAATTACTCTTAGAAATGCCTCAGTTGACTTGCTACTAGTGAAAATATGTCTTCAGCCTTACTGCTGCATGTAGGAATATCAAAACTGCCACAATGAACCAGGCCATTCGTTCTGCAACTGTCTTCAATAGCAATTAGTACCAGATGACTCAGAGGAACAGGCAAACCCAAAACATATTAACAGGAATAAGAGAGAGGTTTCTTCCTACCCATAGGCAGCTGCATCGTGTCCTGAAATCTGAGGTTGATATTTCTTATGTATGGCTTCTTTTGGTGCTTTGGGAAAGGAGTAAAAAGAGCTTGTCCTCCTATTCACTTCAATTCTGTGCTCACCTACTTGCATCTTTTTTCTCTGAAATGGTAAAGCAGTTATGCTGACTACTGCAAGCATTTCAAAGTGAGTCATTTTTTAATGTTTCATTGATTTCATAGAGTTCCTCCACTGCATCTAAATTAACATTGACAAAATCTCAGATGCTCCACACACATCAATCTCTGTAGTGTTTCAAGAACAGTTTTAGGGAGACCCTGAATTTACATGCTGAAGAAATTTTTCACATGTAGGTTTCACATTGCCTACCATGCTACCATAATGAATGGACTACGAGGTGTTGTGGCCTTTGGATCATGAAAGGATAGGTCCAATCATAATACCAAGACTCTACACAGCTGTTTTCAGACAAGCTCACCCCATTAGTGCAATACTGGAATTATACATATGCGGGTGGTTTCCCTCTTATTAGAATGGCAGGACAATACAGCGTATGTTTCACATCAAGGCTAATCATGAGTAACTGATTTCACAACAGATCTCTCATTACCATAATGGGAGGATTGTATATATGTGTTGTTTAAAATCAGCTCTCTCAATCAATTCTATTGGCTATCCAAGTGTACTGCTGGTGTCATAGTAGCCTCCCCTGCTAATCTTCAAAGTTTAAAAATCACTTCTATATTTCACTCAATACATTTAAATACAAGTAGTAATTTTAAAAAAGGAACATTTAAAACACAAAGCCTAGCTAACATGAAATAAGGTAGTTGAATTCCATTTTTAAAGTAAAAATGTGTCTCCAACTTTAAGTCGCTCTATTTTTTTATACATATTACAGCAGAACTGTCCAGCAGGCAACCCGAGGGCTACATGTGGCCTCCATGGGGTTAAGTTCAGGTACCCTAGCTCTTGCCTGGCCACTGCTCCCCCCATCACTCTGGCTGCAACAGCACCTGGAGTCTCTGGGCTCTCTTCCCCTCCCCTGGCTCCTGCTTCCTGCCCCTGCCAGGGGGATTCCTCACAGCATGAAGCCTATGAGCCAGCAGCATGACCTGGTGCAGCATGTATGGCATGCAGCTCCTGCTGGTGTGGCCCACACGGCATGTGCCCCCAGTCACTTAGAAGTTAGACAGCCCTGTGTTACAGCAAGAAATACATTTCCATGGAATTAAAAGGGGTTCAACTATTGAAACTCCATTAAACCTTTTTCTGCTAGCTCTAAGCAACACAGAACAAACAGCTGACTTAGTCTGACCAACCCACCCTTGAAGACATTTATAGGAATCTTTGAGTTCAGATATTAGTGTTTGCAGTATGCATAAAGCAGTGTACATTTTGACCCTAAACCTGTAGTGTACAGCATATTCTTGTACACATTTCCAGTGATCTCACTTCTAAATGACTTCAGTAGTTTCTCTGCTGAAGTTTATGCTGAAACATTTTGTAAACTATCGATAAAACTTGGTATGTTGTGAGCTAATATTTCTCAGAATACCATATTTTCCTCATATATAGAATGCTCCTTTCCACCAAATATCAGGGTATCAGGACCGTGTGTATTAAGCGGAGAAGCTGATTTCCTGCTTGGGGTTGATTCCTGCTCTACAATGCAGCAGGTTTGGTATTACTGTTCAGGCAGCTGAGGGATACAGTTGACTTAATGGATC
Source organism: Gavialis gangeticus (assembly GCF_001723915.1). Classification (NCBI taxonomy): domain Eukaryota; kingdom Metazoa; phylum Chordata; order Crocodylia; family Gavialidae; genus Gavialis; species Gavialis gangeticus. The sequence goes on from NW_017729015.1 coordinate 3,584,102, forward strand.
ATTGCTCTTCACTCTACATGTATTAACAGTTGTCTCTCCTTTTTAATGTTCTTGATGTCCCATTACTCAAGCTAACCTTTCTTTGTGTAATTTTGCTGTCTGCTAGCTGCTCCTGGTCTCTCTCTTCACAGCCTCTTTAAGTTCTTTTTCTCAGACTCTTTAGCTGTTCAGCACAGACTCTTTAGCTCTTTTTCAAAATCATAATCCATCCACAGAGACCAGTCTTCAGCATCTAGGAATTCAGTTTTAGTTACGTAGGGAAGGGAGAGTGAGTCAACTAAAGTTTAGCCTCTGAATAACTGGAAAAATCTTTTTTCTTCATTCTGCCTTTCAAAAACAAGGGTCATTTAATATTTGGGGGCATGCTGTGTGAGAGAAGAAATACAGTATTTTTATAAGCATATAAAGCATAAGCATATAACCACTATAGGCAGAGTCATGGTTGCTCTGGTTTTATTATTGCTTTTCAGTGCATGTGAAGGTAATTATTGACTTTTATGTATGAAAGTAACTATGTGTTAAGGAAAACATCTGATAGAGTCTCCATTTGCAATTTTGTACATTTTTGCCGCTTCTGGGTTTTGTTTTGCTTTTCTTGCTTTTGTTTATTTTCGTTTGTTTTGAGTGGGAGTAGCATTTTTTATGCATAGAGTTCAATAAGTTTAGATTCATGTTAACATAATATACACTAGCAAATTGCCTGTCAAGAATGATGGGTGGCAGGGACACAGACCCACATCTGGTTCTGCCCCACCTTTGGGTCCCAGCTCATTGTTCCCCTCCCCGGTTCAGGTCCAGGCCCATTCCCCCACCTCCCTCCTGCCAATTTGAGTCTGAGCCTATTCCCTCCCTCCCTATGGCTCTGGGCCTATTCCCCCTTCCCCCTGCCAGTTTGGGTCTGGGCTTGTTCCTCCCCTCCCCACTGGGTCTGGGCCTGTTCCCCCCCCCCCCCCC
>NW_017729015.1:3590055-3590695 GCF_001723915.1 Gavialis gangeticus
CCCATGCTTCACCCCTAGAGGAGCTGCTGGGCTCCGATTGTCCCGCAACCTGGCCTGGACAGGGCCCCAGTCACTGTGAATGGGGTCCTGGCCGAGCCAGATCGTGGGACAATCAGATCCCTGTGGCTTATCCAGGGGTGTGGCCTATGGCCCCCCTGTCTGGGCATGGGGCAAGGGTGGGCTGCAGCTGCAGGCTGTGCTCAGCCTCTGCTCCGTGCCTCACTGCTGCTGCATTGCCAGCCATGTGGTGCAGTGCCACGTTCCTTGCTGCCCGGCCCACCCAGCGGCGGGACTCATGTGGTGCCACACCACTGTCAAAGCAGCAGCAGCCAGGCACAGAGCAGAGGCTGCATGCAGTATGCAGCTGCAGCCTGCCCTTGCCCCATGCACAGACCAAGGCCATGACCCCTTGGCTCCCTGATGCCACCCCAGAAGGGCTGCCAGGCTCCGACTGCCCCATGACCCAGCCCAGCCGGGGCCCAATCACTGTGAATGGGGCCCCAGCTGGGCTGGGTCATGAGGCAATCAAACCCAGTGGCTCATCTAGGGGCACAGCATGGGGAAGCCAAAGAGGGGCATGCGCCCTGCTCCCCTGGTTCCTCCCTCATCAAGCCCCATGCACTCCCCTCCCCCCCCCACA
>NW_017729015.1:3591057-3596971 GCF_001723915.1 Gavialis gangeticus
CCCCACCCCCATGGTCCCAGGAAGAGGGGCAAAGAAGCTTCCACATGGTGGCTGTAGCCACCACTCCATGCCCCAATATATGGCTCTCCAATTTGAAGGTCTGAATATACATTAACATGCACCTTTATTGGCTTGTAACAACTTACAAAAGCTCAAGAAGCAATGAGATGATAAGACCACAGAGGTATGTACAGCTGAAACTGTATCTTATTTTTCCCTGATGAGCCTTCTTAGCAAAGTGATTTGCTGATTTTTGCTAGTTTAGGTTCCAGTGGATCTTCAATGGCTAAAGGCCAAAAAGACAGAGACTAAAAATGCCAAAGAACATTCTGAAGTTACTGTGTGTTTTAGTATTATGATGAATCACCATTATAATATCATTAGTTTAGCTGTAGTAGTTAGAATCAGACCAAATAAAAGAAGACCCCCTCCGTGCAAGCAGATGTTCCGCTGTCTAAGTGAAATATTGCTCCTCCAACTCAGTTCTAAGTGTTGGACTTATAAATCTCACAGAAACACAGGATGCAGTCTGATATACTGTGCACAGCCAGAAAATTCATGTAAAAGAGCTGATAAATTTAGAAGAAAATAATCCTTTGGAATGTTTTCTGCACTAATATACATTTTAACTTTCCAAATCCCTGGGAGAGGTTTGTACACAAACTTGCTGAGCTGCTCAGTGCAATATGAGTTGGCAACTTTGGAAAGGCTGCTAAAAATAGGTCCTTGGGTCACCACAGCAAAATACTCAGCTAGGCACTAAACTATTTTAGAGCTAGTGGAATCTGAACCCCATTCTTATCCCCCAAATCCTTGTCCTGGTAATGCAACAGACAGATGGATGCAAACCTTTGCATTAGAAATGTGATTAATTTTCCTTCTTCCAACCTTATGTCTCCTTTCTACCCCACTTCAAAATCTTTTTCTTTCCCTATGCCTTGTTCTTCAATTCAGTCAAACAGGTCTCTTTGTAGTTCTGATCCCATTCATAACAAAGGTGCCCACCCTTCAGTCAAATCCACAGGGCAAACCTCTGGGCTTTGGTTGTACCTAACAGTTCAGAGCAAAGAATAGTATTAATTATTAGGACTGTGTGAAGCTTTGGTCCCTGATTTGATTCAGAAGAGATCTGACCCAAGTCAGTGGCTGAATCTCTGAATCTGAATTGAATCAGAGGACCCTTTAATCTCTCCGAATCGAATTGGAACCCTCCAAATCAATTCAGAGAGATTTGGAAAGATTCAGCGATTCGGACACAGACACAGGTTTAAATGTTTTTTCTACATACCTCTAGGTAACAGGCAGCTCGTGAATGCTGCAGTTCTGGGGTGCATGGAGTGTCCCACAGGAGAACGGGGGGCGGGGGGGGCTGCGAGCTTGGCAGCAGACCTGGAAGTGGACCAGAAGCACTTCCAGTCCACTGGGGAGCATGCTAATACCTTGAGGTATGTAGAAAAAACATTTAAAGCTGTGTCTATGTCTGAATTGCTGATTCTCTGAATCAGCATTGAATCTTCAGATTTGGATTCGGCTGAATAGAATTGGGGACAGTGATCCAAATCAACAAATTGAATCACTGTCCCCAATTCAGGCTGAATCCGAATCAAATAGGGCCTGTTTTGCACACCCCTATTAATTATATGCTGCCATTTAGAGATTCACAAATACTAAGTAAACCTCACAAATTCCCTGTGAAAGAGGTATTATCGGTAGTCTGTAGAAAATTTAGCAACTATTGGCTGAGCCAATGAGGATGGCAGGAGAAATTGCTACTTAGGAAGGTAGGACTAGATTCAAGAAGACATGAGGTAAGGCAGCCTTCATCACAAAATATATGCTCATAACAATATGGGACCTTCTCTGACCAAGAGGTTAGCATTGGCTTAAGGAAGTGGCACATGTCATTTAAAAAACATTGTGCATCTACCGTGATGAACAACGGTGTCTTTGAAGAACAGTTCTAGGCCACCCTGGAGAGGTTTGTCTAAAGTCTCAGCTGCACATGCTCAGTAGCTATGTGCGCACATATGCATGCACTGCACCTAGAATAGGATCACAAACTCTGTAGAGATGCCAAAAATGGCAGCTACATGGTTAGGTGAAGTAGTATCTACCACTATAAATGCCTATGATGAACATGCCTTCACTATGGTCTGGATCCTGCATTACGCTCAAGTGAGCCCACTCATGTCAATGGGATCTCATGTGAGGGAGGGGTTTACAACAGCACATTCTTGACCTATGTTATATTTAACAAACAAGACTCCAGGTTTCAGAGGTGGGTGACAAAATAATAAGGGTTTAGAAATCAAGACATATGAAGAGAGGTTGATGGAAATAGGCATATTCAGATTATGGGCAAGGCACTTAAGAGAGGACATGATAGTAGTCTTCAAATATCTGAAGGGATGCCATAAAAAAGACAGAGAACATGTTTTCTCTCATGCTGGTGAGAGCAGAACATGGACCAATGGCTTGAAGTTGCAGTAAAGTAGGCTTAGATTTAGGCTGACCATTTAGAAATCTTGGAAATTCAGGACACTGCTTTCTCCCCTCTCCCTCACACTCTCACAAGTTGGCAGGGGCAGGGTTGTATGTTGGCAGGGGCAGGGTTGTAAGCAGTCCCTGCTTGTCTGCCTGCAAAGTGCTCTGCTCCAACTCTTGGCTAGACTGTGCACCATGCCCCTGCATTTCTGGGACACCCATTTTAATTCTCAGCAGCTGGCAAGTACCAGCCTCTGAAATCTGGGACTGTCCTGGCTAAATCAAGACATACAGTCACTCTATTTACACTGAATATCAGGAAACACTTCTTCACTGTTAGAAAATTGAGGCAGTAGAATAGAAGTGGACTGCCCAGGGAAGTTGTGGAATCTCCATCATGGAGGACGTTCCGTAAGCCTTGGTCAGGGAAGACCTAGGACTAGCTACGCCTATCCTCTACCCTGGATATTTCCCATGCTTCTAAGCTTTGCTGATCATCATATAGAGCTGGAAATTATTTTTTCCCCCTCCTTTTCCTACACATGTCAGGGTTTTGTGTTTTTTTCAGTATTTCTTTTTTTTTGCCTTCCTTAGAAGTACTGGGTGAGGCAGCAGCCAAGGCTGGAGATTTTGACTGGGATGTACCAATGCTCCTGCTAAAACTAAAACCCAGATTTTCCTGGCTAGATGGTCTTGCTCTTTCACTCAGAGTCAGATCAGTCACCACATTTGCAGTCAGGAAAGAATTTTTCCCTATGGTCAGATTGGTATGGACTTTTGGGGTTTTTGCCTTCCTCTGCTGTGAAGGGTATTGCCCTCTTCATTGGATCTCTTAAGTATATTTTAACAACCCTTGAAGCAACAGGACACTGGTTACTAGGCCTGTGTGAATAGGGAAGTATTTGATTCAGATTTGGCTGATTTGGATGAAAGTGATTCGATTAGGTGATTCAGAGAGTCAGCACTGCCCGGCCCCATCCTCCGCCTGGCCCAGCCTCTTGGCACTTTCAAAAAAAAAAAAAAAAGCCCTGCACTCACTGACTGCAGCAAAGGGGATCAGGACCTCTGAGGGCTTGTGATAGAGGCCCCCTGTGCAGTGTAGGGAAGTGGGCAGCAAGGCTGTCCCTCTCCCCACCCCTGCCTGGCACTTGTGTGGCAGCTGCCCCATGGCACAGGTGCAGCACAGCTCGGCAGGGCACTGTGCAGTGTCTGGGAGCTGCGTACTGTCTGGGAGCTGGGGCCTCTGGGGCTAAGCGGTGCTGGGCTCCGGCTGACTGCCGGAGCCACCCCAGCTCCCAGACAGTGAACGGCGCCCTGCCAAGCTGCGCTGCACTCATGCCATGCGACAGCTAGCTGCTGCACGGGTGCCAGGTTGGGGGGGGGCAATCCCTGTTGCCCCCCACTGCCCTGTGCTGCATGAGGGGGCACTGCCATGAAGCCTTAGAGGCCCCAATTGCTGCTGCAGCCGGTGAGTGTGGGGCTGGGCCTGGATGGGGCTGGGCAGGACAGCCATGGGGGCTTCTCTTGCAGCTCCCCCTGCCTGGGAGGAGGCAAGGACAGCTGGAGGAGCCATGGAAGAACCCTAACTGCCCGGCTGTGTCTGCCTTTCCTCAGCTGATCCAAATCTCCGAATGTCTCCAAATCTTTTCCAAATCGATTCAGAGGCTTCAGATTCAATTTGGACTTTTTAATGGGTCTCCTGATTCAATTCAGATTTGGAGATTCAGTCGCTGAATTGGGCTGAATCTCCTCCAAATTGAATCGGCGACTGTAGCTTCGCACAGCCCTACTGGTTACTGTTGTCCCTCTGCTCTACCTGTGGCAGGTTAGTGTGCTATGCTTTGTGGTTGTGTGACAGGATAGACTGCGTAATTTTAGTAACAGGTTAGACAAGGATTTGCATGCAATGGTTTTGATAGTGATGACCCTGCCTCAGGCAGGAGGTTGGACTAGATGACCTCCAGAGCTTCCTTTCAGCTTTATTTGTCTGTTATTTTATAAGATGGTCTTCTACAGGCTGGCTCTGGGCCCATCTGCAGAAGAGATTTTCTGAAAGCTGAAGGCATTTATGAAAGTGCCTGAATAAGACCCTGACTGTGGGAAGATGCTATATATCTACATGTACCTCTCTAGTATGGTTACATGGAACCCATGGTCACTAAGGCTTATGTCTGCAAAGGGTCATAATGGCAAGAGCTGCCAGTCCCAGGACACTCATAATATATGAGCTCTGGACTGAAAAGAGTAGAGAGATGCATGGGAGGGGAGCACTCACTGATTTAATCCGCAAACAACATGCCAGAAGCTACAAATTTAACTCCAGAAAATGTTACAAGAAAAATCTCAATGATTACTTACTTAGTCCTTGCACAAAATTAAAAGCAGTCCAGTAAAAACACAACCGTATCCCGGTAAGAAATCATCCACACATTTTAATGTGCCACCTGCATATACTGCTCAAATCTACAAGGTCCTGAATATAAACAGACAGCCCTTTCCTGGCTGTTAAAAGGAACACTACCTCAGCTTGTTCTCAGAGCAAGCCAAAATTATAGCTGTTTGGAGATCAGAAGCATTTTAGGGTGGGACGCTTTTCCCCCTCTCTTCTTTTTACAGTGTTTGTAGCTTTTATGAATAAGGCCTTCATTGTACCCAGACCCCAGAAACGACAGCCTCAGAGGATAAGCTAAAATTAGTATTAAGTATGCTCTTGAAGCTGTCAGAAAAAAAAAAAAAAGAAGATTGCTGTGTGTTACAAATTCTGTACGAACAGCAGCATCACTGGAAAGGCTCTGCTCTTTGCTGCACCTTTTTTTTACAGGGTTAATTGCTTTGTATATATGCACCATACATGTTTGGTTCCTTGTCTGCAGGGTTACCTATTCCTGCAGGGTGCTGCATGTTAACTGGTTCCAACACACACCTTTCTGACCAGATTGCTCTCTATATGCCAAGAAAATTTCACGAAGCAATTGTTTGAGTAATTAATATCCTGCATTTACATCTCGAAAAGTCCCAAAGCCTTCTAAAGGGAGAAAATACAGAATTTATATGTTCTGTTAACCAAAAGCAGCTGTGTCAGGAGAGGAGGGGTGACATGTAGCATAGGCTCATGGGAACACCAGGTGACAATTCTTCTTTTTTCCTAGATAAAGACAGTGAGCATCAGGAACAGGTGCACATGTATACTTCGACCAGAACACAATGAAGATCGATCCACGGCATGTCTATTTTGTCACTCGGCTCACTGCTTTGCCCAGGTTCCTGATATTTGGTTCTCTTTTATTTGTGACAGGTGGACACATAGCCTCAGCTGATATTTCACAAAGCCATGGCCTTCTTTGTGACCTGGGAAAGAGTTAGGCAAGACTCTAGACAAGAGGTATATGCATCCCACTAAGCTCTTTGGCAAGCAGGGGCTGGACTGAAG
>NW_017729015.1:3601971-3607105 GCF_001723915.1 Gavialis gangeticus
AAGCCAAAATAAACAGGCGCAAACCCCCCCCCCCCCCCCCACACACACACACAGTGCAGTCTGAAAAGCTAAGGGCTATACTCCAGGCAGCCAAACTAAAAGCTCTTCTAAGAGCGCTGTGGTGAGTGCTGTAGGTATTTAACCAATAACCAATAAAAATGAAGGATGGCAGCAACAATGAGAACCAGCTGCTATACAGGCCCCTCCTTCCCCTTCCCAACTTTTACTTACATTTCATCTAGTCTACTTTGATTCCAGGGTTTAATAAAATTTAATCTCAGCATGTCTGGTATTAATTAATTAGATCTCATTCCAGGCTACAGTGCCAATTTCTACAAATATACTTGTACTTACAGAAGGGTTCAGAGACGAACTGTATCTATACCACAAGCAGGACTGGCTGCAATCCCCATCAGAAAGCAAAAAGGCCAATTCCACTACATGGAAAGATTTATTTTAAAGATATTCTAATGCATCTGTCTCTTTAATTTCCTTTGCCCTCCCCCCTCTACCCACCCCCAAGAAAGGCCTCTACAGCTATAATTGTATATCACGAACTCAACCTTTTTCTGAAGTCTGTTATACTTTGAAGTAATCCCAAAGATCCAACAATGAAACAGTAATCAAAGTTATCCTCAACCATCAAGACCACATCAGTGAAGCCAACAGACAATTCTCTGACACCAACTACTATGAAGAATTCAGGAAGGACCCCACACCAATATTCATTCTGGAACTGGAAAATACTATTCAGCCTCATTCACTGGACTAAGTTAGATTTCAAGTCAAGCAGACCCTTTCTTTACCTTGCTGCAAAAGGAGCCTCTATATCTTTGCTTAGTTTTGACATAGCAGTTAGGCTATTGACAGGAAAATCCGCACATGCATACCATGTTCTCTGTATGTACTGATTGGCCATTGAGGTCAGTCTAAAAGACTTTCCTTTCAGTCCATTAAAGTCTACTCCAATTGCTGGTTCTCAACCTGATGTAATATTCCAGCATGCAAAGCCAATGCCCAGACTGAATATCACAAAGCACCTAATGAACTGAGAGGGGTTGTTTATAACCTACAAGCGAGTATAAACTTTGCACAGGAGTTTAATCTTATTATATCCTCCTCTTTGAGATGCAAAACAATATTTATAAAATCCATCTAAAACTATAACATATAAATATTTCAAACAAATTAGCCAGTTTCCTCATGTAGTCTAATTCCATGTGGATACACAGACCACACTGGTTTGCCAGACTGAAGCAAGATCCAGTGATAACAGCAGGGCTGGACTTCATGGGGATCGTTAAAAGACTGGTTTAAAGTAGTTTCATCTCTTGGAAGGTGCCCATACAAATAGCACTGGGGGTAACCATATCACAATATTTATTGTCTCCACATTTCTTTAACTCTGTTGCATTCAAATGCCAGGTAAAACAACTAAACAAAAAACTGCCAGATTACAAAGTTCCCCTGAGATCTAACATGCAAGCTGAGTTTTTTCCCTCTTGCATATCAATACCAGCAATAAAAGTCTTGTAGAGCACATCTACATGAGACGTTTAATGTGGAGCTTCCTAATTAACTCCCCAGTAAAGTCTGTCTATACGTGCAGCCCTAGTAGGCTGCAGCAAGCTAACAAATGCCACCATAGGTTAGTACTTGTAAATACAAGCACTATCCTGCGGCAGTGTTATTTACCACACAACAATGCATGTGCAGACACTGATGGAGCTGGATGGGGCATGGAGGTGCTTCAGTGCGGGGGGCTGCTTACCAGCTAGTTCCTCACTGAAGCACCCTCATGCCCCATCCAGTCCCTCTGTAGCATGTTGAGCCGAGGGGGAGCAGCTCGGGGCTGACAGGCTGACCCCCCAGTCCGCCCCACAGCCCACCTGCTAGTCAGGGCTGCTCTGACCCAGCTCAATGTGCTGCAGTCCTGGGCTCACACGTAAATGTGGCACCTGGGAGATATAAGCTCCAGTGCGATAGCACTGGATTTTATTGTTTTGCATTAATTGCATGTGTAGATGCACCTCCAGTCTCCTTACTGGGTTTGTACAGATTTAACTCAAGCAGGTCCAAGGAGGTGATACTCCCCCTCTATGTGGCACTGGTCAGGCCGCAGCTGGATTACTGCATCCAGTTCTGGGCACCATGCTTCGAGAGGGATGTGGACAACATGGAGAGGGTCCAGAGGAGGGCCACTCATATGATCAAGGGGCAGCAGGGCAGGCCCTACGAGGAGAGGCTAAGGGACCTGAACCTGTTCAGCCTCCATAAGAGAAGGCTGAGGGGGGATCTAGTGACCTGTTACAAACTAGTTAGGGGGGACCAGCAGGCATTGGGGGAGTCCCTGTTCCCCCGAGCACTGCCAGGAGTGACTAGAAATAACGGTCACAAGCTGGCAGAGGGTAAATTCAGATTAGACATTAGAAGGCACTACTTCACAGTCGGGGCGGCTAGGATCTGGGACCAACTTCCAAGAGAAGTGGTGCTGGCTCCTACCCTGGAGGTCTTTAAGACAAGGCTAGATGAACACTTTGCTGGGGTCGTTTGACCCCAGTGCTCTTTCCTGCCATGGCAGGGGGTCGGACTTGATGATCTGCTCAGATCCCTTCCGATGCTACCAACTATGAAACTATGAAAGTATGAAACTGTCTTAAATATTTCTATGGATGACACACAAGGGAGGACAGACTCCACCACTTTTTCCCCTGAGTACTTGTTCTGGCTCTGAAGTGCCAGCAGGAAGAAGCAGCATGAAAAATGTATTTTTTGTCACTGAAGTTAGAAGTACTCCAGGTTGTAGCAGGGTTGGAGTGCTATCGTAGCCATGATGGTCCAGGAAACATCTGAGAGTTGTGGTGTTCTGATATCTTTTACTGGATCAATTGTATAGTTGTGGGAGCTGCTGAACATGTTTTCATTCATCAAGTGCCCTTCCTCAAGTCTCCAGGGGAAGATCTGCTGAGTAGAAAAGAGCAAGGTTCACTGCTAGAAGAATTCTCTTTTGTCTAGTGGGCGAGCAAAGTGCAGCTTGTGCAAAATTCTGGGTTACCCAAGAAAGGTGTAGGAACGATGCTATTACCCCCAGTGGGCCTAAGCGCCCCCATTACAGGAATAGGGAGACATCTGCATGTCTCCAGAGGATGATCATATCCTTATGTACCCTGTGGGGGTAAGAAAATCACTCCTATGCTTAAGCCAAGCAACTCAAGGTGGTTGTCCACCAAGTGAAAGAGAATTCTGCCCTTAGTGACCGCATTCTAATGTAATGCCATCCTGGCTACTCACCCTCTTAGCATGCTTATTGTAAGGCTTCATTTTGTAACTTTAAATTATTCCAATTGTGTACTTTTCCTTAGCAACTCACCTTAACACAGAGATTCACCCAATGTATGCCTGGGGTATAAACCCTACCAAATGGTACCACTCAGTGCAGGAATTCATACTCCTTGAACCTGATTGGTGATGCCTTAGTGCAGGTAAGATCCAAAGGTGGATTTCATACATTCTGCAATGCAGCTGCAGACCCTGAGGATTAATAAGAGGTCCAGACAACACTGGATTGTTCGCCTGTGGGAATGATGATCGAACAAAAAGCAGAAAGATTTGCTGCTGTCCCTGCTGAATCTGGTTAGTGGGAGGCAGAGGAGAAACTTACTCCTACAGCTTCCCTGGCACATTTTGCACAGACTGCAGCATCTGCCCTGTCTCACAATCATAAATGGGAAACCATGTTCCATGTTATCTAATCCATCCCTGCCATTGTGAGATTGTACCTTGCAGTACATTTTCTTCCAGAGCTTCAGCATCTGCCTCTTCTGCTTATGCTCCTAGTGTAACTGCAGCACTGTCCCATGTCTTGGTTGCTGGTAATGCTAACATTAACTGCACCATCTGCCTCAACCCTGCCAGCTTCTCACCCACCTCTGCTATGAGTACAGCATGTATGCAGCTATTTAATGGAATAAGCCAAGCACTCTCTTAGGTGTTGTTAGAGGGTAGTCTTTTTCCGTCATCCATTTTACCTTAACCATTGCCCTTTATCTCTTCCTTTTCACTAATGAGCAAATTAGCCCTCCCTCTGAGTCTCTCTCCTACCCCAAAAGGATGAAGTTCCTTTTGGTCCAAAGTAAATAGTCACCAAGAGTAATCTTAATCAACATTAGGCTTTTTCCTCTCCATTTCACTTTATCCTCAATCTCATTTCTAATAAGCACGACACGATGCTCATCATTCTCCAAACCATGACAAAGCCAGAAGAATGAGACTTTATTTTCATCTCTCCCCAACCTCTCCTTTCTCTATGAACAATTCAGAGAAGGGTATGCTGAAGTGCTCATCTGAGACAGCGATAAATGCAGTTTTAAAAGAAATAGAGAGAAATAGGTAGAAATAGAGAGCTGGAGCTCCTAGGAAATGGAGGATATTCTCTGATATACCACTGTTCTACATCATTCCATGTGTAGTTATTTAAGGCCAATGTCATAAACTTCTCATCAGCTTTGCCCACTGTGCAAGGCAGGGACAATAATAAAATACAGGTGTTTACAAAACAGGTTCAAGTTTATGCAAATCCCCTGGTTTCTCTCTGCCAATTACTTTTTTACTTGGGTCCTGGATCAAAAATAAAAAAAGAAGGATTGCAGAAAAGGATGGAAATGGATGTGTAGACAGAGAGATGGATAGATGGATAGACAGAACAGCAGATGAATATATTAACCTGTGATTTCTGAATCCAGAGAAGGCTGAAGAAATACATCAGTCCTAGCCGCTTCTTAAATGAAAGGTCACTGATATGATTTCATAGATTTCATAGACAGTAGGGCTGGAAGGGACCTCGGAAGATCATCGAGTCCAGCCCCCCGCCCAAAGGGCAGGAAGTCAGCTGGGGTCATAGGATCCCAGCAAGATAAGCATCCAATTTGCTCTTAAAGGCGTTCAATGTAGGTCCTTGAACCACCTCCAATGGCAGGCTGTTCCAGACCTTGGGGGCTCTGATAGTAAAGAAATTCTTCCTTATGTCCAGCCTGAAACAGTCTCACAGTAGTTTATGACCGTTCGACCTCGTCATCCCTTGGGGTGCTCTGGTGAACAAACGTTCCCCCAGATACTGGTGGTCTCCCCTGATAAA
>NW_017729015.1:3612105-3612409 GCF_001723915.1 Gavialis gangeticus
GCTCTGGTGAACAAACGTTCCCCCAGATACTGGTGGTCTCCCCTGATAAACTTATAGGTGGCCATCAGATTACCCCTGAGCCTGCACTTTTCCAGGCTAAAGAGCCCCATGGCTCTCAGCCTGCCATCATAAGGTCTGTTTTCCTGACCTCTGATCATGCGTGTGGCTCTTCTCTGGACTCTCTCAAGCTTCGCCACATCCTTCTTGAATTGCGGAGCCCAAAACTGGACGCAATACTCCAAGTATTTGGAGCTGCAAGTACAGTGGGAGAATGATGTACTGGGATTTGCTTGAGAAGCATCTA
>NW_017729015.1:3612420-3612714 GCF_001723915.1 Gavialis gangeticus
TGTTGCCTGAGGGAGCTGGCAACTCAGCAGGCTCTGCTGGAGCTGCAAGAGGCTCGTACCTGTTGCTAAGCTCCGGCGGGGCAGAGGCCTTGGTGCAGTGGGCCTTAGGGCCCTCGACCACCTTAGTCCATGCCCCTGACTGGACAGACTGGACAGAGTGGGAGGTCCCGGAGTCCTCCTTTGTCCTGGAGGGAGACGGTGGTCTACCCTCCAGCTCCTGGGGGAGAAGGGCCTGGCAGTAGGAGTCTATCTCCTGCTCACAGTCCCTGATGGCAAGCAGTCTCTGGACTGTGG
>NW_017729015.1:3613040-3630039 GCF_001723915.1 Gavialis gangeticus
CTCCTGCTCACAGTCCCTGATGGCACGTAGTCTCTGGACTGTGACCTGGAGCTCCTCCAGCTGGCATGCCAGAGACCCCAAAAGGGAGCAGACCCCACACAGGGAGGTGGCCACGCTCCCGGGCCCCAGAGCCTGAAAAAGGGACAGGCAGGCCCTGCAGCCGAGAGCAGGGGGCTCCATCTGCGTGGAGCCCGGAACCATGGGCTCCGTCTCTGAGGTGCCCGATGGGGGGGCCGCAGAGCCCGAGGGGACCCTTGAGGTGCGGCGCGTGCCCATCCGTGTCATGCCATATAATGAGCTATAAGCTCTGGTGGAATGAGAGGATATCTACTGATGAAGTCTGCCCTATGTTCATGCTGGAGAGATGCACCTGCTGCTTGCAGAGTGAAAAATCTGTCCTCTTCAATTATTGTTCATTGACAAGACAAAAAGACTTAGCATGCCTCAGTCACTAAACCAGTACAGCATGGAGCTACTATGCTTCTAGGAAAAGCAACACTCTTGCTCTGACCACAGTCACATTGCTTCCAGGCCAAAGGCTTCTCTCCAAGAAAGATTGCTGCTTTCACTTCTTCTTCACCAACAATTACAGACAGCCTGTGTCCTTTTCTCCCCCAACCATAACCTTCTACATGGCTTTCAGTCTTATCCACTCAGCCTGAAAATGATACCTCACTGCCCATCCAATACCATCTCTTTTTAACAATGAGAGGAAACTAAGGTTGTGGAACCACAAAATATTGTTATCTCTCTGATACCCACACCCTGGCTCCAAAGACACCGGTAAATTGCCAGGGACATACATCTCTGCAGCTAAACCATAACTTTCAAAATGATGAGCAATTAACAGCATTTGTCTTTCAAGGACTCGGTTAATATTTCTTGTATGAGCCAAGTAATTCAAATTCATTAAAAACATAAGAGTACAAAATCCATTGGGTATGTTCACCCAATTGAAAAAAAAAAAAGGTGTTTGTGGCCAGTATTAATGTTTGGTTCCACGAAGCCTTTCCGTGATGAGGATCTACAAGGACATCATACAATGAATTCATTTTTATGAATGGAAGTTAGGCAGGCATTGCTACTATTTTATAGATGGGGAAACTGAGGTATAGAGAAACTCAATGGTTTTGCACAGTTGCACTATGACCCTGCAGAGGTAACAAGAGAACATTGCTTTCCTGAGTCCCTGTCCCTTGTTCTGACCCTATACCCACTATTCCCTTCCCTTCACCTAAGAAAGAGCAAGCTCTCTATTTATAGAAAGGTTTTTAAAAAAGGATGTTCCCACCTCCCATGCACTGATTGTACAAGTGGGCTTTCAGTCATCTTTGCTGCTTCAGACAAAGAACGTACTTGTTAGCTCTGGATACAAGCCGACAACTTTCAGAGCTGTGAAATACTTTGCTGAAAAATCCAAACACCTGCCTTTCCACAGCTAGAGAAAATTATATCTTCCATTGGTTGCAAAACTGTATGGTGTAAGATGGGGAATTATAGACTTCACCATTATGCTCTAATATTTCCTCATTCCATTTCCAATCTTTAGGCAACTTATAAGTAGGTTAAACCTGTGGGAAGATCTGAGGAGCCCATATAGTTAGACTTCCTAGACAACTTCTGCTGTCTGTGAGAGATGGTAAGCAACTCAGTGTCCACTGTTTTCATTTTTAATTTGAAGCTCTTCAGCGATTTCTGGGAAAACACCAGGTCACCCATTGCTATATTCCAGTCTAGTCTCACATACTAGGTACCTACTCAGAAGGAAGATATCCAACACCACCTTTATTTTTATTGGAGCAGTCGCAAGCATACAAAACCCAAAGGCAAGAAATTCAAAATTCAAACAGGAAATAAGGATCTAATTGTAAGAGTAAAAGTAACTAACTGTTGGAACAACTTCCTGAGGGCTGAACTGGATTCTCCATCACTTGAGGTCTTTAAATTGAGATTGGATGTCATTCTAAAAGATTGTAGAGATGTAAGAGCAGATTACCATAATGTGGCGTTACAGCCTTAAAATGTGTGATTCTTTGGCGCTAGAGAGCTAATGCAATAGAGGTTCCCATTTAATTCTACTGTAGGGGCTAACACTTTGGCCCTAATCAGCAGCAGGTGGTCCACTCTCTCTCTCATGACTGACATTGTGCAATTATTTCTGGTTACAGAAAAGTCAAAATGAAGGAGAAAATACTAGCTGGCTTTTCAGTACATTCCCAGGGCTTTGCCTGAACTCACAGCTACATACATTGCTCTCTGCTTCCAAATCACAAACGGCGATGGGGTAGCCACGATTATATTGCCATAAAGAAGCAGACTGATTGCTCTGACTGCTGTACGTGACAATGAGTAAATCTAACCTACATCGCTGAAAGCACCGTTCAAGCTAAGCGCCACTCTCCTCAGCTCCCAGGTAGGTACAGAGTGATACCAGCAGTCTCTCTAGAATTAAGGCTGCTAACTGGGTGCTCCCCAGTTATCATCCTATTCCAGTAGGTTTGGGCCTGAAATTTCCCTGTTTTGGAACAGATATTCTTGGATAGGAAGTAAAAGGAAAAAAAGTCTTAAATAAATTGGATGAACCAGCTCTGGGTATGGGACTTAGAAAAATTACAAGTTTTTTATACTAGGGAAGAGTTCTAATCTTTGCCCACCTATAACTCTAAAAAGGCTCCCTTTCAAAGATGTTAATGAGAGCTAACACATAACAACTTTTGTTTAAAAAAAAACAGTTGGTCAAACTTTTGTTTAAAAAATAAAAGACCGTTTTAGGTCAAAGTTCTAAGTATTATATGAACTTCACGAACCATTGCTGGCAAAGGTTACAATCCATCCTAAGACTGCAAGAAGTACAAGGAGGCTATAACAAGCACCTACACCCTTTTAAAAAGCAGTCCTTCTGCCCAGAGACCTAAAAGAGCTGTGCCCTGGCTGGCTGGGATGTGATGTGTATAAAAATCAACTGGGGGATAAGGATATTAGCAAAAAATGGTGGTTCAGGATAAAGAAGAAAGGTAAAACCCAATGATAATGGAGGCCTGATCCCTTAGTACACAAGGAATCTTTCCAAAAAAAACCCCAAACCCAAACATCCTTACTGATACCTGGAATTAAAAGTCCTTCAGCATTCAGCATCACAAGATATCAGTGAAGACAAAGCTACAACTAGTTGTGGCAGACACCAGAAACCCTCATGTAACAACATCAGGAAACAATCACATAGGTTCTTGTCCTCAGGCAGATGTGCTCCTATAGTATATTGAATGCTTTCTTAGAAATCCTGCTGCTTTACCTTAGAACAGCAGCATCCTCTTGAAGGCCTTGTAAGCTCCACTCTTTATTCAGTCTTTCCAAACCAGAAGAGCAGATCCACAATGTCATTTACCCAGAGTCATGACTGTGGAAAGATACAAGCTCCCACAAAGCATGCAACAGTCCAAATGACCTCCAAGTCCCTTACCTGTAGCAATACAGCTACTTATTCATTTCTTTGACGTTTCAGTAATACTCCGGCATCAATACTGGGATTTATGAAAGGAAGTCTGTGGGGAGAAGCAAGAGAGAAGTTAAAATGTAGCTTCCCTTTGAATCAGAAAATAACACATGTGAGTGAACCGTGTTAATCTCACCAACATACATACACTGTCAACACATCCGTGCTAGTTACTTCGGCCACTCACACACCTTCACTGAACCCATCACCTCCAATGTGCCATGTGCTTTTTCTTCCTCCCTCCACCGTGCCTTTTTCACTCACTTCTGTCTTTTTTCCATTCTGCTCAATTTTTTCCTTACTCTTTCAGTGGATAATTTCCCTGCCCCTCAGTCTCTCCATGTGGAACGTGAATTCAGTAGCATTTCAGGTAGCGTTGAACTTTTGAAACTTCACTGTTTGAGGGAGTATTGAATGAGGCTAACCAAGCCCACCTGCACCTAGTTTGAAGGCTCATCTTCAGATGCTGTTATTGTAGGGTTATGTTTTTTTTCACGGGGTCAGAAATATTTGATCTGAAATACGTTTAAAGAATGTCATAGGGATCCAGACATTTTATTTCAGTTTAAAATGATTCATCTGCAGCCATGGAAAGATAGGATGAAACCTCTGGAAAAAAACAACTGAGGAAGAACCAAGAACAAGGTGGTAATAGGCTTTTGCCTCATCTAAGAAAGGTGATGGTCTCCTGTAGCTGTAGAGTACCTGAGGTGAAGCTCTCAGTGAAGATGTAACCGCTGTGACCTGTATGGCAGGTTAAGGTAGAGAGATGAGGACTAGGGTGATATCTGCACATCTCCAGAGAGCAATCCCATTCCTTCAATGGGAGCATTTACATGCCCGGAGGAAGTAACAGAATAATTTCTATACTTTAAACAAGAAACTCAGAGTTGGTCTCAAGCTGAACTTTTGTTTTCCACTAGGTTAAAAAGAAGTCTGCCCTTTGTGTGTAAGTATAGAAGTTGGGAGGAAGTTTGGGAGAGGAGAGGCATCCAGTTCATTAGAAAGAGGCACAGGAAAAGCAAGAGACTTGTCGGTTTGCATTACCTTAGTGTTATGCACTTGTTCCCCTCATCATAAAGATTACTTAAAATCAGGCAATTATTCAAGACTAAAGAGCTAAACTTGAACAGAAAACAGTTATGAAAACGTACACAAGAAAATAGATTTCCAAAGGCTTTTAAGGACAGATGCTAAATACAGATCTACAATGCAATATGGTTCCAAGAAAAAAGCAGCACAAGAAAGCTTCTGACAGCTGCTATTGTGTAATATGAATAAGAGTGCCTTCTGACAGCCTCTGCAGAAGAGCACTGCTGCAGCAGCATACTAAACCTGCCAGGCAGTGTCACATCAGCTGGATTTGCACTCTAGCATAGCCACACTTGTTAGAGCAGATGTGGTGTTCCTCTAACCAACACTGATAATCTTCAGGAAAGGTGGAACAGAGATTGGAGAAGTGTCTAGGAAAGCATTTTCACAGGCGAGTGTGTGAATGAAAGAAAGGAAGGGATTGTAACCAGTAGGAATCTATAAAAAATGTCAGAGACAATGCAAGATTTGCCCTTGTACAACTCCTATTATCTTAAGGTTTCTGCTCTCTTTATACGTTTTCATTCTCACAAGCCTCTGTGAAGTGGGCAAATTATATTATTTCTGCTTTATGGATGTGGAAACTGAGGAACAAAGTGCTCCAGTATCTTACCTAAGGTCAGACAAGAGGACTGAGCTAGAGCCAAAAATAAAATCCAGAATTTTTAACCCTAGGGCTTATGTTTTATCTGATTTTTTCATAGTTCTTTACAGGTGCTTCTCTACCACTCACCATCTTAAAAATAGATTAAAGGACCTACTGGATACTGAATGCTCTTTCTTTATTAGAAGGGTTTTTTTTGCGCGGTGTATATGTCCATGCACAAATACAGGGGCATTCAGATGTTGTTAAGAAGTATGCACAATGGTCATCACAAACATACTCAAACACACTTACTTGATAAAGCTAAACATAAGCATTGAAAATATATTTTAAGCCGTCATGAACAAAGAACTGAGACATTTGTTTTGAAGGAAAATGCTACCATAATAGAATAACAAAGGGGGAACAAGTTAAAATGATATTACAGTATTTAATCTTGCAACTGTCTCTTAAGGAAAAGGTCTACTGAATTTAACATGGATGAAAACAAGAGGATTATTTTACTAAGCATGTTAAGAAGCCACAGGCCTTATGTAAAATGAGATCTTTTAAAAATATTTTTAAATCTTCCTTTCGAATTCTGTATCATAGATAAGAGTATCGTAAAATATATAGAAACCCCCCCCCAAAACCCCACCCAGAAAGTACCCACTTTTTGTTAAAAGCTATCAGACTTCATTTGTCCCTTTCTTTAAAATAAGTGTACCCAAAGGTCTTAGAATTATTTAGGAGGAAATCAAATCCCTATAGTGTTCTACATTTAATAACATCCCCACCCACAACAACTCTGTTCCTAGAGAACTATCAGTATTCATGAAATGCCAGAAAATACTTATTGAAAAAAAAGTGTTGATCTATTACAAGCAGTGAAAAGTGTATTGAATCTAATAAATGTAAATATGAAATGTATGCTTTCCCCAAGTACAATAGTTTTGTTTCCAGATGTCTTAAGAGGTTTTTTTCTTAGATGCCCCAAATGAAATTCAGATTGTTCCTTTTATTTACAGTTAAGTCCTTTCCAATGGGACAGAATCCAGTTCTCAAAGTAGATCTAATATTCTATATTTTTCTCTGCTCATATGAAGGATAAAGGTCTATATCTAAGTGATTCAGACACTATCAATGCCATTGTGAAGGACACTTACAAAAATTAGAAACCAAACTACAGATGCAGATGTATGAGCCTGCACAGGGGCACTGAGACCTGAATATGCTTGCAGAATATAATATCAGATAGAAGACAAATACTAAAGCCATCCAAAGTTTAAGCAGAAAGCTTTCTGTGCTTTATCTTATAGAGCTGCGTACTGACAAAAAGTCTCATGAATAAAATTACCAATGCATTACATCTCAATGGGACTTCTACAGTAATTTTAAAAGGCTCTTAGTGAAAGCAGTTAACAACAGTAACAACAATTCTGCTACTGCTATTAGTAATACTTGGTGGCATGGTTGTATAATGCCAAGCATCTGATCATCTGAAAGCAGTTCCAAAACACTATTTAGCCTTACAGTGCAGCTGTGAAGTAAACATTATTATACCAGACATACCGAAAACTAAGCTTAGACAATACTGAAAGCATAAGTGACTTGCCGAAGAGTTCATGGCAATTCACTGGCAGAAAACAGAAGAATCAAGGAACTCCTGGTCTAACTATCTGATCATATCCCCTGTATAGGTATGGACCAGAATCTGAGATTGTTGGTTTTAGTGCTCCACTGATCTAAATATGAAACGCCAAGGAATGACTGTTCAACCCATCTGATAGCTTGATTGGCTTGACTCTGACCACAGACGTGGAGTGCTCAGCCATATGAAACACTCATAACAATGGAGGGTTCCATTAAGGCCATATGGGAGATGAAAAAATGCATTTAGTTTTTAATTACATTCCTGAGCATTTTTTAAACATCTCCAATTTCCTTCCCCGTTTGGATAGGGCACTGTGGAGAGGGGCTATGGACCTTCAGATATCAGGAAGAGATGTAACCTCTTGTCTGAGTTCTTGTAGAGACCATACCTGCTAACAGCCTGGCACAGACGACACTCACAAATGGAATACGAAATACATGTTAAAGGAGTCCCTGCATGGCTCGCTTTGTGCTGTTCTGTGCACATAAAACTTGACTTTAGTGCACACACAGACAGACAGCCATTCAAAGATAAGCAGCAATACTTAGCACTTGCCTAGTATTATGTACCTGTCAACTTTCTGAAAAGAGAAAACAAAAAGAAATCTGCCAGACCCCACCCCCCCTGCTAAAGCTGGCATCATTGGCAGGTATTTTTTCTTAGAATCCAGCAAAGCTAAACTCAGCAAGAGATGAAAAATATTCAACATTTCTCCTCAACAACCCTGTCCCAAGCCATCTTTGTTTTCTTTCCTTCTATCCCTTCTTTCTCCTCCAAGCAGTTTAGTCCAGTGGAGAGGAACCTAGGTGGAAGCAGGTGAGTTGGGTTATGCTCCCAGCTTTCTCTCTCTTCCATGAACTTCGCGACTTCTCCTCATTGGATATGTCAATGTTGTTCAATGTTTCAGTTTATTTCTGTCTTGTGTGTGCCTGGGTTGTGTGATCTCTCTCCCCATAGCCCTCCCTTCACTGCAAGTCAACCACCTTGGTCCTCTCCATTCTCCTCCAGTTATGGTTTCAGGATCATATGGCATCATGAGCCCCAGTTCAGGAGTTCACTACAATTATCCCCATTTTAGACCTAGGGGGTCTTTGACACAGGCAGAGGTATGACTCGCCCAAGCCCACACAAGGTGTCAGTGGCTGAACCAGAATTAGATCACTGGCTCAGTGCATTACCTCTATTGCAACTGGTGCATTTAATTCCACGAATGTTGTGCAATACATGCAAGCTGAGACAGGCACTGTTTAGGAAGCGCGTGGAAAATCTGGCTCTAGTACAGTGTTGTTCTATTTTACCTTCTTTACTGCTTGAAAAACATTTGGCCGTTACTAAAGGGAGCAAGGCTAGACACATACATTACAGTGTGTTCCAGAAATAGCACAAACTGGCTTGCACAATTTTGCAACTAAAATCTTCCTTTTAGCTTGGCAGCCTGTCTCTTTCCATGGAGCAGCTCTGCAGAGGGAAAACTGGCTTTGGGACTCTGGCTTCGTATGGATCATCTTAGGAAGATTTCCTGATTTTGAATGCAAGAGAGTCAAGTGCAAGGGGTTTGATACCCTTTCACTAGCTGCCAAGCTTTGGACATCTTATGCAAACTATTTAATTAGCTAGCTACATTTATGCTGGAAAACATGGGTTTAGGGTGTAACAAAAGTAGAGTAGTCTCTGTGGCTGGTGCTGTTCTTGACCCCTGTGTAGTATCTACTGGTTAGTAAAATGTGTGGTATTCAGTTTGCGTTGATAAGAGCCACCAAATGTTTATGATATGGGGAAAAAAACCTCATAATATAGACAGGATTCAAACAGGCTGCCTATGCATTCAAAATCTGTACTTCCTTAGCTATGCTTTCAGGACTGTAGACTGCCATAAGGATTGTTACACCTCCAGGAATGAGGTGGCTTTCTGGAGGAGTAAATTTATCAGTTCAGATTCTGCAGTTTACACAAACAGGATCTTCCACTCTGGACACTGGAGAAAAAAACAACAAACCTTCCACATTTTCCTTTCAGTGACCTTCATGCCCACTCTTTAGTTAAGTGTCCCATGCCTGTTAAAAGGATAGATGCTATTGGTCTAAACACAAACATGGAAAATGTTCCTATTAATCACACAAGTATAAGCATTCTAAATTAACTGCTTAGGGATATATAACTATTTTAAGAAATAACATTATTGAAGACCCCTTGCACTAATTTAGAAGTTGGATCTGTATGAATAGGCACTATCTACAAATAGAACAACTTATGGGGTTTTTTTAAAGTTAAGGTTACAAATGAAAACACTCAAGCTTTAGGAAATGCCAGAACTAAGCTTGCCCACGAAGCTACGGATCAGCCCCTGCACTGACTACAGGCTATAATTACATGATCACATACTATTTCCTTGCCTTACCTGTAGTCAGCACAGCTTGAACTGAGGGTAAGGAGAGGCAGCACAGACTCCCATTGATAGCAAAGTTGGCAGGTTAGCTGCTAGGCAGACCAACAGCTTCAGGGTGACTTGGCATACGTTCTGCTGGTGAGTCACGGAGCTATTGGTGAAGAAGCACTGTAATGGTGGACATCCAGTTTCCTGATCTGACTTCTGCCTCTGATATCACACTGCGGTCTAGGGATCAGAGCAATGTTCTAAATGGTTGACACGAGATTCTGACTTACTAGGTACTTAACCTCTATTCCCAAATCTGCCAGAAGCAACCTTCAAGAACCTCTCATGTTTCATTATTTGAAATGAAACAGAAAGGAGCAAAAGCAAACCAACTCTCTGAGGGTGATGTGACTCTCACCAGCACTCAAGTTTATGAACTGCACAGCAGCAGCACAGAGCAGAATAGCTGAGAGGAGAACCCATGGTCTCCCAGCACCACACCTCGTCCTAGACCGAAGCTTGCTTTAGAGGGAAGGCACACAAACTCCCTCTATAGCTCTCTCACAGACATACATTCATGGAAGATGCAAACAGGGGTGAAAGGATTAGCAAACATACAGATGCCCTGCAAAACACAGGATTTGGCAGGTCTGCCTCTTTCTGTTCCAGCAGCCTTGGCAACAGAAACAGGGAAATACCCCTCCTTCGAGTCAGAGGTGTAATCATAGCCCCTCTATCTTTTAAGCCAAAGGGAGGGGACGATACAACGAAGAACAGGAGTTCAATCTACAACCGCAGCCAAATGCTCATGATTAGTAATCACAGTACAAGTGAATTCGCCAAAGCCACACCAATCTTTACAGCTAGAAGGCAAGCATTTCTCACTTTCAAGACCCACATGTGCCTAGCTCTGTTTTTAGACAATATCAGATTTTTGCCTTGCAAGCTACCATATTCAATCCTTTTAAGGCCCTATTGTTCTCCGACAAGACTTTTTATCAAATTGGGTTATGAGCTCCAGGTCACTGGAGTCATCATCTGCGATTTATAATTTATCAGTGTCTGGTGATGTCATAGGTTTTTTCTGGTGCTGTTGCTTAACTCAGTCGTTTCTGTGTCAGTGAAGAAATGGGACTTGGGTGGGGACAAGAAAAGCAATATTTAAATTTGAGCCTTTTCACCACTTTCGCTGAAGTATCAAGGCAGAATGGGATGGGTCACTTCAGACATCAAAAGAACAGATGAAGCCTTAGATGCAGCGCTGTGTACCTCTCCTCAGGGGGGATTTACTGTCCCTTCTCATATAATGAGTCCAGACATTTTCCCTAAGAGACTTGCTTTGGAGCCTTTTGCAAAAGAGATCAAAAGCACCCGCTTGCCTCCTGGACAGCAGTGCAACTTTGCTGTTTCGCTATTTGAAAAAACGACTTCTACAGTTAAAAAACATATACATATTGGGCGGTTGTTATAGCAACAAAGGTTTCAACATGTATATATGTTTTATAGGCTCCAAACTAGGTTGTCATAGGCAACCAGTCTCAGTGCTGAAGTTTAACTCAAGTTTCCTTCTTGCCTAGTGTTTTCTGAGCCATCAGCAGCCAGCAGAGATGGCGATGGGACACCAGTACACGTCCTGATATTTACTTTTGGTGACAGTTCCTGACTGATTGAATACTCAGAGCAGTCATGCACAACTGATTCTGCTCCTTAAGAGGAGGGCAATTTTCTTTATCCCATCGGTTCTGTCCTCCTTACAGGTTGCCATAGCACCTTACCCCAGCTGGGTAACACTAGCCCATGGCTCCCTCCCAAACAGATGGCTTTATGGAAGGTCCAAAAATAATTTAATCCAGTTGCTTATGAGCTTTTAGTCTCCTTTGCTGATTGGCAGACTCTCCAGGGACCACCAGCAGAAGCAGATGGTCCAGACATGAGATCAGAGTGGGAGGCTGAGGCAGTTGATCGATTGATTTGAGTGTAAGGCTCAGTAACCTCATTTGGTATAAGCATGTCCAGCAGTACTTGCCAAGCAGGGACACACGGTGACAGCAGTGCAGGTGTTTGAGTGGAGACGCTAAGGAAAGACAAAAAGTTTGGCTCCGTTTTTTTAATACACATTTCCCAGTCCTGCCAAATTATAAGATTTACTACCCTTGCATTGTTCTGTGTGTGCCAGGTGGCTGCTGGGTTGTGTGTCTATTCCATGGGAGAATCCAGGATTTGATAAAGGAGCTGCAGGGGCAGTGACTGAAACTTCGGGGGTGGTTGCACACCAGCTCCCACCCACCAGAACAAGCTGACCATGCCAGGGTGCAGCAGGCAGGGACTTTTTAAGTACCCAAATCAGGTAAGACCACCCCTCGCCTCATCACCCACTCCCTTCCCCTCTGTGGTCAGTGGTACCTTTCTTCCCTTCTCCCCCTCCCTCCCCCACCATTGCTGCTTTCCCCATTGTCTGCAACTGCCCCAGGGCTGGAGGAAGCTCTAAAGCCAGCCCTTCCCCATTCCAGCCAGTCGGCATGGGAAGCCGGGATCAGCCAGGGACACCAGCAGCAGCAGTGTTGGCAGGGGTCCCCCTCCCTGAGCCTGCTCCTGAGTGGTGGGGAACACCCAGGGGGACTGGGCAGGGAGAAGGAACCATCTTGCCACCACTGCTGTTCCCAGCTGAGCCCGGCTTCCCGTACAGCCCAATTAAAGAGAGACAGGAGTGGCTCTGGGGCTCCCCTTGCCCCAGAAACAATAGGGCCAGCCAGAGACAATGACAGGGGCAGTAGCAGGCAGGGGAGGGGGGAAATGGGAGGGGAAGGGAAGGGAGAAGAGGAAAGCTACTGTTGACGGGACAGGAGGTTAGGGGATGCCAAGGCAGAGGGGATTCTTACCTAGTTCAGGGACTTAAAGCAGTCCCTGGCTGTTGGTTCCATGGTGTGGTCTGAAAGGGGTGAATGACTGCACCAGTGCAACCCCTCTGGATCCACCCCTGGCCAATTAATCCCCCTAACAAACTCAGAGGCAGGAAGTGGTAAAGCAGAACAATTTAGCAACCACTACTGGGAGAAAGAAAAAGGGAAGCTCGTAGGAAATCAAACGACAAATGCACTTCTGGCAGATTCCTTAAGTGATGGTACCGCATACAAATAAATCTGTGGTTCTGTGGCTGCCAAGCTAACACAGCTTGTCCTGTTCCCCATGAACAAAACGCCAGACAAAAGGCAGGGGCAGGCTCATCTCCTTTCTCCATTCCTGTAAGCCTGTATGGTTTAGACAAGCTGATCCTGTACAGTGTACATCAGTAAAAAAGAAAATAGGAGGCAATGGGCATGTTTACATGTGCATTAATATGGCATTGCTACTGTGCATTAAGTTTAGTACCTCTAATATCAGGTACTACATAAATGTGCAGTAGCTGGCAGTAATGCACAGTAGCAACAGTGCACCGTCTTTTTGTGATACTTAATGCACAGTAGACTAATTCTACTATGCATTAGCACATTAGCACATTTTTTGCCATGATGTGCTAATGTGCATAGAAGTAGTCTACTGAGCATTAAGTGTCTCATGTAGATGCCCCCAACAAGTAAAAAAAGTAACTAAAACTGAAGGGAGCAAACACCCGCATGGGGAGCAATTACTTTGAGGATAGGAGGAATGAAACTATGTAAGTGAATATTTAGACCAAATATTAAGAAAACTTCCTTCAACTGCGATCTCTGACATTATAGAAAGAAACCCTGAGGGAAGTGGTGGGAGACACATTAGCACATTTAACACTGGAATGGACAAAACAGAAAATGTACTGTGTGAAACAACTGTGCATTAGCCCCAGGGATACCAGGTAGATCACACATTATATGCCTCTCCATTTCTAATTGCTGTGATTCCATTATCTCTTTTCCACAGCATACTCGTTTACATTAAAGCTGATTTTTCATTCTCATTTGTTTCTAGAGGTAACCTTATCTTCACCAAAAATGTTAGCAAATAAACGCTGAAGAAGTGCAAGCTCAAACTTCTTTTCCCCTTGCTTTTATGTCTGTCCATTCTAAGGCAGGTCCTTTGGTGGTATAAACTGGTATATCTCCACTTGTGCCAGTAGAGTCTAAAGCTGTTTTATACCAGATCAGGACTAGGCTTACTTTCTATTTTAAATTTGTCTTGAATTTCATTTTTGCTTTTTCTTGGTGCATTTATTGTTGGTGAAAGGTGCTGCATTGACACCCGCCTGCCACTGCTGCTGCCCCTGCTGTCTCAGGGGCAGGTGGATGTCCAGAGTTACTTCTGCCCTGCTCCTGGTAGGCTCTGTGGGGAGCCTGGCTCATCCAGGGACAGCAGCAGCAGGTGGGCTACCCCTCCATGAGCCTACTGTCAGGCTGGTGGGGAATAGCAGGGGGAATGAGGCAGGGAGGCCCCCCAACATTGCTGTCCTGGACTGAGCCCATTCCCTGCACAGCCCAGCTGGAGGGAGGGCAAAAGCAGTGGACACCAGAAGTGGAGGGCAAGGGAAAGGGAGGGGAGGTACCCCTGAGAACAGAGAGGAAGCACAGGAGGAATTCTTATCTGCTTCAGGGATTTAAAAATAGTCTCTGGTTGCTGCTCCTGTGGCATGGTCTGAAAGGGGAGGGGTTCTACCATGGCACTGCACCCACCCTGGCTCTGTCCCTGGGTTGGAACTGCAGTCACAGGTGTGACTGTAGTATGAACAGACACGATCAAACTAGCTTAGCCTGAAACCCACAGCAGTGCAGCCGTGGTAGCATGGTAGCACAAGCCATCTCAGGAGGTAAGCTGGGGTTCCGGATGAGCTTGTACAGCCTGCACTGAAGCTTATGACATTGTGGCTGAGGTACTGTTGTCATTGGAGCAAGCTAAATTACAGCTACCTTAGATGAATTTCCATGTGGTACAATTACAGCTCAGGATTGCAGTGTAGACGTACCCATGGACTGCTGCTCAGTGAGAAACTAGCTGAAACTCACCCGCCCGTTTCCCTTCCCCTCCCTTGCCCTCTGCTAATCATCCCAAACCACCAGCTCCCAACCTCCAAGAAGTGAAGAGCAACTTGTTAGCATATAACATCTGGAACAGTTCACTCTTCAGATGCGCTTCTCCGAAGCTGTGAATTACTCTAGTATGCGCGCATGCACGTATGTGTGTGCGTGTATGTGTACATAGCTTGTAAAATAGCCATTAAGACAATACTTTGTTATTTCTAGCTATGGAAATAACAAGGCTGTTGGCCTAGAGTAGACAGATTTTACATTTATTACCCGTGCCCTGAATCAGTCATTTCTCTCTTCCAATACTCATTATTTTTCTTAAGGTTCAAAATGGAATATTTTCCCAGCAGAGCATTACTAAAAGAATGAATGCTATGCAGCACATGCACATACATATTTGGAGAGTTGTCTGAAAACAGGTACTTAATTAAACTTTCAGGCATGTGCCCATGTATATATGCACCTGCACGCATATACACAGGTGCATGCACACACACACACACATTTGAGTAATTCAAAGCTTTGGAGAAGTGTATCTGGAGAGACAACTGTTTAAGGTGTTATTTTGCTAACAAGTAGCTGTTCACTTCTTGGAGGTTGGGAGCTGGTGGTTTGGGGGGATTAGCAGAGGATAAGGGATGGGATGGGATACTGCACACCTGTCAACACAAATTTACAGTTGGCAATTTGTGGCGTGCAGCTCAGCTATTCAGCTTCCTGCTTTTGCTTTTGCTTTTGGCTGAATTAATGGTCTAGGAGCAGCAACCAATGCTGGGTCAGAGAGGGCAGCAGCAGCCTTGCTTACTGTTGGATTTACAACATGGTTCATTTACGACTATTCTGGGATGCCCCGTGGGTAACAGGAGAAGCCAAAAGGATGACGACTTATATTTTTGTCTGAGCCTTTTTTTAAGAACTTATTCTTGTCCTCTTATAAAAATAAACTGGCAGGTAGTAAATGTACTAGGCAATCCTTAAAAGTACACTTTGGAACCTTTTAGGCCCTGTATCTGCTGTAACAAGTTACAACCCATAACGCAAAGTTTTCATTAGGAACTAGACTGGCTATTACATGTAGTTGATACAAACTGGGTAATTTTAGCAATCCACAAAGTGCCAGAGGATGACAACATTTTTGAAGCAGAGATGTCTGAACAAATGGATGGATGTTGCCAGTTACCTCTTTCCTCACTGGACAGTGCAGATATAATGGCAGCAAAATTCATTACCATGTATTCATAAACTAAAATTCTTTTAGTTATGTGTAGTACTTAGAAAGAGTTTTTGACAAATAAAACTGTCGTGAAAGTGTTCATGACATTTGTTGTTCTGCTCCTTTATTTTTTAACCCACAGAGCAGCGGTGCTATAAGAAATGGAATACTTGAGCATTAAGTGTGTGCTACAATGCTGTTTTATACAGCAGCAAAGTGATTAATTAAAATTTACAAGAGTAATCCAAATGCCTAAACATGTTTCTTGGCAGCTGTCCCCGTTGCCCAGTGCCAATAACATCTTAAACTAATAACAACCTCAAAGTTGACCTTTGGGAGCTGCAAAGAGTCTCCCTTAAAACCCTCTGTAACTGGAGAAGAAAGGAGATAGACAATTCTTCAGGAAAAATAAAACACATAAATATAGCAATAACTAGGATCTTTGGGCTTCACTGAGAATAGTGCTTTCCTCAGTCACAAAAAAAAAAAAATAGTCAAAAACCCTGTATTATTACCTATTGTGCTGCATTACTGAAAGCACAGTGTGAAAGAGTGAGAAAGACATAGACTAGTTCATATCCAGTATCTGAACTTTGAGATGCTGACAACTTTCAACTACCTTTACAGTTAAAGTTGTACCAGGCATCTTCTAGAAGTAAGCTCTAAATTGTACTATAGTGGTTAAATATTTCTTCAAAAAATCCCAAGGGATGCTTGCATTGATTATGCTGTGCCTCCTCTCCTAGCTAAAATCCATTGCAAACATTTTTTCAATAACTTCTAAAACTTAGGGCCATTTTAAAAAAAAATAAAATAACAAATTTCTAAGGGCCATAGTCAGATCTAGTCAGTCACTGCGGTAAATCTGGAATATGTCTATTAACTTAAAAGAAGCTGATCCAGAATAAATTCATAGTTATGCCAGACATACATGGGTATCATTGATCAGAATCCTATTCTGCATCTAAAGGCTCCTATACATGTACATGGAGCCTGCTCTGACATGCTAGAAATCCAGCACACCAGAGCAGACTCGATTAATGCAGCCTGCTGGAGCACAAAATCTGACGTTTCAGCAGCCTTACACATTACATATATCGGCACCACCACGCATCTCCATGCTGAAAAAATGGCGGCGGGGCACTTTGAAATAAGACATGTTCAATGAGCATTAGTTCAAAGCGTCCTGCTGCCATTTTTTCAGTGTGGGCACATGTGGCGATGCTGATACATGTGATGCATGGGTGCTTTTAATTAGTGTGGCTCATTTATTAAAGCACCCGGTACCCATCCTACAGCACATGTAAAAAAGCCCTAATTGACTTTTAGATTTCATTTCTACCTGCAACAAAGTAGGATTGCCCAGATATGTGCACAAACCAGAGTTCTCTCCCTTCCAGGACAATGAACATATCACTGAGTTACATACTTTCAGAGATGTGGGTTTTTTGGAAAATTTTGAAGCGGAAATTTTTCTGGAAAATTTTCCAAAGCCCTAAATAGAGCGTGATCTGATTTAGCATGTTTATTTAACTTACATTTAGTAAACAAAACTAAAAACTTCAACGAGCTAAGGAGGATAGTTGGAGAAGCGCT
>NW_017729015.1:3630116-3638235 GCF_001723915.1 Gavialis gangeticus
AACAAATTCAAAGCTTTATGTGGAAAGAAATTATTTTTATTTAAAAATGTAAAGACAATACACGATAGCACGTACTTCCCTTAAATTGTTTGTTTAAATTTTTTTTAAAAAGGAAGAGGCACTGAAAACTGTTGGCACACTAATTTTCACACATCCAAAGAACTGTGCATGATATGCTGTGCTTTGGTTTTGATTTGACCTGCATAGCCAGTTAGGTGAATTCATAACTTGATTTTTGGTTTGAATTATTATGTGAGTGCATTTACCCTCCTGTTTACAAATCAATAAAGCATATATGTACTCTCTCGCACACTTCCTAGGGATAATCACCTGAAAAGCATTAATTACAACTTTGAAACTGCCAAGCTTGCCTAATATTGTATTGGCAACCATTCATTGTTACTAATAAATTTTACGAAACAATGAATTTTTAGAAATGGAAAATTTCCCATGGAAAAATAAAGCACTAGAAAATTTTCCGCCCCACATCTCTGCATACTTCCTCCGGTTGGATGCCTTCCTCACTGTCTCAGGTATCTTTCCCTCTTAAAAGCTCACTTAGCCAGCTTTAAGAGGATGTCCAGAGCATCTTCTGAATAATGCCTAGCTCATAACTGGGTAGCTAGGGCACTTTGATGGAAAAACGAAGATGTAGGTTCAAAAACCCTACAGGTTAGTGGGGCCTAGAACCTAGGTCTCTAATTCCCTATGTAAATACCTTAACCACAAGGTTATAAGACCAATATGTGAGAGCCCACAGCCTTTAGTCACTAATTGTGACTAAGGGTTTCTAGAATCCCCCCAGAACCTGTGCAGCCTCTTGGGCACAGCAAACACAGCTGCTATACATAGTTTCATAGATTTAGGGTCGGAAGGGACCTAGTAGATCTTCTAGCCCGACCCCCCGCCAGGGCGGGAGAACAACAAAACCCCAAAACAAAAACGGGACTCAAATGAGTCCAGCCAGGTAGGCATCCAGCCTCTTCTTAAAGACCCCCAGGGTAGGGGCCAGCACCACTTCCCTTGGAAGTTGGTTCCAGCTCCTAGCCGCCCTAACTGTGAAGTAGTTCTTGTGGATGTCCAATCTATACCTCCTCTCCATCAACTTGTGCCCATTACTCCTTGTTATGCCAGCGGGCGCTAGGGGAAACAGCGTCTCCCCCAAACCCTTCTGGTCCCCCCTAGTGAGTTTATAGACGGTCACCAGGTCCCCCCTCAGCCTTCTCTTGTGGAGGCTGAATAGGTTCAGGTCCCGCAGTCTCTCACTGTAGGGTCTGCCCTGTTGTCCCCGGATCATGCGGGTGGCCCTCCTCTGGACCCTCTCCATGTTGTCCACATCCCTCTTGAAATGGGGCGCACAGAACTGGACACAATACTCCAGCTGTGGCCTGACCAGCGTCGCGTAGAGGGGGAGGATCACCTCCTTGGCTCTACTCGAGATGCACCTGTGGATGCACGACAAGGTCCGGTTAGCCCTGCCAACCATGACCTCGCATTGTCGGCCCATGTTCATCTTGGAGTCAATAATGACTCCAAGATCTCTTTCTGCCTCCGTGCTCTCGAGTAGGGAGTTCCCCATTGTGTAAGTGTGCTGCTGGTTCCTACTGCCCAAGTGCAGCACCCTGCACTTGTCCGTATTAAAACGCATCCTGTTCCTGTTAGCCCACCCCTGTAACCTATCCAGATCCCTCTGCAATCTCTCCCTCCCTGCTAGCGTGCTCACCTCCCCCCAAATTTTGGTGTCATCAGCGAATTTAAACAGGTTACTTTCCACCCCATCATCCAGATCGCTGATGAAGAAATTGAACAGCGCAGGCCCCAGGACCGAGCCCTGGGGGACTCCGCTACCCACCTCCCCCCAGGTCGAATATGACCCATCCACCACCACCCTCTGAGTGCGACCCCTCAGCCAATCTGCAATCCATCTGACTGTGTAGGCATCTATGCCACAGTCGCCTAGTTTTTTAACTAGGATGGGGTGAGAGACGGTGTCAAAGGCCTTGCTGAAGTCCAGAAAGACTACATCCACCGCGACACCTGCATCCATGGCCTTTGTGACCTGATCGTAAAAGGCAATCAGGTTGGTCTGACATGATCTCCCCCTAATAAATCCATGCTGATTGCCCCTGAGCATCATTTCTGATGCCGGCCCATCACAAATGTGCTCCTTGATGATCTTCTCAAAGAGTTTCCCCAGGATTGAGGTAAGACTGATGGGCCTATAGTTGCCCGGGTCCTCCCTCTTCCCTTTCTTGAAGATGGGGACCACATTTGCTACCTTCCAATCATGTGGCAACAGGATCTAAACTCTGTTAGTGCCAAAAATTGCATTTAGGTGGCTAAGTGCCACTCAAATACAGAGAAGTAGAAAAGGATTTTACCCTCTGTCTTTACAAATCTTTCCTTCTTTTCAAAGCTAACATGAAATAATTAATCCTGGTTAATTTTGTAGATATTCTTGAATCCACAGTATTTAATTCCACAGATATTGCACTAAATGTGACATTAATTAAAGTCCATGCCCTATGAAAGACCATTAAAAATAGAGGATAACAGTTTCAAACTGTGATACGTAAAGATAGACATTTTTTGGTGTGGATTTAACTTCAGTAGGAGCAGTGAATGCTTTTCACCTCTTATAATCAGGCCATTTAGTTACAGGATTATATGGAGAAAGACTTGCAAAATAGAGTGCCCAAAACTGAGCTCCTAGCTCATTATAGGGTCATCTATTTCAAAAGTGAAGACAATAACACGTGACATTTGGTAGAAGATTTGCTCCATGCTCTCATCAGTACATTTACTGACTGTCAGTAAAAAAAATCATCTAAAAATGGCTGTCAGTAAAGTCCATAATAAACTTCAGCTGTCAATAAAAACACTAAGCAATTGTAGCTTGATTAAAGCCTCAACGGATAGAGATTATCAGCATCACCTGGTGTCCGAGCAGGGGTGCAGCACCCTTCAAGGAGCCTTCTTTCACCAACATGCTGCTGTTGCTTCTCAGGCTGCCTGTAATGCTCCTACGTTACAGATAGGCTTCTTTGTGGGGGGTCGTGCTGGGATAGGGAAAGTGGGGTTGGCAAGGGTAAGCCTGGAGGATGGGCTATGGGGGGAAGCATGGTGCAGAGTGCAGTTAAGGCATCAACGTGTGGGCGTAAGTGGGGTACCCCAGGCAGGAGGAAGATTCAGCACAAAATAAAACCATTGCTGCAGTCAGGCAAGGCCAACCCAAGAAAATGTTTTTTTAATTGGAAATTTATACTGACAACCAAACTTATTATTATTTTTTTTTACTATGGTTCATGTTAATACCCTAAATTTGAACCGAGTCCCTCTAACTGGTGCCTGGCAGCAGGGCAGGGCTTGGCAGAAGAGTTACATTAACATTATGTAAAACATTTATCAGTAAAAACATGTACAAGTAAAAAAAGTTTGGCTGTCAGTAAAAAGCTTGCAGATTGTCATAATTTTTTTGCCTCCTTGGATTGGCAACCCTGGTCACATCCCTCTCTAGTGGTGGACTCACATAAAGGATTACAACCTGCTTTGTATTCCCTCTGTGGGCACATCTACATGTGCATACATGTGCTGTGGTTACTGCAGGTAATAACAGGTACTAACTAAATGCACAGTAACCAGTGCTACTATGCAGTACCACTGGCTCACACCTTTTAAGTGATGCTAATGGAGCAGTAAACTAATTCTACTGCACTTTAGTGCAATAGCACGACTTTTGCCATGACACGCTAACGTGTGGTAGAATTAGTCTACTATGCATTTAACGTGTCGTGTAGATGCACCCTGTATGTGGTAGAAACCTGCACCAAGAGTCTAAAGCTGTTGGTTTTACAATCCTACTCTTTTGCCTTTATAAATTCCTTGGGAAATGATATTCAAACCCCTACAATTAAAGAATATGTATGTTGCAAAGTTAAGAAATGTCAGCATTATGTGTGGCTGCACACTTCTAATTTGGTCCCCTGGCAGGTAAGCATTATGATATTTTGTTTACCTGATTCCATACTATTTCATTCTATACTATAGGATCCTTGCCTTATTTAGCATGTCAAAATATGTTTGAGAGGAGGAGGGAAGAAGGGAAATCTAGTAAAAACTTTTTTGTGATGTTAGACAAGATCAGTCCAACAACTAGAAAGTAGGGCTGTGCACAGCTTTGATCCCTGATTCGATTTGGCGGAGACTTGGCCCAATTCAGTGCCCAAAACTCTAAATCTGAATTGAATCAGAGGACCCTTTAATCTCTCTGAATCGAATCAGAACCCTCCGAATCAATTTGGAGAGATTGGGAAAGATTCAGAGATTTGGACATAGAGACAGCTTTATTTATTTTTTGCTACATCTCTCTAGGTAGGTCATGCGTGCCTGTGATGCTGGGGCGCATGGAGTATCCCACAGATGCACGGGGGCTCCCCAGCACACTTGGCAGCAGACCCAGAAGTGGACCAGAAGCACTTCCAGTCCACTTTGGGGTCCACTGGGGAGCATGCGAGAGGCCCCCCCGCGTCCCCCCCCCATTCAGTGACTGGTGCCTTCTGGGCCTGGGGGGGGCACCTGGGGTCCCACTGCAGCTGATCACTGAGCCAGGGCAGGTGCGGGGGGGCCCCCAGCACACTCCTCGGCAGAACTGGTAGTGGACCAGAAGTACTTATTCTGCATTCCTGTGGGACGCTCCATCCACCCCAGCATCGCAGCAATCACAAGCCTCCCCTGCTACCTCAAGCTTTGTAGAAAAAACTTTGAAAGCTGTGTCTATGTCCAAATCGCTCATTCTCCGAATCAGCATTGAATCTTCAGATGTGGATTCAGCCAAATCGAATCAGGGACAGTGATCTGAATCAACAAATCAAATCACTGTCCCTGATTCAGGCCAAATCCAAATCGAATAGAGCTTGCTTTGCACACTCCTACTAGAAAGGTGAAGGCAAGGTAGAAGAGCACTTTATAGACTAACTGTATCAGAGGTGAGCCACAGTTTAGCATCTGCTTAGAGGTCAGCTGTGGCTCACAAAGTTATATATCTCTGTTATATAACAGTTAACCTATACAGTGCATCTTTACCCTACCTTCTGCCTGACTTGAGACTAACACAGCTAACTACCTTTCTCAGCTAGAAGGTTCTGATGCTCTTTAAATGTGTTTTTTAAATATATTAATATATAAATGGCTCGTCTAATCCAAAATCGATTTTCCTTACTAATCAACTGTAGAGTGTTTTTAAAGGCATAAAACATGGAATGTGTTGAGCAAAAGGGGTTGACCCCTGGCCAAATACAGGCTTTTCCCTAGTGGGCTTTTAACTCTTTCCCTGCCACTCATAAGCTATGGCTGTATTACAAGTGGTATTTTTGCAAAGGTAATGTGGCAGAGACATGGTCTTCTCAGAATTCAGATTTTGTCCATAATTTCCCCAGCTGAAGGAGGAGTGTGTGGCTCAGTGAGGTGGATATAACTCTGACAGGGGGAGGGGCCTTGTCCCTGCCACAGTGACTTTTCTGCACCTTGCATTTAACATTTAACAGGTAAACAGCAGTGGGAGATTTTCTGTTCAACTGAGAAGCGGCCACTATCCTCTGTTCCACAGCAGCATACCTCTCCTGGGGTACCCTCCCTCTGGCTTGTGTGGCCCCTCAGCCTCCTCATATCTTCCCATCCTGGTTGACCAATGGTCAACTTTAAGAGAAGGACTGAAAGATGCTCCAGGCAGTGCTTGGCCAATAGCCTGGTGGTTACAGAAGTGGGAGATACAGGTTCAAACTCTCTCTGAATGGGGGAGCGAGAGCTAGAACCTGAACCTCCCGTGCCCCGAGTAGATGCCTAACTATTATGCTAAAAGATGGGACACTTCCCAACACCCCAGGTATCAAAGGTTGCAGTTTTTTCAACTAATGTTTTGAGGACTTGAGTGCGTGCCTGAATGCCTGGAGCTGTGTAACTGTTACATAAGTTCACAAAAGGGTAATAGGGTTTGGCTAAGTGGAAGCTGCAATAATACTTATTTCATAATACAAGCAAACAAATAGTTTGTCTGGAAGGTAGATAGTCCCTGCCATCTGGGCATGTTAATAAGATTCACAAACATGTATTTAACTAAACATATTTCTCCCAGAGGCTACTAAAGTTTTTTACACTGGTGGTCAACAATATTTTCTGACAGTGGGATGAAAAGGTCCAGATCAGGTCCAAGGTGGGCTGGCACTAGGACTTAGCTGCAGACACCACTCCTACTTTCCCATGCCTGGGTGAACCCCACAGCTACCAAATACCTCTAAAGCTCCAGCTTTATCGACTGGATCCAATAGTTCTACCAGCTGAATCTGGCCTCCAGGTCATAGCTTGCTGACCCATTTTACCCAGTAACACTGAAATACATTAACACTATCAATCTGTCCTGGCTTATTGTAACAGGGAGCCTGGGGCTTCTGATACTTTAAGGAGAGAAATGGAAGCAGATGGAGCCCAGAGAGCTGAACACCAGCTAGCCACAAAAGGGAAGGCAGCAAAGAAACACTGTTGCCTGGGCAGGGAGCTGACCATTAGAGTGAGGGGGTGCAGGTGCAGCCAGTTAGGAGAACTGGTTGCAAGGGAATAGGCAGTTAAGGACACGTGGTTATGACTGCCAGTTGCAAAGCTAGCTGCTCTGCAATAGGACAGTAAGGCAAAGCCTGGCCTGGGGCAGCAAGGGGTTGCTAGAGCAGAGGTTGTAAGCTGCCATGATAACCAGCCATCAAGCCCTAATGAGAACATCCTGTGGGGCAGCAGCATCATCTTACTGGAAGGGACAGGGCTTAGGTAGTATAAAAGCCTAGGGCCTGAGCCAGGCTAGTCAGTCTGGCCTTGTAAGCTGCAAGGAAAAGAGTTCCTGGTTAGGAAGACCGCAGGAGGATGCTGATGGATTATAAAGGAATACTACCCATAGCAAGGGAAGAGGTGGGGCCAGGAGGTCCAGGACTAAAGTATTTGTGATAAGCCGGAGATAAGAAACCAGGTCCAGCAGTGGGCTTGGGTTAGGAGGCCCAGCTAGAGAAGGGGCAGAAACTGAGAAAGCAGAGGCCTCAACAAGGGACTGATTGTACAGTAACACCTACAAGGTGTGGGCATAGCTGTAGGGGAGGTATGAGGCTGTAAGTAGCCTTTAAGGTGACAGGGGGCAGGAATGGGTCAGGAGGGCCCACTTAACCAGAGACGGGCAGAATTGAGACTAGCAGGGTTTGGGAGGGATCCGCTGGCAGCCAGAAAATTGAGGCTCACTCTGGGACCCTTAGGCATGACCTTTTGATCAAACAAATGCATAGGGGTGTGGCAGGTGAGTGAGAAAGGGAAGAAACCCTGGAGCTTGAGCAGAGCAAGGATTTTGTGATTGCTGGGGGGTGTCACAGCCGCCCCTGGAACCTGAACCTTGCTACACCTATGTTGAATCTGATTCTTGTTTCACTCTGCTACTAGACCTTACCTGGACAAAGGCATAACTAACTAGTAATTTGTGTACTCTGGGAAGAGATGCAGGGTGTGGAGGGGGTGATTTGTATCGCACCCCTGAGGGCTGGCAGTGGGGTGGAAGGGTGGAAAAGGCAATGAGTGCCTGAGGGTGCTACCTGATAGCTGCTGCGGCTCCTGCAACAGCCTGGCCCCAACTGAAGATGGGGCTGCACAGCTGCCAGGCTAGGGCTAGAACCAGCTCTACACAGCCTACCAGGCTGGGGCTGCAAGGGTGTGAGCTCTTCAGGGGCCACCATTCTGGCACCCCCCACCCCTCCATTGGTGCCTAAGGTCCATCCACATAGCTATATTACTGCAACTGGCCCCCCTACTTCCAGCTGAAGTTCTCTAATCTTATCCTCAGATCTGCTATCTATGTGTACTCTACTAGTTTACCACAAATTATCTTTCCCCCCCCCCATCTTTAGTATTTGGAATAAACTGAACATGAAGCCAATCTCTTCACAGCATTCAAACATTTTCATTTCCTGCCCTCTTCCACTGAACCCTGGTTCATAAATAAGAAACTCTTGCACTGGGCACACTAGGATTGCTGCAGACACATATTAAAACCCCCCCCTCTGCACTAGCTCAGTAGCTGATGGTTGCCTGCGCCCTC
>NW_017729015.1:3643235-3646932 GCF_001723915.1 Gavialis gangeticus
TCTCTTCACAGCATTCAAACATTTTCATTTCCTGCCCTCTTCCACTGAACCCTGGTTCATAAATAAGAAACTCTTGCACTGGGCACACTAGGATTGCTGCAGACACATATTAAAACCCCCCCCTCTGCACTAGCTCAGTAGCTGATGGTTGCCTGCGCCCTCCTTGCCGCAATTACAGGTACAAGTACTATTGTTAGTATTTATCACTCTGTTACTGTTACAAGGGCATTGTGTCAGGAGACCTATTTAAGCTCTATTATAACTCCTTTTGACTGACAGGCAGAGAGTAATAAGTGTCATTGCCTGTGGAAGGCCAGACACAAGGGAAGCTCTAAATAGACCTGTCAGGGAGATGCTAAAGAGACTAATACATCAACCAAATCGGTGCCCAATATATTAAATTGTTTTATCTACCAGCTCTTCAATTATAAATATTTACCAAAGCCTGACAACGATAATGTTAGTAGGTAATAGGCTTATTCTTCATGTATTCTTCATAGTTAACTATAATGACCAGTCAAAGTGGTCGGATTTCCTGGGTTTTATTTTGGGGGGAGGGGAAGAAAAGCAGTGGAGTGGTCCCAGGGCTCTAAATACTTTGGTAGCTGACAAAGGACTAGAGAATTTGAGTTGATTTCCAAAGGAAAGAAGAATGCTTTGGAGTGGTGAATTCATGTGTTGTTATGGGAACTAGCAACACAGATGATGCCCCAAAGGAGCACTGAAGAATGTCTATGGAAGGATAATAAAGTAGCATGGACAAAGGCATTTGTAATAGGTAAGGATTTTGCCAAAACTATGGCAATCTCTAACACAACGGTCATAGTGAACAGTGTATGGGCCAGCCAGAACCCATATTGTACGCAACACATCAGACCTAATTTATGTGACTGGGATCCTTGAATTAGGCAGCGCTGCCCTGCACCCTCAGCCTTCAGTCTATCAGGAAGCCCTCTCATTATGTATTTATTTTGACAACAAACCTTCAGTTTTCACTGTTCTAAAATGTCCAGTTTCACTGTGCTGAACACTTTTTGTAGTCAAAACACAGTAAAAACTGTGAGCAGAGCAGCTGGCGGTGCTGACATCTGGGCTGGACACCCTTGAGAATTTGGCGCACACAAGTGTGCAAGAGTCAGTGTTATTTTTGGAAGGCAATCAAGGTGTTTGGTTCTGCAAAGGGACATGTCTCCTGTACTCCTCTCCTTGCTGAACCATGGCTGCTGGAACTTCAGTTTAGAGGAGGGGAGTGAAAATCCTCATTCCCTCCTTGGGCTAATCTTGCAAGAAATTAACTGCCTTGTTTTTACCCCAAACTACTACATCCATCAATGTCTGAGAAGCAAATTGGATTGCTATTTCAGAGGAACGGACCTGCATCATAGTTAACTAATTGGGCTGTAATGGACAGAGCCATTCGCATCTCTCAGAACTTCTAGTTTAGGCTGTTTGCAGGCTCAGGCAGGCAACACTACTGCAACAGCTCTATATATTAGAGGTTTACTTGGCAAC
Source organism: Gavialis gangeticus (assembly GCF_001723915.1). Classification (NCBI taxonomy): domain Eukaryota; kingdom Metazoa; phylum Chordata; order Crocodylia; family Gavialidae; genus Gavialis; species Gavialis gangeticus. The sequence goes on from NW_017729015.1 coordinate 3,644,748, forward strand.
CATGAGGGATAGACATCTATTTATTTTACATAGAAAGGTTACATTTAGGATTGGTATTATCCAAGATTTCATGGTGGTGTTTTTTTTAAGGCTGCATTTTTGTATGGCAAAGTACAGAACTGACTAAGCAAGAAGAGTGACTGTACTCTTCACCATATTACCGTATTTTCTTGCATACAGCTGGAACTATTTATTGTATTTATTTCTTTATTTACAGGTGCTGAAAATTGGTGTGTTTTAGGGAAGGAAATGTGATGATAGTAGTTTCTGCAGCTTGAGCCTCTGCACATGCAGCATAGAGGGCTGGGGCTGGGGCGGGGACATTCCCTAGCTGCCGGCTGTAGGCACTTTTTATTTTCCCTGGTAAAGGCTAAGGCTGCAGAAGCTGCTACTGACTCAGCAGGAGCCTCTATTTCTAAAACTGCTGGGGCAGAAGCTTCTGCTAAATCAGCTGGACAGGCCCTCTGCTGACCTAGTAGGCACTACTGGCTGCCCATCTAGCTTGCCTCAAGAAGATAAGAGGTGACAGGTGATTTGGCTCAGCCAGCAAAATCTGTGTCATCCTGCAGCTAGGGGTTTAACAGCCAGCTACAGTGTGTTGCTCCTCTCCCCTCTTTTCCACCCCCCATTGCAGCTCCCTGTGTTTTCCTTGGAAAAATAACATACTTACCAGTATGTTCAAGGAAAGATCTCCCCCTCCCTCCCCCCTTTTATCCTGCCTTGCAAAAACAATGTGCATATGTTATTTGGGGGCAAGTTTATATGCAAGAAAGCATGGTATATGCTATACAGATCATAAGAGAAACACAGACATAACTGATGCTAGAATAATTATAGTTTAGAAAAAGGCAGGGGGAGGGGTCTGAAAGTCTCAACTGATGCTGAATAACTCTAACAGAGATAACTTACCGAGTAAACGGGGGATATGCTATATTGATCATGTTGGCTAAAAACTGTTCCAAGAATCTGGACAGATGTATTCCATTGCAGCGAATCTAGCATGGATGCAGATCACAACAGATCAGGGCAAGTAAATGACCAGTCAAAAAGGGAAAGAAGCTTCATGTTTTCTTGCATGCTGCCCTTCATGTTTGGAAGCTCCCATAAATGTTGCCAAGCTACCTCCTTTCCCACCTTCAAATCACACTTCAAAATTCTTCTTTGCCATGATACACTTGCAAAAATCTTAACAGCAGCATGCCACTAGTAAGCTGAAAGGCAGATTTTTCCATTTCCCTATCTGTGGGTCCACCAGTTGTTTCTTGTCTCATCTAGATTGTAATCTCTCTGGGGCACAGAACATTTTTATTCTCTGTCTGTACAACTTATAGTAAGTCCTTGCCCATAAGTATGCTGCTAAAGCATTTTAATAGTTTCAGTGCTAATGAGTGCAGTTCTCCTGTGTTCTGTTGTTGTCTCTCTCACAGAGGAGTTGTGTATTGAAATCTTGGGGAAGAAGGTGTTACAACCTTAATGAGCTGCTAGTCTGGGGATGCATCTGAATGTAATTTCGTTCCTTCTCAGGGTTTCTCCATCTTGATTTCCTCTTGAAAGAAAAGAGCTTTAAGAATTATAGAGCAAACTTGCATGACTGGCTTCTGTTACTATCTAGAAGTCCTCTCCTAGTTTAGACTAGAACGACATTTGTTTTCATTTGTAACCTTCAACATGCCAAAAAGTTACATGGCTACTAGGGGTGTGCGAAGTGGGCCCTATTTGATTCAGATTCAGTCTGAATTAGGGACAGTGATTTAATTAATTGATTTGGATCACTCTCCCTGATTTTGATTCGGCTGAATCCAAATCTCAAGGTTTGATGCCGACTCAGAGATTTGGACACAGACATAGCTTTAAATGTTTTTTCTACATACCTCAAGGTACCATTGCAGCTTGTGAATGCTGCGATGCTGCGGCACATGGAGCATCCCATGGGAGTGCAGGGGGGCCCTCCACATGCTCAGCAGTGAACCCGAAAGTAGACTGGAAGTACTTCCAGGTCCGTTGGGGAGCGTGCCAGGCCTCCCTGCCCAGCTTGGTGATCAGCCATAGGGTGACCCTGGGTGCCCCCCCAGACCCAGAAGGCACTAGTCACCAAGCCGGGGGGGCATTGGGGGACCCCCAGTGCGCTCCCCAGCAGACCTGGAAGTGGACTGAAAGTGCTTCTGATCCACTTCCAGGTCTGCTG
>NW_017729015.1:3646985-3659227 GCF_001723915.1 Gavialis gangeticus
GCATTGCAGCATTCACCAGCCACCTGCTACCCAGAGGTATGTAGAAAAAACACTTAAAGCTGTGTCTGTCTGAATAGCTCCGAATTGATTTGGAGGGTTCTGATTCAATTCGGAGTCAGAGATTTGGCTGCCAAATTGGGCCAAATCTGTGCCGAATCAAATCGGGGACCAAAGCTTTACACAATCCTAATGGCTGCATAGACTTAACAAGATGTGGAACATTCTCTGCAATAAAATGTATCAGCGGCAGCCCCTCAGAAAGCCCATTTACCTGTAAAGAGGGTAGAAGTGTAGAATGATGAAGAAGTATTTTCCATTATAAATTATCCTCACTAGAGTTTGGGATATACAGTGAAGCATCATGGGGTTGTAACACAGTACGTTGGTTTTGCATTTACTAGTGGTTCCCTGGAACTTCTTACCTAGACTCTATCTGTGTATGTCTTCAGATGGTAATACAAACCTTGTGCTGTACTGTCTCTCCAGAAATGCTTACAGCATGCAGAAGTTTTGTTCTCAGCTTGATGTTAGCTTGAAACAGTTTATCTAAGTTATTCTCATCTTTCTCATCCAAGATGCTGGGCCTCTATCTTTCTCTTAGGCTTCATCCTAACGCTCTTAGTTTCATCATTGATGGACAAGCATAGAAACTTAGTCAGGTAGCAAGAGTGGAAGCCTTAGCAAAGTTTTCAGGAAGAAGATGGGACAATAAGTTAGATACCTAAAGTGTTTATATACTAATGTAAGAATAATGGGGAACAAACAGGAAGAACCAGCAAACTTAAGGTGTTTATAGATTTGTCCCAGAAGCCGGGGGGTGGGGGAAGCACATCAATTAGCACAGCTCTGAGAGTCGCGCTAATTAAAAGCTCCGGAAGTGTCGTGTGTATCGCTGTCCTCACACTGAAAAATGGTGGCGGTGAACTTTGAACTAAAGCTTGTCAAATGAGCTTCAGTTTAAAGTGTCCTGCTGCCATTTTTTTAGCACAGGGACACTAATACACATGATGCTGGAGTCTGCTGGAGCACAGTAATTTCCACGCTCCAGCAGACTCGATTAATCAAATCTGCTCCAATGCACTGGAATTCCAGAGCAGCCTCCTTGCATGTGGATACGAAGTGTTAGGGTCCTAGTACAATCACAGAATTATGCTGTAATTGAGATTACAGAGACATGGTGGACTAATTAATATGACTGGAGTAGGATCATGGATGGGAACATAGAAAGATGGGGGTGGGGGGGAAGGAATTGTTGCCCTATATATAAAGGTGATGTACACATGTTCTGAGGTGCAGCATGAAGTGGAAGGTAGGCCTGTTGAAAGGTCAGAGGGGAAGGCTGCGGGGGTGGGTGATGTCATGGTGGGCATCTGCTATGAGCCTCTAAATCGAGAGGAGGTGGATGAGGCCTTCTTTAAACAATTGATGGAACTCCCAGATCACAGGGCTTGATTCTCATCGGGGACTTCAGTTATGGGGACATCTGCTGGAAGGGAAACACAGGAGTGCACAATCAATCCAACAGTTCCTTGGAGTGTGTTGGGGATAACTTTTTTTGATACAGATGGTAGACAGGCCAACTAGGGGGAAAGCTCTTATCAATTAATTGCTCAAAAAACAGGGGACAATCTGTTGAGACTGTGAAGGTGCAAGGCAACTTGAGTGAAAACAACCACAAAATGACTGAGTTGAAGATCCTAAGGGAAGAAGGAAGGAGAGGAGCAGAATAAATTGCTGGAATTTAGAAAAGCAAACTTTAGCAAACTTGGACCTAGTGGGCAGTATCCCCTGAGAAGCAACTCTGAGGTAAAGAAGAGCAGTGGAAGTGATATACCTTGACTTCAGCAGGGCTTTTAACACATTGTCCCATGACATTCTCATTAAGAAGCTAACAATACAGACCAGACAAAAGTACCATAATGTGGATGCATAACTGGTTGGATCGTTGTTCTCAATGAGTAATCATAACCAGTTCAAAGTCTAGTTGAGAGTAGGTATCAAGTGGAGTTCCCCAGGAGTCTGTCCTGGGTCTGGTACCATTTAATATAATTAATTATTTGGATGATGGGACAGAGTGCATATCTAGCAAATCTGTGGATGATACAAAGTTGGGTGGTGTTGCATATACTGTCACAGGCAGGGCTAGGATCCAGGATGGCTTGGATAGACTGGAAAAATGGTCTGCAGTCAACAAGATGAGACAAGTAAAAAGTCCTGCACTTGGGACAGAATAATTGTATGCACAAATACAGAGCATGGAGTGACTGGCTAGGCTGCAGTACTACAGAGAAGGACCTGGGTGTTAGAGTGAAGCATAAATTGAATAAGAGCCAACAGTGGTCTTTTGGGGGGGGGGGGAGTGAACAGCATACTTGGCTCTATCAATAGGAATCTTAATGGCAAATCAAGAGCAGTGATTCTCTACCACTCTATTCAGCACTAGTGAGGTCTCACCTGGAGCAACTTGTCCACTCCTCTTGAAGTGTGAGGCCAAAAACTGGACAGATTGAAAAGAGTTCAGCACACAGTGACAAAAGTCATCAGGTGTTTAGGAAGCAAGGATTATGAGAAAAGGCTGAAAGACCTAGGGTTCTTTAGTCTGGAGAAAAGAAGACTGAAGGGGATTTTATAACAGTCTTCATATGCCTGAAGGTTGATTATAGAGAAAATGGGGATGGGATTTTTCTCAGTGGTCATAGGGGACAGAACTAGGAGCAATAGCTTCAAAGGGCAGCAGATTACATTTAGGTTGCAGATTAGGAGGAACTTTCTGATTATGGGGGTGGTCAAGCATGGGAACAGCCTACCTCAAGAATCTCCTTCTTTGGAAATTTGTAACAGCAGGTTGGATAGACACTTGACACAAATGGTTTAGTCACGGACAATCCTGCCTTGAGCAGGTGGCTAAACTTGACCTTGTGAGGTCCTTTCCAGCTTTATTTTCCTATGATCCTAAGCATGTGCTGTATATGTTGCACTGCAAGTATTTTCCACAGCTCCCTCCCCTTTCTTACACAAAGCTAGAGCTCCCACATAGCCAAATTGCTCATGAGCTCCAGCCTGACTTTCTCAGTCAGCTGTCAGGACCTGTGTATCTCCTTACCTAGCTTCCAATCCCATACATGCCTTGTTCTATTCTCCACCTCCCTGTATTATTAGAGCTTCCTCTAAATGAAGCTCTCATCCCCTGTGCTTCCTATAACTCTCCTCTACTCCATCCACCCAGATAAAAGATGGAGAACACTGCCTCCTTTGCTTCCACAAAGCATCCGCCTTAAAACTATGAGTGTGTTTTGTTAGGGGAAACCCCCAAGTATGTCCTACCCATCTGCCCATGCATGCATATGTGCATCAAGCCCAAAAATTGATCTTTGAGTTTGCTCTGGGGCAACCCCAGTGGCCTCCTTAAAGCACTTTGGAGACTGATGCCTCAAGGCCAATGCCCCCAGAGCAGCCTCACAGCCATAGTTCTGGGTTTGGCATGAGCAAGTGGGAACAGATGGGTAGAGCGTGCCCTGTAGCATCTCTTCCAGGGCTCACTGCAGTACAGACATGTCCTATGTACTTTATAAGAGTTCAAAACCATCGCAGATGGGGACAACTAACTGAAGCTGCATAAATTCTTCTCACATATACCACAGGAGTGGGCCTCCTTTCTGACCTGAGGGCGAGACTGCAATTGTTCATTATCCATGTCTTTCTTAGTCTCCCTGTTGCTGTCGTTAAGTTATCCGGTTCTCCCCAGTTTCAATGGGGTTCTTTTCTGATGTGAATACTTGTCCTGGGAGCCAGGTCATTACTCAGTGGTTGGTGAAACTATGAAAGTGCTGAGCAGCTACAACTCACAAGCAAGTTGAACTAGATTACAAACCAATGCCAGTGAAAGTCTCTATAGCGATTTACCAATTCCCTGAGCCTGCACAAAGACAAGTTTCCTAAAAGGCCATATTCATTTCTGCAGAGAGGAATGGCATCCATCTATATTTTACTCCTTCCTGCATTCCTAAGCCCTGTTATTAGGCTGTCCATCAGTGAGACCCAAGGTGCTTGTGTATGCGTGTGTATAAGCATGCAACCTGCTTCTTTTACCCCTGTTTCTCAGAGCCTCTCAAGGTTGTTTCCACAGCCCTTGGGTCTCTGCAAGTGCCTCCTTCTTCTCCTACTGTTTTTGAAGTTTTAAAAATAAATGTAATACTTCACTGCTGTCTCCTTGGAAACTTGAAATTAAAATATGTTCCTTTCCAAGGTAGCTTTCAGTGTGTTTTGGGCAGCATAGATTTATTGCACTGGTTTGTTAATGCAGACTGGCTTGATAGCACCTGCTTGTTACTATAGATTGCTTATGAGTGCCACTTCTTTATTGTATGTATGCTCATGAGTGTTGCACTGGGGGCAAAGGACTTTTTCTTATTATATGAAGGATTTTAAAGAAAGGCCTAGAAGTAAAAAAGGGTGAGGACTATGGTAGAGGAGGTAACTTTGGCTGGCCAATATCAACTGTGCTCCACAGAAATATTTTGTCCTTGCCAGGTAACTTTAGCCCAAGAAAATACATTGCATTTTTTTAAAAAACTCCATAGTTAATATTTAGAGATACAAATGCGAGTAAAATGTGTGAACTGTTAGGTTCTTGTTAGCAGTATCCTAGTTTGGAAGAAAAAAATGGAGAGTCTTCAGTCTAGTCCTTGTGAGTAGAACAGCTATCATGAAACTTAAGTGCTTTCTCTTGAGCAGGCTTCACATTGCGATGAACAGGACAGCAAGGTGTCACTTTTGGCATCGATTCCATCTTGATTCTAACTATTACACTGTAGTAAAACTAAACCACTGTGAACGTGGGTAATAAACTACTCTCTTTGACACAGCAGGTACTGTGAATGAAGGAAACCAAAAGAACAACATAAGCCTGCCCAAGATATTATTTGCACTGATCGATATCTGCAAAGACTTGAAGCACAACGTTGATTTTCTCTCTTTAATGATGAACAAACAGAAGCTGCCAGCACACATTCCTTGTCCTGCGGTTGATCCCCGTCTGACTGAGAAGTCAGGCAATCCACACTTAGTAAATATAGCAATGCCCCTTTTATTTGCAGACCAGGTTTGTATTTGTTCCAAAAACACAGAACAAAAAGGATGAAAGACAGACAGGGGTCCATCTGACTTTTTGGCAATCCCTGGATGAAGGAGGCACTGTCAACGCTGCCTTTCCAAAGCAACCCTTTGTAAAGACTGGAGGATGGGAAAAATAAGTCGTAATTAGAGTCTAATGAATCAGCACCAGTTGTCTAGCCAACAGTGTATCAGCTCCCTCCCATGTGCTATTTAATGGCTCAATAGTCTTTTCGTCATGCAAGGGCAGCACACTGGGGAATTCAGGCTCGCTGCCCCTGCAGACGTTTTCCCTTACTCTTGCTGCCTTGGATTAGCCTCAGTTCTACTCTAGACAGAGCCAAAACTGGACACAAGATTACCAGCCAAGACAGCCCAGGAAATCAATAAAATTTAGTAGCTTTCTGCAATCAATTCACCTGGAAATAGAATAAAGCCCCTCTATAGACGCCATCTGACACATCTGTAACAGTCTACTGAAGTTCTGAGGGGGACTTTAAAAGTAGGGCATACTTGCAGGGTGTGACCAGATTCAGTGGAAGCTGTTCCATGACAACCATCTGAACCATACAGGGCAGTATTCATTTATCAGCTTTCCAAGAAATATAATGTACAGCCATTCTTTCTGCAAACACCCAAAACCATAGCTCCATGCACCTTGGTCCCGTTATACCAGGGAGCCAGCTTCTGTGGCATGGGGCAAATTCTGTGGCTAACTGCACAGTTGCAGACTTGTTGAATATTTGGCGGTGTTTATAGGGATGACACCAGATACAAGTGACTCCTCACATTAGCAGCATGTCTGCTAACTTGCACTGAGGGCTGTCGTAGCTGTTCTGGTAGGAATGGCAAGCAGATGAGATGCGTCCAGTAATCTGTTAAAATTACTGGTGTTTCATAATGGGAGTAAAGGGCCTCTTGATGACCCCCAGTCATATTTGCTAGGTTTGTAAGGAATAAAATGCCTGTTGTAGTAGCCAAAACTTGAAATACGAGTGTCATGCACATCAGTGATTAAAGCTTCACAGGCCAAATTATAAGTTAAACTTGTGCAACTCCCCAGGTTCAAACAGTTCTTACGTGAAATAAGGATAAATGACTTCAAACTAGTACAGAACTAATTGAATTTGGGTTCATTTTTATTTTATTTTATGGTGGATACACAAGGCCAGGAAGGTTTTATCAAAAACTATAGTGGAAGCAGTTTGCTTTGCTTTTCTTTACATTAAAAACCACAGGGATATCCAGCCTTGTCATCCTTCTTTTGATGTAGATCACGTTGGACTAGAAGAGAAATGGAGGAGGAAATTTCTTAGTACTTAAATGAAGGGGCAAGGGTATGTTAAAACTTTAACAAAGGCAACTATTTTCCTAAATCTCTGTTTAGCCTTTAAGTTAAATTGGTATTGACAGAATACAAACCAAATACAAAGAGATTTAAACAGTCTGAATAAAAGACACTTATTCAGGTTTCCCTTTCTCTTGAATTCATCTGTAGATTCTTTCAGGGAAAAAAACCAAAACAGGGCAGACAAACCCTGTATTTATGCAAAAATGTGCAGATTTAAATACGGCACAAAAATGAGTCAAACATTTAGGACACATTTATGTATTATAAAGAAAAGCCACCAAACACAGTTTTGAAACTTTGGGAGTTATCCTGGCATGAAGCAAATTGCATTTTTCCGCAGATACATGAAGCCACTGTCGTAATATAATCAAAGTGGCTCCTCCCAAGCGGTCTAAACAAACTTCTAACTGGTTCTCAAGTCCATCTGTTTAGGCATGAGCGAAAAAGATGCTATCAGTCACACTTATTTAATAAGATACAATAATGAGAAATCAGGCTTGTTTAGCTGAGTTCTCAAGGGGCACTGCAGAACCTACTGAAAAGCCCAGAAATGAGCACCGCTGCTTATTTCATCCCATTAACATTCCACACCAGAAGAAGTCTGCTGCAGGGAAAATGAAGCAAGCATGAAATCACACAAAGCAAAATATCCAGCAATGTCAGGGGAAGGAGCACTTCATTTGTCAGTCTTCCTTTGTTTTATTCATAGATTTACTCAGAGATAATCGGGAACTACACTGTGTGCAAATCTCAGCATCTGGGACTATTCTTGTTCTGTCCTGAAAAACTTTCTGACCTGATACTGCAGATACATATTTTCCTATTAAATGTCCCTTATTCTGGGAAGGGGAGAGGGAGAGACATAAAGCAATGCTGGAATAATGGGCACGTGGATTCAGGGTCCAGAACAGTGCGGAGTATTAAACCCATGCTTTCTGCCAGCTAAATTTTTTTTAGTGCTTGTTACCATTTTACATCATTGTGGCCATGCCTACATGAGATGCTGGCTGCACAGTCATTACTGTGCTTCGTTTAATACTTGTATAAGCAAGTGCTAAATGACAGCACAGTAACCTGAGTTACTGCGCAGTAGTGCTGATGAATGGCTTTTTTGTGACACTACTGTACTGTAGCCCAAGACTACTGTGCAGTAACATTACGTCACAGTTTCTGCCACATAACACTACTGTGCAGTAGTCCCAGGCTACTGTGCAGTTAGCATCTCATGTAGACACAGCCTGTCACTCCAGTAACTGGTGGAATTACTTTTCATTTACACCAGCACAATTCACATAAGAATCAGGTTAATGAAATTTGGTGTCAATTATTGCATTTATATTTCTGTGCTCTCAAAATAACATTTTAAAGACCTATTTTATCTATTTCACAAAATTGTGTGTAAAATATTATCTAGTATGGCACATGACACAATGCACTAGATCTAGCTGACCAAAGGGCACAATATTTAAGTCAAGATCCATGGCACTTTTTTCATTTATTAATATTCTCAAGTATACAACAGGACTAACACAGAGGAGGGTTTGCTCTGATTTTATAGCCCATCACATATTTTGATGCTTGGCTGTACTATTCTGAGGACTGGTCAGAAGAAGGAAGATTACAACGAGGGTTTCTTTGGCACAACAAGCTTTTTGGAAGGAGGATTAGGACATGCAACACCCAAAGTGGGCTGGAATCAGAGAGGGGATGAATTCTCCTTTCTGTTCCCTTCCTTTTTTTTTTTTGATCTATCATCTTTTAGTCCCAGCTTGCTGCAGTACAAGGGAGGTGACCTGAGAATCATGCACCAGAGATGTGCAGATCTCTCCTTAGTCCTAGCATGGGGCATGTACATACTCAGAGGGGGCAAGAGAATTGCTTCTACACTTTAACTGGGTAACTCAGTCACTTGCAAGCTGGACTTTGCTCACACACTAGGTAATTATACCTTTATTCTACAATGTTTCCTATTAACATTAATGAGTGTACATGTAAAAGGAGGGGCTACTCTACATGAGTAACAATATCATAATCTGGCCCTTAACTGGAGGGGGGTGAAAAATTGGGAAAATATTGATATAACCTTTTATGGATATTATATGCAACTCTGTTAGCCTGCTCAGCTGCATAGTGTGGACTGCCTGATGGCAGCATTAATCTAAAGAAAACTAAAAGGTTATTAAAGCAGCTAACAGGATAGTTAAAGCAATGTTACAAGCAAAAGAGCAAGTATTCAGCTTCAAATGAGGTTGACAGCCAGGACTAGCAACTAGGCGCAGAGGTTCTCTGTCAGGATGCAGTTACTCTTCCCAAAGCTGATCTGGGGGTAAAAAGAAGCACCAGGGCTCACATTAAAAATGGAAAAGAAGTGGGGTTGTACTAAACTAGGCAAAGCTGACACGCTGCACATAAATGCATGCACACGCTCCCAAAAATTCTTGCAGAGTCCACACTCAGTTGGACATGCTGAATCAATCACAGGCTGTTATCAACTCAATGGGTTTGCTAACGGTTTCTGGTGCACGTGTGAGGGACTTGCACAATTACATGCCAAAATACGTCAGTATTTTGAGAATACATGAGAAGTGCCCAGTTAGCTTCACAAAAGGACTGTGGTGCAGCCAGCCCTGTAGTCATATCAGGGGTTTGTGCAGATGTCACTTTTTCATATGTCACACCATTTTTATAATTTATTAATCTAATCTGCTGTACTTGAGTGCCCTGCAGTTATAATACGCAAAATGAAGTTTTATTAATAATAACAACAGTGATAACCAAAGTAATAATAGGAATAATAATAGTAATCATCATTATAATAATAAAAAAGTAGAAGTAGAAGCCACAGCGGCAACAACATTCTGTTGCAATAATAAAGGTAACGTAAGGCTAGGACCCTGCTTCCTTTGAGGACTTTGACAGTACTTTGCTCCCCTTGAAGATATTCATGTAATATTATTTTCTAACACCGTTAATTTCCTTTCAATTCATTGTTCATGGGAGTAAGCCCATTTTTCCCATAAAAACACAAGAAAAGCTCAGTGACAGGAGGATGAAGGAAGTCTGTGCTATTCACCATCCACCCAGCCACCCACATGCTATCTTAATTCATCAGCAGACAAAGCCAGCTCTTTGTCTTTGCAGCTCCCTCTATGCCATTCATTCATGGTGAGATATCGCTCCCAGTAATCAGAGCCCCCCTATGGGGGGGCGGGGGGGAGAAAAACATCTAATCAGGCTTTAGACTTAGTCCCATTGTCAAAAAGACAGCTCTTTTTTCAAAAAGATTTATATATGTAATGATGGTTGACATAGATCTCTGTTAAGCATGCTTTCTATGCAAAGCTAGAGGGATCTAATGTAATAGATAGCATGATTTTTAATTTATTTGTAAATTATCTTTTCTCCGGTAATGCATCTTATAGCAAATTATATAATACGTAGGAAAAAGGGACTACCAAGTACCACAATTTAACTCTTGTTGTAATCCCTGCACCATTGTTTAATGCTGGTTTTAATCCCTGCACTTCTGAGTACTTTGCTCTCCTATGCACAATGAACCATGTATGTGACTTGTAACAGTTAAGGGGTTAATTGCTAACCAGTACTCTAATATACTTAATAACAGCAGGTGGTTATTAAGAATTCCAGACATCTTTTTACCTGCTTAGCCTAGAATGATGTTAATTATGATGATAAACTTGCTATATTCACTAGTTGCCTTCTCTTGACATCTGTAGAGTTCTGCAAATTACACTTTGCATCAAGCTTTTAATTGCAATTATAATAAAAACAGCAGTGGTGGTGAAATTATTCATCTCTGTTTTAGAAACAAGCCAAACTTAAACTCTTCCTAAAATTTACTTATTTGTTCATAGTTAAGTTTGTGGGACTCCATCCCCTACCTTATGGGGGGAAATGTTTGCACTGACTCTGGCATTGGTATTAAAGCCAGGACGTCATAGGTACAGACCTGAAAAAGACTTACTGGCCTCATTCCTTGGCAGAAGCCAAAGAATACACTCCACAAATCAGGAAGAAGCTGCAAAAATAATTTTAAGTCACCTCTGATCCCAAGTCAGTTTTGTGTCAGCCAGACTCACAACCTAAATAAGAGTAGGCAAAATTCACTTTAAATTATACCAGTTTCCAAAGGTCTGAAATGGCAGCCAGAATTCTGGGGGCACAGGAAACCCTGGCCATAATCTCCAGTGTCAACCACAGGAAGAAATGTGATGTAAGGACCACTATACTGGCTCTGTGCCACTGGAAGATCCCCTTCAAAGGACAGTCTTGCAGCATACCATACCTCCTTTAAAGTGTCTTTGAGCCAGGTGTTAATGCAAAGCAGTTCTAACAGAGCCAAGGATCAGGTTATTAGATTTTTAAAAGAACAACAATCTTTGCACACAGGAATAAGGGTGACTGATATAATATAACCAATCCTGGCCTACTCCAAGGCATCCTTAACTGTTAAACGATGTATGCACAACACTGAGAGGCTTTTAGTACATATAGTCATTTAAGTCTTCCGAACAGGACTGTTACCTACAGCACATTTTCTAGCATTCTTGTTTTAATTGGATCAAGCACTGGGACTTCCGCCATTTCCTGGAAGATTGTTCCACAATCTAGTAGAAATCGGTGCCAGAGCACATTTGTCTGACAACACTTGCCAGAAGAAGCCATTTGGGAATAGGAGGAGGTATCTAGTAAACTTGCACAAGGATCAACTATTATTATATTATTATTACTACTACCCTGAGTAGTAGTATTACAAAAAATAAATAGGGTTAATGACAGTTAAGCCTGCTACTGTACACATCCCAGAAGTTCAAAAATGTAACAGCTTCCAAATAAGAATTTAAAGGGAAAACATACTGAGAAGTAAGAAATTGTTATTTGTCTTCCATTTTACCATGATAATAGAATAGGGTGTCCAGTTTTTGACCCCACACTTCAAGAGAGATCGGGACAGATTGGAGAGAGTTCAGCACAGAGGAGAAAAGTTACTAAGGGCCTTCCAAGCAAGACTTATGAGGAGTGGCTGAAAGAACTAGGGTTGTTTAGTCTAGAGAAGAGAAGACTCATGGGGGATTTGATAACAGTCTTCAAATGCCTAGAGGGTGACTACAGAGAGGATACAGATTGGCTTTTCTCTGTGGCCCCAGGGGACAGGAATAAGAGCAATGGACTCAAGATGCAGCAGAAAAAATTAGGTTGTAGATTAAGAGGAACTTCCTGACTGTGAGGGTGGTCAAGCATTAAAACAAGCTATTCAGAGAAGTGTGGAATTTCCACCCTTGGAAACTATCAAGAGCAGGCGGGACAGATACTTGGCTGGGATAATTTAGTCAGGGATGATCCTGCCTTGAGCGGGGGCTTGGACTAGATGGCTCCAAGAAGTCCTACCTGGTCCTACTTTCCAATGACCCTAAAAAGGGATATCTAATTCTAAGCAGTGTTGTTCTACTTACCAGATACATAGTCACGTGTGAGACATAATTCATGTCCTATGAGCTTATCGTCTTCCTGTTACAAGAGACTCAAAAGTGCTTTAGACACGTCATTCATGATTTTTAAAAGCAGGCATTCTGATTTCTTATTATTTTATGAGAATAAGGGCAATCTGAACCAACTAAACATGAAAAAATGAGATATCATGTCAGTTTTAATTTTGGTTTTGTATTTTGCTAACATTTTCTAGTAGTAAGATTTAACACGTCCACCATGATAAAACCAATAAAAACCCAGCAAAAAAAAAAAAAAAAAAAAAAAAAAA
>NW_017729015.1:3664227-3665817 GCF_001723915.1 Gavialis gangeticus
TATAGAGGAAGCTTCAAAATCAAACAACTTCGCCATGCCTAGATCAATACTGTCTTTACATGTAAGGATGAGTAACTGTATTATGATACCGTTATACAACTGAACTCACATGAGCAGGATGCAACCCTTAAAGGGCCAGAGCTGGCCCGGGCAGGGCACCTGTGGGAGGCTGGGGGATGGGGGTCGGGGGGCTCATGACAAAGTCCCCCATGCAGCGTGGGGCAGTGGGGGGAAGCAGGGATGCCCTCCCCCGCCCAGCAGCACCCAGTGAGCTGGGGCTTTTTCCCCCCTCCCCAAAGAGCTGAGAGCTGGGGCAGACAGGACAGCCATTGCCAGGCTGGGGGGGATGGGCCTGGCTGAGTCAGAGATTCAGCAGTAGCCAAATCTCCGAATCAGATTTGGGACAGTGATTTGAATCACCGAATCAAATCACTGTCCCCCAAATTGGCTGAATCCGAAGCGAATACTAGCCGCTTTGCACAGGCCTAATGTAATACTAGTATTCAGTAGACAGGAGGAAAAAGAAAATAGGAGAAACCTGGAGTAAGAAAAATATATAGCAGTTTGAAAAAACTAAAACCCTCTTGTGCCAAAAGTGTTGATTTTCTGCTACATAGCAGAAAACAATAATTTAAAATTCAGACAGAAAGGAATTGTTCTGGGTAGTTTAACATATAGTGCTAAATCCATTCCCAATGTTCAGCTTGACTTAATCTGAGGTACAACAGGGCCCATGCCTATAATTAATTCACATTCATTTTAGATTTCTTTGTTGGTTATGAATATTGTCGCATTTGAAGACATTATTGGATACCGTTTAGCTACACTAGCCACATCAGCAAAAGAAATGACCTAAATGCTATGCAAATGTGAAATACATTTTAGAAAATCAATGATACTATTAAATCTACCCAGGGGGTGCATCTACATGTGTGCTTTAATGCACAGTAGCCTATAAAACTGCACATTAAAGCATCACGTAAAAAAGCATGCTAATATGCTAATGTGCAGTAAAAATACACTACTTTGCATTAAGCATCACTAAAAAAGCATGCACTTTTGCTACTGTGCATTAGGGCAGCTTAATGCACAATTATTTAGTACCTCACATTACAGGTTCCTGCAAATCCATGCTCTTTATGTGGCAGCTGACTGACATCCTTGCACCTCAGAACCCAGGCCACACCCATGCTATGTATTACAGCATGGGCAGGCCTGCCTGAACTCCTACTCCAGCCTGGCATCTGTGGTCACATGTCACTGGGGGAGGGCCCCTCAGGCCACCAGCAGCCCATCCTACTGAGCTCCCCACCCCAGCCTCCACCAGCAGTTCAAGGCTTGGGCCAGCACCTGCCCAAACATCTGCATGACCTCAGCCCCAGCCATGAGGCAGCCAGCCATGTCACCCCCAGCCACCAGCAGTGCCAGCTTCTCCCTAGGGGGAGCCCCTGCCTGAGCACCTGCATGCCACACCCCATCACCTGACAAATCTATGGGGATCTGCATGCCAGGGCACAGAGAAGGTGGGGGGGGGGGGAGGACTAGCCCCATGGGGCCCCCTTGGGAAAATCCTTCAAAAGGGTGAGGGAA
>NW_017729015.1:3665903-3670099 GCF_001723915.1 Gavialis gangeticus
GGGGGGGGGGGGGGGAGGACTAGCCCCATGGTGCCTCCTTGGAGAAGTCCTTCAAAGAGGTCAGGGACACAGGCATCTCCTCATCCCAGTCATCCAGGAGCCCTGTGTTCCCTAAGCCTGGGCACCACAGGTTTGGGAGCAGCACAGGAGACAGGCTGCCTGCAGGAGAAGGGAGGTGTGTGGAGTCTGGAGCCATGTCAGCAGGTGCTGCCAGGAGACTGGCCTGGCCTGGCCTAGCAAGGGGATGGGGGCAGCAGGGTGCCAGTGGCCAGCACCCAGTGGCCTACCAGACCCAGAAGACCAAGAAGAGACAGGAGACTTGGCCAGTGGCTGCCTGGGCCCAGACCTGCCCAGACAACTTACCATGGTCCCTGGGCACCCATGCATGCATGACCCCCAATCTGCACATGGGACCCTGGTACAGAGAATCTTAACTCAGAAGTGTTGCAAACTCTCAAAAAGAGCTTCTTTCTTATGGCTCTGCAAGCCCTGCAGCTGCATGCAGGGGAGAGGCCACCTGGCAGCCAAGATGTGGCCTCAGGGTCATCGCCATCCATGGACGTGGCCCTATGGATGTTCCAGATCTGCAGGAGGACGACCCAGGGCTGGATCCTCCTCCTGGGCGTGCTTGCAACAGCTTCAGAGGTCTGGTTTGGAGATGTGCAGATGTGGCAAGCAGAGGACATCACTCACCAGGACAGGTAATGGGTGGAGGACATCACCCATGAGGATACATGGGACTGGGTGGACCAAGAGCTCAGGGAGCATGTGGAAGCCCTGTGGGAAAAGGGTGTGCTTATGATCAGGGCACTGGAGGCCATGGAGAAGGACCACCAGGTGCTGGACACCATCTTGGCCTTGGGAGTCACCTTCAAGCTGCCTGCTACCCTGTCCCTGAACATAGATCTGTCTCCCTCTGGCAGCTGGCCATCACCCAGCAGCAGCCCACCCTGTGGGCCTGGGAAGAGGTCCAACACTGCCTCCACTGGCCAGGAGCTTCTGCCCTGGCCCCCACCTGGGGTCCCACACCACTCATCCCCCACACCTGGGCCCAGGGCACCATTCATTCTGGCTCCACATAGGTGCAGAACCAGATCTGCCTTCAGTGGGGCCAGGACTGTGCACTGGCCCTGCTGGATCTGCCTACCAGCTGCCAGAGGGGAACTGCCTGCATCAGGGGACCAGCAGCTGCTGTTGCCCCTGTGTGAACCCCGTGTCTAGCAGGCTCACTGCAGCATGTGCACCCATGGATAAACAGCCAGAGGCCAGGGTGCTGGTTGCTTGTCCCCAGGCTCTGCCCCCTAGGCACCCCACCTATGGCCACCCACCCCAGGAGGGTACACACACACAGGCCAACTGGTATATAGTTCACAGGGGGAAGAGGGTGTTTTATTATTGGTGGGTAGGACGGGTGATGGAGGGGCTTTGGAGTTGGGGATGGAGAGGGAAAAAGGGGGGTCCATTGTGAAGGCAATAAAGTGTTTTTCTGAGAACTGTCTGCAGAGAGTGTGGTGCTCGGAGTGGGCGGTGGGTCTGTGGGTGGCTGTCCAGTTGGGCTACAGTGGGGAGTGCAGGAAGAGGTGGTCAGCCAGTGCCTCTCATACCTGGTGCCATGGCCCCCCTGGCAGCTGTGCAGCTTGCCCACGCCTTGGTTGCAGGGGCCAGCAGGGCCAGCACCATGGCCAGCAGGAGCCCAGGGTACTGCTGCCAGGGTCAGGGGCTGGAGCAGGCATGGTACGGGGAGCTAGAAGCTCTGGCAAGGGAGCTGCTATGTACTGGCCCTGGCTTCTTCATGCTGCTCCTGGCCAGAAAAGCCACTGGACAGGGAGCAGGGCTGCCTTTTAAAGATGGCTGCTGGTAGGTGCAGCCAGAGCCTCGAACTCCCCCTGGTGGCAGCAGGTGCTCATTGTAGGGCCCCAGAAAGCGGGAGCAGTTTGCTGCAAATCTGCTCCCAGGTGCTTGTGTGTGTAGATGCCTGCCCGGGAGCATTTACTTGTAGTTTACTCACAAGTAAACTGGTCCCAGATGAAATGCATGTGTAGATGCATCCACTCTTTACACATCCTACAATTTTCTTTCCTTCCTTTTTTTAAACCTGTACTATGTACAGAATAGAAGGTTTTACTGAAATGTGAATACTGCTATCTTACCTTAAGAGTTAAAGTTCATTTAAAATCCAGTTAGTATATAAGGATAGTTCAAATTGCCCTATTAGTATATAATAATTAGTATATACCAATGAATACAAGAGGACCCTCCAATAATTAGATTCTATATAAGGAAAATGTATAAATTTGTTATAATTTTCCAGCCATAGAATCTAATTATTGAAAGTATGCCTTGAATGTGTACCTCTCTACAGCACAGAAAATACATCTAGGGGTCAGATAACTCCCTTGCCCTCTGCCTCCACCAACTTTATCTCCCCTGCAGCTCCTTCTCCCTTCTTTTCTGTGAGACATTGCTCTCCCTTGAGAACATGGAAGTGAGGGGCAAATTTGAAAACATTCCCCTTGAGATAAATTTATCTTTAGTAATTTGCTTTACAAGCACCTGTAGACTTAGCTCATCCAGAAGTTATGGATTTTGCCTTTTTTGAAATGGCTGCAATTTTTAGCACAGGTACTCCATAATTATACTTTTAAGCTACGCTTTTGTACCTACTTATACATGGTACAAACTATGCATCTTATTAGCCAAAGCCAAGAGACTCATAATTTATCATCTTGTTCATCAGGCTGTGCCCCAACAGAGTCAACAGTGTTTCAAGCCATGGTGACCCCACATCTCAGTGCTACTCAGTATGTATGTATACACCAGATGGCTCCTAAGAAAGGATCCATGTGCTAAATACCTCCCCCTTCCCAATCATGACAGAGTCTTGGGGTTCTCTAAAACTTTGTATGCAGATGAGACATAAGGTAATCTAGTCTGGCTCTACCTCATTGGGGGATAGAGCCACATTAATCATATGCAATAAACTAAGAGAGGGGGCATTCTGGGTGACCTGTTTGAAGCTGATTTGGTGACGCTTACCAGACATTTAAAGGCTAATGAAGAAACAGAAACTGTTTGAAATGGGAAAGAAAGGTGCAGATCATCTGTGGGAGTGAAGAGGAAGTAAAAGTGTATGCAATGTAGTGGCTCACCATGACTTTAGAAAGAGTTGGCACTGAAATGGGCTGCGCACAATGGGCACTAGCATATATCTTCTTCAGATGACTTGGAAACCTATCCCAAGGATAAGTTGGTGCATCAGCAGCCTAGCTTCTCAGCCACTTTGGCTAAGATCAAGTCAAGGCTATGAGGATTTTTGGAAGATGTATATGGTGGTAGATAAGAGAGAAGAACTGAAGGGGATAAGATTTACTGTGGGAGAAAAGACAAGAGAAAGGACAATAATTATTTGAATGGACATGCTTGAGATGGGGAGATAGAGAAATAGTTGGAGAATTATATACAGAAAGTTATGTATGTTGAGAAAATACATGGTAAATACTTTATATGGACAGGATCATGGAGAGCTCAAGTGGTAATGAGGGCAGGTGAGAGGAGTTCTGGTGGCATAATGTATTTACCACCAGTAATCCAAGTAGGGCCACACTGAGTTTACAGTATATTTTGAACAGCCTAAACTCTGTAGCAAGTGTGGGCAGGAAGGACACCTGGCCTCATACTGCTGATATACAAGATGCTGCAGATGTGAAATGAAAGGTCACAGAGCAGCAAGGTGACAAGAAATACTGAAGTGTGTTATTTGCATGCAAGAAGGACACTTATAGTGCCAATGCCCATGGTCCTTCGCAAATAAAGCTAAATCTACAGAGAAGCAGCAGAGACAAGAAAGGGAAAGTGGGGAAGAAGATATTGGAATACAGGACAATGGAGATGCCACAATAAGGAAGAGCCAGAGAGGAAGAGAGTGAAATGTCAGTAGGTGAAGTGGCACAGCTGGCAACAGAGGAGGGAAGAGAAGGAAAGATAAGTGGAACAAGTGACCTTGAGACAGAGGAGAGAGAAGGAAAAGAGGTGAGAACAATACAAGAAGCAGCAGCAGCAGGAGTGAGGATAGAGCAGGAGAAAAAAGAAGAGAGACAAATTGGGAAAAAGAAAGAAAATTAACGGCCATGAAGCTTAGAAAAGAAAACAAAGAGAGAGGGAGGGAGTTAGATGAGTTGACAAAAAAGTTCATTGGA
>NW_017729015.1:3675099-3685457 GCF_001723915.1 Gavialis gangeticus
ACAAAGAGAGAGGGAGGGAGTTAGATGAGTTGACAAAAAAGTTCATTGGAACAAATGTGGTCTGGGACTAAGGGAGAGGGGAAAATGGAGGAGAGGGAAGTGGAAAGATGTGGGAGAAGGGAAACAGGAACCTTTCTTTAATGTTAAAGTGATAAAAACAACTAGCAAAGACTATAGGGATGCAAAGAGGGGGAGGATTAGAGCTGACGGTATCAAGTAGCAGCATGGAAGAATCATAAAGTGGTAGAGATGGGAAATTTAAATGGACAAGCATGACTTTGAATATTGCATCTGTAAGTGTCAGAAGTGTGTTAAGAAGGAAGAGGTAGGATAAGATTATGCCAATATTGAATTGGGTAAAAGAGGACATAATACATTTACAGAACTGTAGAATCCCATGGGAGAGGAATTAAAAGTGTTTTGTAAAGAGATGGGGATGGGGACCATCATGGTGGGCAGGGCTGGATGCAAAAAAAGCAGCTGGAGTCATGATTTTGCTCAAAACGGAGTGTGAAAAGAAAGTGCTAGATATTTTTAATATACATGCTGAAAGACAAGGAAGGATCACCCTTTTAAGAAGTTAGAGGTGTATGTAGAAGGAGGTGGCCAGCAAATTCCTTGTGGGAGATATCAGTTGCATTATCAAGGAGGGGGATGGAGGAGAGAGAGAGCTAGACAGCTTGTCAAAAGTACTGATTAATATAATAAGAGAGAGAGCTTTAAAGGAAGTACGGGCCAGTGGGAAGGTGATTATGAGGATGGAACCAATTGGGAGACAGGTGTCAAGAACTGATTTTATATTAACATCAAATGGGCTAGGGACTGGAAAGGAGGAGATCTTAGATGTGACCTTCAGCAATCACTGGATGCTGAGAATGGAAGTGAGTTTAGAAAAAAGCAAAGGTTCAATTATTACAGGATGAGAATACCTGTCAGGAATATATGAAACTGTATAAAGGATGGAGGACTCTGAGGAGATATTACAAACATGTCTGGGAGTGGTAGACTAAGATAAAGAGAAGAACAAGAGAATTTTTCAGAAATATTAGAAAAAAGTAAGAGAAGCAAGGAAGAAGTTGGAATAGTTAGAACTGCAAGCAAGGAAGCAGGAATTATTAAAGGAGGCAGTAAGGGAAATACAAGTGAAGGAAGAACTGAAAAACATAAATCAATGGACTGCAGAATGGTTGAACAGGAAAACAGATAAGAAAAACTTTCTAACCAGAGCATCTTGGGTGGAGAAGGGGGAAGGATGGTATAAGTATTTTTCCATGAAATTGAGGAAAAGAAAGAAGGAACTGAAAGCAATGAGGTCTGAAAAAGAAATCTGAGTGAAAGAGAGGGTGGAAGTGTTGGATGTGGCAGCAGAGTTTTATAAAGAACTGTACAAAAGAGATGGAGTGGATGGAAGAAAAATGAAGGTGTTCCTTGAGGGGATAGAGGAAGGAATAGAGGATGGAAAGAAATAAAAATTGGAGAAGCTAAGTATGAGATAAGTAGAGGACAGCTTAAAAGTCTGCAAGAGCAGCAAGGTGCTGGGAAGAGATGGACTTCCAGTGGAATTTTTGAAAACATTTGGCAATGGCTGAGGACAAATAATAGAGACATACATGGAAATAATGTAGGGTAGAGAGACAGGGAAGGATCTTGCAGAAGGTGTGGTAATTTTGATATTTAAGAAGGGAAAAGAAGATGTGTTAGACAACTGGAGGCCAATAACTCTTTAAAATGTGGAGTACAAAGTGATGGCAAAAGTACTGGCCAAAAGAATTCATAGATTTCATAGACATTAGGGCTGGAAGGTACCTCGAAGATCATCAAGTCTAGCCCCCTGCCCCAGGGGCAGGAAGTCAGCTAGGGTCAAAGGATCACAGCAAGATAAGCATCCAAGCATTTCTTGAATGAGTCCAGAGTAGGTGCCTGGCACCACTTCTGGAGGGAGTCTGTTCCAGGTCTTGGGAACTCGGACAGTAAAGAAATTTTTTCTTATGTCCAACCTAAAATGGTCTTGGAGGAGTTTTTGACCATTGGTCCTTGTTTTTCCTTGGGGTGCTCTGGTGAACAGATGTTCTTCCAGGTCCTGATGTATACCCCTTATGAACTTATAAGCAGCTACGAGGTCCCCTCTGAGCCTGCACTTTTCCAGGCTGAAGAGTCCCATGGCTCTCAGCCTCTCTTCATAAGGCCTATTCTCTTGCCCTCTGATCATGCATGTGGCTCTTCCCTGGACTCTCTCAAGCTTCTCGACATCCTTCTTGAATTGTGGAGCCCAGAATTCCAGCTGTGGCCTCACCAAGGCCAAGTACAGTGGGAGGATGACATCCTGAGATTTACTTGAGAAGCATCTATGGATGCAAGCCAGAGTTTTGTTTGCTTTACCAGCTGCAACACTGCATTGGTGGCTCATGTTCACCTTGTGGTCAATCATGATCCCCTAGTCTCTTTCAGCAGTGGTGCTAGCAAGCGTAGCACTGCTGAGCCTATAAGTATGCTGCGGGGGTTTTTTTTTTGCTGAAGTGGCCAATTTTTCCATGAGGCGGTCATGGGACACCAGATTAAAGGCTTTTCAAAATTTCAGATACATGATGTCAATCTCTTCTCCCTTGTCCAGGTGATATGTCACCTGGTCATACAAGGAGATGAGATTGGTTAGGCAAGACCTACCTGCAAAAACCCGTGCTGGCTGTCCCTCTGGATGTTGCCCTCAGTGAGCTTATCTAGAACAGTCTTGATAATTTTCTCCAGAATCTTGCCAGGGATTGAGGTCAAACTGATTGGCCTGTAATTCCCGGGATCTACTTTCCACCCTTTCTTGAAGATGGGTACCACACTGGCCTTGTTCCAGTTTTCAGGTACTTTACCTGAGTGCTACAAGTTTTCAAATATTTCTGCCAATGATTGGGCTATGACACCTGCCAGCTCCTTGAGTAGTCTGTCAGGACCACCTGACTTGAAGATGTCCAGCCTGTCAGGGTGATCTTTTACCAGATCAACACCAATACTGAGTATAAATACACCCTCACCCTGGCCGTCCTGCATCTTGCTAGGCAGGGTGGTACCGTTGGACTGATGAAAGACCAATGCAAAGTACCTGTTAAGCAGATTGGCCTTCTCCTGGGTGTCAGTTACCAGCTGTCCCATTTGGTTCAGCAGGGGTACAATGTTACTCTTGCTTTTTTTCTGACTTCCTACATATCTGACAAAGGACTTTTTGTTATCCCCAATATGTGAAGCCAGATGGAGCTCAGTTGCAGCCTTGGCTTTCCTGATCTGGTCCCTGCAGGTACAGACCAGTGCTGAGTACTCCTTCTTGGTGGTAATTCCAGCCTTCCATCCTTTATAAGTTTCTCTTTTGAGGCATAGGAGGTCCTCAAGTTCCCTGCTGAGTCAAGAGGGTTGCTGTGCCCTTTTGCTATCCTTCCCCCAAGATGGGATGGGCATCTCTTGTGCTGTCAGGATCGCTCCCTTGAAGAGCGAGCGCTCCTCTTCCTGTTGAGTCATGGTCCTTTAGGGCCTCAACAACAAGCCTCCTGAGCTTGTCAAAGGTAACTTTCCTGAAGTCAAGGACTTCTGTATTGCTGACTGACCTGCCAGCTTTGCGATGGAAAGTAAAGGTGATCAGCTCGTGGTCACTATCACCCAGCTTTCCATCAATTCTTAGGTCACTGACTAGGTCATCCCCTTTGGCCAGTACCAGGTCCAGAAACACTTTACCTCTTGTCAGTCCATAGACTTCTTGAGTCAGGCAGAGCTCATCCATGCATGTGAGGAAGCTTTGCAACTGATCAGATCTGGCTGAGCGCTCTTCCCATGAGATGTCCGGGTAGTTAAAGTCTCCCATAACAACCATGCACCAAGAGCATGCAGCCTCAGCCAGTTCTCTGGAGAATTCCTGGTCTAGCTCTTGTTTCTGATTACGAAGTCTGTAGTAGACTCCTACTGTGATGTCCCCCGTGCCGCATTCCCCACGTAGTTTAACCCATAGAGACTCCAGTCATCCTTCCTGGGTGCCAGTGTCAATTTGCAGGGACATTTAGCTGTCCTTGACATAGAGCTGTCTTTTTACCTGTACAATCTTGCCTGTACAGGGTATAGCCATCTATACCTGTGGCCCAGTCATATGTGGAATCCCACCAGGTCTCCATTATTCCTATGAGGTCATAGTCATTCTTGTTTAGCAGGAGGACCGGTTCCTCCTGTTTATTCCCCAAGCTCCTGGCACTGGTGTACAGGCAGGTAAGTGTCCCACTGGGGGCCCCTGCCTTCCCTACAGATTGTTCCGAGGCTAGGGTAGGGGTGGGTTCCCTTAAGTGCGTTAGCCTGTGGGATTTACAAAGGTTGCCCAGTGGACTTTCAGTGGCAGTAATGTGTGACTGTTTACCAGATGTGATACAAAAAGAAGAAACAGCGTGCCATTTCTGAGTGGGGGATATCCCCCACCCTATGGTAAATGAGAGATGTTATATCAGATGTGCAAGAGAGGGAAAAATATGGTAATAATGACTCTAGACTTGGAAAAATCTTATGATAGGGTTGAACATGGTTTCATGTTTGAAGTATTGTGGAGGATGAGGTTTCCGGTGACGATGATCAGATGGGTCAAAGTGGTATACAGTAAAGCAGGAAGTTGAGTACTGGTAAATGGGTACTTGAGCAAAGCATTCCCCAAACAGAGGTAAGACTGAGATGCCTACTGTCCCCCTGTCTTTTTGTGTACATGACAGAGCCATTGGCACAGAGAATTCATGATGGTAAGTGGTGTGAAGATACCAGGAGGGGGAAGAAATTAAATATACATTATACACAGATGATGCAAACATAGTGGCTCAGGACAGTGTATCAATTGAGAGGGTATTGAAGCATACTGAGGACTAGAGTGAAGCATCAGGGGTGAAATTAAATAAGATGAAAAGTATGTTGATGAGTGTGGGGAATTGGGAGAACTGACAGAAGTTTGGGCTGTGAGTGGTAGAAGGTGTAATCAAGTTCTTGAGAATCTCTATGGACACCGAAGAGAAAGGAACAAAGGCATAGGAGAAATTAGAGAAAAGAGTGACACAGATTTCAGGATTTTGGAGTGGTAGAAAGTTATCTTTCAAGGGTAAAGTGGGTGTAGTGAAAACAGTGCTCTTGCTGATCATCCTTTACATGGGAGTGGTATATCCACCATTGGCAACAGACAAGGAGAGTAGAGAGACAGATGTGTGTGTGGGGGTGGGGGTTGGGAAATAAAAGAGAAAGGGTAGCCAGAATGGAGCTGTTCAAAGCCAGGGAATTAGGAAGTTGTGGAATGCCAGATTTCGAAAGCTTTGTGTATACTTACCGTATATGTGTGTTCTGCAAAGACATAATGGAGGGGGTGGGGGAGATGGCATGTGTCTGCTGTTACCTGGCAGGAAGGTGTTTAGAAAATGGGGCATGTATGGGGGAGAATGGAAAAAGCCATGGGCATGGCAGCCACTGGCCCACTATATGAATCTTGAGGGAGTGGGATTAAACTGCTTGAAAGATTCTAGGAAGGTGATTAATGTGATAAGAAAGAAAGATAAAACGACAATAGTTGGGGACCAGACAGAAAGACATATGGCAACTGTGTGGAAAGAAGTGAAAGAAGAACATGAGGTTATCATATGGATGACGATACAGAGCATTCTTTCTGTGAGGGGCATTCAGCATCAATAGGGTTTGGTAAGATGGGCAATGTGTCCAAGAGAGGGATGTGGGGCTGAGGAATCTGTACTGCATGTATTTCGGAACTGCCCTTTTGTGCAAGGGGCATAGGAGGGGGTATGTTGATTTTTGAGGGCAATTGATATGAACTGTGACTTAACATATGAAATGGTGCTGTATGGGTTTATGCCCAAAGGACTGGAGATGCAGAGACTGAGAATCAGACTACTTTGTGCGACGGTAGCAATATGGAAGGTGACAAACCTTCTGTTGGTCAAGGGACCGGCTTTCACAAGAAGAGATTACATGGAGTTAACAATATATGAATGGAAATACTATGTGGATCAAGATATGGACAAGATGGGGAAGCAGAAGGGAGAGAAGAGATGGAGGAAAGAAGCACGGTGGTGTTTCTTCAAAAGGAACAAAGGGACAGAGTGAAAGGTATTACTACTTCCTGGTTTGGGGAGTTGTGGGAGAGGTTAGTATGTTAATGGTGAAAGGGGGTATAATAAGAACAAGGTATTGTTGTAGGGGAGGTTCTCAAGTTCTGTGTTAATGTAGCTTCTTTTAATTGTTTTGTAATAATAAAAAAGGTTCCCATCAGCATCTCAGCCCTGTGGCTAAGATCAAGCATTTTTTGGCACTAAGGAGAGGGTATCAGGTAGGGTGGCCATCATAGAGGACATTCTGGTTTTCTGCTCCTGTGTCCTCTGTTCTGTACTGCTATGAAACCCAACACCTTTATGTCCTCTATTTTTCTCTTCAAGAGAAAAATAGAGGACATAAAGGGGTCCGGTTTTATATCAGCAGAGGACAACCGGACTGTCCTCTATGATAGCCACCCTAGTGTCACAGCTGGTTCTGGCCTTCCCAGTGCCATCCTGGTATTGCAGTACCTCCAGGCCTGGTGCCAGTTCCCTTTGGAGGAGAAACCTGCCCATTTTTTTCAGGTGATTTGGTGATGCTTACCAGATGTTTACATATACAGTATTTATATACCATCCATCTACAGTATTTATCATGTATTTTCTCAATATACATAACTTTTTGTACATAATTCTCCAACTATTTCTCTATCTCCCCATCTCAAGCAGGTCCATGTCCATTCAAAAAAAAAGTTCCCCTTAGTATGTTTGCTCCATATGGGCCATGTGTTATATATAGTAATGCTCAGTGTTAGCCACATTTAATCAACTTCACAGTTGTTTTCTGTTACTCAGCACATACTGCTTTTGGCAGCAGTTTAATGATAGTCAGTGTATTTAATGAGGTTTCCTTATAGGCAAATATAAGATGAGGGGCCCTTTCCCCCCATGTTTATTGGGGGAAAAATAAACTTAATTTTGTATTTGAGTAAATATTGTACTGTTTTACACTTCTCTACAATTAATTTAATTTACTAACATATTACCCAATTGTCTACACTTAGCAGGTCCTTCTGAAGTTACACTCTAATATGGACTTGACTAACCTAAAGAATTTTATTGATCATGAAATTGTTACTCAAAGCTCTCTCTCTCTTACACACACACACACACACACACACACACACACACACACACCCCATTCCTTATATGCATCCTTTTGGAAACCCAAGATTAACATTTTTTAGTTTAGGAAATTGACTACTTATTCCTAATTCTTATTGTCTACTCTTTTCCAACTTTCTCATGATGTTACCTAATTTCCTTATAGATTCACTCTGAGAAACTCACCATATCACAGGCTTTTGGAAGACCACAAATTCTAATCTAGTAGTTCCCCTTTATCTACAAGTACGCTGACTTCTTAACAAAATTTAAAAGTATCAGGAAAAAATACACTAAAGTCATCTGGGTTTCTTTCTGTCAAGGCAGACTCATCCACATGGTTTGTAATTTTGTCTTTAATTACTTTTTCAATTACTTTATGTGACTGACTCTCTGGTCCATAATTCGCGATCATCTCCTCGAACTCTTTTAAAGAGAGTTACCAAATGTGCTACCTTGCAGTTCTCCAGTGCAGAAATTGATTTTGGCAGAAATTGTATATTTGTGTTAATAGCTCAGCCACTTCTTTCTTTAAATGCCTTAAGGATTCTTGGATGAATACCATAGTCCTGCTGACTAATTTCAACTGAAATGATCACTTTGTTCCAACACCTCCTCTTCGGATATCTCAGTGTCTGACAGACCCTAATCTTCATTATCTACAAGGAAAAGCTCTGAGGGAGTAGGTATCTCTAGCTTGTCCTCTGAAACTAAAATAATGTTTAAACATTTCAGATGGGTTTTCCTGTGCTACTAATTAGTATTTCAGTATAAACTTATTTTGACTTGTGATATTTAAGGTCGGTATTTGGTTCAAATGACTCATTAGGAGAAATGCATCAGCCAGGCATAGCAGAGATATCATTTTCATCCTTTATCAACTGTACAAGTTTCTACCCACGGTGCTATTCTGTGTTGCATGTGCAAGGAGAAATTAGAGGTCCACAGGAGCAAGGAGTTCAGAACATGCAGGTGGAGAACCACAATGTAGACCACAAAGAGGAGAATTTTATTCAGCTATTGATTGCTCTGAAATGTAAAGGGGGTGCACTGATAAGACTAATACACTTGATAGAGAAGTTTATAAGCCTAGTTGATAGTTTATAAGGCTAAGACACTTGCTATATTTCAGTGCCAGATGCTCAGAGAAAAAGAATGGATCATTCCTCTGTCATCATCATGTATCTATAGAAAACCTATCTACAGCCTCCCAATTTTTTAACAGTACAGTATATTACTATCATTATGAAGTATGTATAGAGTGTGTATCTGTGCTTCTTTAATAAACATATATACACACAGTTTGCTTGCTTTGGCATCTGAAAACCGTTTCTGAGAAAAACCTGATTCAGAGAACAGAGGAAGGTCTTGATGATTTCATCTGAGATCAGGCTTACTGTGTATTGCAAAACACATTACTACTGCAAGATACATTCTGTACCTCCCTTAACAGCATAGCTCTCTGGTGTTTAGAGTAAGCATTTCCCAACAGTAAATACTTATGAGAAAAACATTCAGGATTAGTTACTGAATCCCCAGATTGACAAACACAATTTTGCAGGAGGGCTGCCTCCTAGAAAATAAAATGCACACCTCAATGCAATAGTAACAGCATTGTACAGTGTCATAATCACACGCTCCACAAACATTTTCTGAAAATGAAGTCATTTCCATTGCAGAAAAGCACGAGACATCTGTTCCCATAAGTTCAGCATGAATATCGTGCTGCACTAGGAAACATGGAAGAGGGGAACTATTTTAGTTATGACTTGTGAGCACGAATACTAGTTTTCCCTGTCTAAAAAACACAAATTCTCTGATAAAAATCCCCAATCAATTCTCAGACTAAAAACCCCTAAATCCATGTTTTTCTGCCATTAAAATGAAACACCACTATACACACACACACACACACACCAGTTAAACACACTGTTTTATTGATATATTTACAATTTTAAAGCAATTTGGAAGCCTACCAGTGCCTCAATCATTACATTAAAAACATTCTAAATACCAATATATTTTGGTGTTTGATTTTGCTTTTTCTTTTAACCGTGAAAAGTCTGTGCTCCCCCTGCCTCCTTCGCTCACCAGGACATGGGTCCAGCTATGGCTTTCCCCACTGCTGCTTTGTGGCACTGAGAAGCCCTGATATGCCAGTGCCCTGCCCCTAGCCATGCCATTACCTCTGACTCCCAGGCTTGCAGTGCCTGTAACTCCCTACCCATAGCCTCCCAACCCCCCAGCCCTGCTGGTGCCCCTCACTCCCAAGCCACAGCCCTCTGCCCCACCCCCCACCCTGCCAGAGGGAGCCCCCATCTGCCAAGGCTATGGGACCATCCTGTCCATTCCCTGCTTTGTGGGCATCAGCCACAGCCAGTCAGCAGTGCCCGAGCCCTGGATGCCGTGTGTGGGAGGCCACTCCCCGCTCTGCTCGTGGGTGGCACAACCAGAGCAGAGCGGAGCTTGTATTGGGTGGAGGAAGGATACGGGGCTCCCTGCCTTACTGCCCTTCCCCTGGGGGCCTCCTGGACCCTGCATGGGAGGGTGAAGCAAGGAGGAAGGCTCAGGGCTGCTGCTGCCACTACTGCCTCCAGGAGCTTCATGCCAGCTGTGCTGCCATGGTAAGGTGCCCCCTGCCCACTCAGCAGCAGTGCGGGGACACAACTCCAAGCATCTGCTGCCACCTCTGGTGCTACTGGGCAGGCAGGGGGTCCCTGGACATGGCAGTGTTGTTAGCATGGGGATCCCAGCAGTGGTGACAGCAGTGGCAGCACTGAGCCTCCCAACCCTGCACATCCCTCCCACATTGGGTCCTGCCTGTTGGGCCATGGAGGTAGCCAGGCTGCAGCCCCATGCTCCATTGTAGTCACACCAATCTGGGGGGACATGTGCCCCAAACATGTTGTGGGGAGCTGGCCACTCCACCAGCCCCTGTGACTCCATCCCAATCCCCAGCCAGGCCCTGCAGCTGCACACTTCCAACCTAGCCTTGGGCCCCATCCTGGCTGGGCAGAGCCTCTAGCCCCAGCCCCAACCACCAGCCCTGCCCCACTCCCTCCCTCACCACGTCTGCCGGTGCCTCAGTCTGCTCACCCACTCCCCAATGCAGCCCCTCTCCACAATCGCCTATGTGTGCACCCTCTCCCAGCCCCC
>NW_017729015.1:3686078-3702297 GCF_001723915.1 Gavialis gangeticus
CCCCCCACCCCCACCATGCATCGCCTCTACTCTCTGCCCCCTAGACTTACCTGCAGGAGCTGCTCTCCACTGCTGCCTGGGTCTGTGCATGTGTACACATGCAAGTGGTGCCCCGGTGTCTCACTCCCCCCAGCACCATGTAGGCTGGAACTCTTGCAGCCTACAAGAGGAAACCTATGATTTTCTGCATTTTTCACCTTTAAATGAGATCATTCATGATTTTCTTCTTTGAAAGAGAAATTCCACATTTTCCACAGCAAATGGAAAACTCCAGATACCTTCTTATTAGAGACCAAGTTCAAAGTCAAACATGAGAAAATATATTCTATCACTCCTTTGAAGGAGTATTCCTTACTTTGAAGAGTAAAACCTAAATAATTACTCTGTACCAATTAGCTGTCACATCATTTTTTTCTTTTAAAGGGGACTTTTTAACAAGAAAAAAGCTTTCAAATGTACTAGATGTGAAACATAATGGTATTTATTAGGGATATGTGAAGCAGGCCCTATTCAATTGGGATTCAGCCCGAATCAGGGACAGTAATTTGATTTGTTGTTTCGAATCACTGTCCCTGATTCGATTTGGCTGGATCCAAATCTGAATACTCGATGCTGATCTGAAGAATCAGTGATTCAGCCATAGACATGTTTTTTCTACATACCTCGAGGTGCCAGCATGCCTTGTCAACACTGTAATGCTGGGGTGGATGAAGTGTCCCACAGGAGTGCAGGGGAGCCCTCCACGGGCTCGGCATGGAACCTGGAGGTATGCTGGGGCCCCCCCCCAACCCCTCCCCAGCTCAGCGATCAGCCATGGGGGGACCCCAGGTGCCCCCCAAACCCAAGAAGCACCAGTCACTGAGCCAGGGGCTGCAGGCAGATCCCCCTAGTGTGTCCCCATGGCAGACCCAAAAGTGCTTCTGGTTCACTTCCAGGTCTGCTGCTGAGCACGCTGGGGAGCCCCCACACTTCTATGGGACACTCCATGTGCCCCAGCAGAACAGACACTCATGACCTACCTGTTACCTAGAGGTATGTAGAAAAAACATTTAAAACTGTATCTATGTCCAAATCGCTGAATCTTCTGAATCTCTCCGATTCAGATTCAGAGATTTGGCCACTGAATTGCGCTGAATCTCCACCAAATTGAATCAGGGACCGAAGCTTTGCACAACCCTAGTATTTATTCCCTGGACTTGTAAAAGAGCTCATCCAAATGGACCCATCCAAAATATGGTATCATCTCAAGCAGCGTCTTGACATATCCCATTATTTTCACAATTAGCTTATGGTACAGCTAAAGGCTCACTTCCAATTGTAAAAACCTGCAAAAACTACTGCAGATCTTTGCTTTATACAGAGAAATTAGAGGAGTTTTAAAGGTAAACGCAGGTTCCATCAGACCAAGATACAAGCAAGTCCCAGAGCTAAATGTCCCCGGACAAGAGATTTTTAGCTAGGGGCTACTAGCTGTTGTGCCTGTAAGAATCATAACTGATAGAAATACAAACATGAATGTGAATGTACTGAAAAGCCACAGCCTATGTTTTCCTGACAACCTTCCTAGTGGCCTCTTACACACCTAGTGGAAGGGGGATGAGGCAGAAATGTGCGTCAGAGTTCTTGGGGCAGATGAGCGCTGCACTCCTTTCCTGGGATCTGAGGCAGCAAGTCCAAAAACCCCTCATCCCCTACTAGAGACTGCAAAACTCCTATGTTATCAAATGCAGCCAGTGGACCTATATGACCAACATGGGCACAGCTGATCAAACATAAAAGTTACTTCCAGAATATACTGAAGTAAAACTCTCCCCTCTCTCTTTCCCCTGAAGAAACCCTGAAAAAGGTTGATCGGGGCAGGAGGCACTCCTTCAGTGCTCTATTCCTTATACCTGCTGCCTGGATGGGGAAACTGCCACCTCTGCTGCAATGAAGAAACACTTCCAAGAAAAAAAGAAAGCTTTACAGCTCTCAGCTCCTCCTTTTCCCTCAGCACCAAAGACTCCCTGCCTCCTCTAGCAGTTGTTTCAGAGGCCCTTGCTAGCAAGAGCTGTTGCCAGCACCAATACTCCACCACAGTTACCTGCAGAGACCCAAGGACATCAAGGAAAACCAGCTCTGATTGAGCCCAGTAAAGAGATTACAGAAACAGCTCTGCACATGTACTTCCTCAAGTTGAAAAATATACTATTCTGTTTTCATGGGGCTATATCCACAAGATGGCAGGTGAGGAGCCCCATGTACATAATACTGGAAATCAGACTGGCCACCCTACCATCTGCCAGAGATAACTGCTTTTAGGTCTGGTTTGATAAAAGTGATAGCACTTTGCCAAGAATGCAAGTACAGAGACTCTAGAACACGCAACTGCATTGGTTTAAATAGGATCTGGCTGGGAGGGACATTAGGGATACTAGCTGGTGTTCTGATCCTGCTTTGTACTGCAGTGAAGACACAAGGAAGATCCCTGCTCTACAGAGCATCTTGCAAGATCCCTGCTGCCTGCTCGGAAAAAAATCCTCAATCTGGACTCAACTGACCTCGTCAAGAGAGGGGGTTTTGTATGCAGTGTCATTTGTGAATCACAATCACGCTCATGGCAACAGGCTGTTATAATAAAAAAATCAGAATGACGAGTTCACCACAAGCTTCAGCAGGATGAAAATAACTTGGGTTGCAGGAGAAACCTATTCAGAGAAAGCGTGAGCCCTAAAAGGGAACTTTAAAAAAGTGACAATATAAATAGCTTTATAAATGTTTCTCCCCCCACACTCCCATGTGGTTTCCACTGGGTGATAGCTGCTCTATAAGAAACTTCATATTAGCTCAATGCAGCAGCATCTCACTTGTAAATCTTCCTCACTTGCTTTTTAAAAATAAAAGAAAGCTGCCACCAAAATGCTACAAGGTCAGGCTGCCCAATGGCCATCCTGGATGGAGAGACCACCTTGGCACTTGCTAATCTCCTGCACCCTCTGCCTGTATTGTGACATTTATAACCTCCACAGTCTCTGTTCTCCACTGACAACACCAGGCAGGTAATTAGAATAAAAGGCTGAGCTGCAGTAAAAAGCATTTTAAACACTAAAAAAGCAGTTAAAGGTTTTCTGTGCTATATATCACCACTCATCTGCAGTATCAGTATGTCAGCGTCTGTCTGCCACAAACATTAGTCCACGAAAAACAAAGGAGTAAATCAATGGACTTGTACACCCAGGCATATTATCTCTGAGAACACTGCATGGAAAGAAAGCCCCCTCTTCATTTGTTCAGCCAAATGCAATCACACTGCTTACATGGCAATGTTATGGGATGAATGATCTTGCAAGGACCTCCGTATATCATCCTGTAATCTTGTACACATATGACAGCAGTTATCATATATCTTGGCATCCAAGCAGTTTGCTGCCCTGGTTATTGGCAATTTTCATATTCATTTCTTTTTAAATGCCCAATAGTTCTTCCTGCTGCATCTCCCACCTTTAAAAGTACTTGTTTGAATTTACCTCCCTGCTGTGATGTCCATTTTGGTTGCTATTAGTGGCACTGAGAGCATGACACTGTATCACTTTAAACCTAATTCGATCAGAGGTCACTGAACTCATTCCCAAAAGATAACTGTACAAACACTCATGTCCTTGGGCTCCGACAGACATTGATGCATAGAATATTTAGAAAGGAGAGAGTAGCAATTTCTCTAAAACCATCTCATAGCTTTTACCATGTGAAGCTGCTTTCACTCAAGATGCCAGGTAAGTAGCCAGGTTAAATGAGTCTATGCTAACTGTTTTTAATATGCTCTTCAGCTGAATAATCTATGCTCCAATGTTTTTCTGAATGGGTACAGCCCTTACCGATAACTAGCCTCCATTTCACTCACCTTCACGTCAGAGCACCCCTCAGAAACAATGCAACACAGCAAAGAGTGTTAATTCCACCCCTTTTGCTTGACACCATTTTTTTTAATGTCAGGGACCAATCAGGGATCACTACATATATTACCATTTTTATTTGAATATAAACCAAACTCTAAGGTTAAGCATTAGTGATTAGTCCTGGCCTACAGTGTGGTTTCTCTCCTTTATATGGCAAACTTCCCATTTACAGAAGCTAAGCTGCCGGAATTTAACTGATCGCAGAAAAACCCACTTACGGCTTTGGAGGGAAGTCACTGGTGTTCATTTTTTCACCACTTCCAAAGAAACTAGGCTATTTTTTTGTGATTCTATTTACCCTGTCTGAATTCACTCAAAGATAAGTCCAGAGATACAACTGAAAGCTTTGTTTTATTTCCAATTTTTCATCTTTACTGCACATATCCACCCACGTGTGCTCGAGAGTCCTATTTAGAGAAAGGTGAATGAAAAGAATGAGTTTTACATAATGACGTGTAAGGGGAGAAAAAGGAAGTTGGACTTGCTAAAATTAGAAAGTGCTTACGCCCCCAAAGGCGGCTGCTTCAGCCCACGCATTTCATCATGAGTAGGCGCTCAGCTATATTTAACTTCTGCAAGAAATGTTTGACTTGAGTTGGGACACAGAAAACCCCACCAGGATGTGGTCAAAGAGAAGGGAAGTTCACAAGATGTGATCTTTAACTGACATCACTTGAAGCACATCTGAAACTCAGATGCTTTTTGTTTTTTTATGTATAAGTTCCTCAAAAAAAAAAAAAGGCAGTTCTTACAAAGTAGTTCTTACACAACTATCTGATTCAATACGGCAACAGTAAATTCAGTTCTGCAGCTGATTTAGCTTCTAATAACTATGGCCAAATCCTGTACCATATGCTTGTTCAGCGAGTCTCCATAAAGGAGTAGGATGAGGAGATTAAAGGAAGGAACAGCAGCCGCTCTGGAAGCGTCATGGCAATATGCTTTACATGGCCTTGCCAACTCCATGTCTTACTGTACATGGGAGAAACGAGTGGTGCAAGAATGCAGGCACAGATCTGCCTACCCTGCATCCAGCCTCCCTCCCTGCATGGAAAAGAGCCCCAGAAGGGGTGAGTTCTGCTTTGTGCAGGGCAGAGAGCATGGACTCCAGGAAAGCTGCTCACTTCCCCAGTGAAATGGAAGCACACAAGATGCAAAGCAGCCATAACATCTCTAAACTCAAGAGAAAATAGTGATCAGGTTTAGCCCCTCTGCTCTAACAGACATAAATGTGTCATACACAGAGCAGCTCTGAGTAGGAGTGGAGTATGAGTATCAATTTTAACAAACTTTTTTTTTTTTCTCCATGTGGGGAGAAACAGCCCGTAAAGAAACCCTGATAACCAAATGAGTGACCTCTAAAGTTAATTAGAGATGACATAAGTGGAGAAAGTCACAGTGAGACTTAGGAAGTGGGGGAGTATTGGTCAGTTTCTCAAGTGTCACCGTTCTCCAATAGACTGACCAATGGACTCCAAAGGAAGCAGGAACCAAGGGTGAGTCAGGTGACTCGAACCAAAATCTCGGCAGGGAGACTACTAATACAAACATTCAGCCTTTCACTTGAAAATTGAAAAATGCTTTACTAATATGCTTGAAAGAAGCCTTATAACGCTCTTATAAAGTGGACAACTATCATCAGGGATCCTAGTTTTCTCCGATTTAAAAAAACAAAAAATTGGCAATTTTCAGTTTTAAAAAAAAAGAAACCCCAAATCCACATTTTCCCATGATTTGAGTGAAACACCACTATAAATATATAATTATATTTATAATATAAAAAGAAAAAGATGGCAGGCTACTGAAAAGGTAAGTCTGAGATCACAGCCTGAGACCTTTTCAATTTGCTGTCCCTTTATTGCTTGGAAAAGGTGAATGTGTAACAGCAAAAGTCACTGAAAATCCATTCTCAGAGCATAAATAACCTCTCCGCCCCCTGCCCTGCATCTCTGGAAACCTGAGTGTATACTCCTCCCTATCTTGATGTGCCTCATCTGTGCCATGGAAGAGCTAGCTCCAGGGAAAAGAATATGCTTTTTCTCATGGAATCACTTTTGGCCTCTCTGTTGAGAAGAATTAGACAGTGTCAATGGTGATGTTGGCTTTTGTGATATGGCACCAACCTCTGAATCTGAAGTCAGTATCTTTTGACAAACGTGACTGAACAACTATCAGATGATATTGTCTTTAGATGACTATTGAACAAGATACGGGTCTAATTGTCAGCTTAAGCTTAGAATGCCTGAAAGAGAGCTATTAATCCTCTTTACTCACCTCTGCAAGCCAGCCCAGCTGCTCCTTATACTCCTCATTTCTCTATCACTGGCTACAAATAAACATTACTTTTGTTGTAGGATCAGTTGTGCCAGGATGTGTCCTGGCACAGCTGATCCAGTTGACTGGCAGGTACAGATGTTGCCCAGGGCCACTGTGCAGCAGGTGCTTGGCCTCAACCTGGGGTACATGTCTGCAAGCATGGAGTGGGGAATCCCAAGGGATTTCCTTGCTCTGCAGCATCAAATGCATCCCCCTCGAATCACCTGTCTGGGGCTGCGGGAGAACATAGGCAGCCTTGTGCTGCGGGGATCACATAACTAAACAGACATTCAATGTGATAAAGCAGCACAGGCTATTAATAGGAATCATCACTCACATTTTTGGGCACTTGGGATGTGACAAAGGGCAAGGATGTCTGTTTGCTCACATTTTGTGTCACCATAATTTTTTTTATTGAATGATAAAGGCAACATCTGTTTCTAGCCACTGTGGATAGCATCACTATCCTGAGTGTCCCACAGACTTGGCATCAGCTTTGATTCAGACTTTTCTCTAGGTCCTTGCATCCAGGCTGTAACTGAACCTGGCTGATACTCTATGCCATCTGAGTCTTTCCTAAGCATGCATATAACTAAAACTCTCACTTAAGCTCTCCTCATCTCAAGCCTCAATTCTTGAAAGATCCTTTTCTCAGCCCTTGAAAAAAGTAAACTTGTCCTGCCATGCATCTAGAATGGTGCTGCCAAGGCCATTTTCTTAACATATCACTTCGACTACAATCACCCCTTTCTTTACATCCCTCCAGGGGTGGCACCTGCTTCTTCCCAATGGGGGAGTTAAGGTGGGCTAGACAGAAAATTGGGGGTGGGGGGAAGGCAGTGGTATACATTGTTTGGCCAAACTTACCTATTCATTTTTTTAACAATACCTACTTAAGGTGCTGTACCTCTGTGGGCTGCGGGCAGAAGCAGGGTGGGCTCAGCTGTGCAGGGCAGGCAGCAGCAGCAGCCCAGGGAGAGAACCGGGGGGCTTGGGCAGAGGCAGTGCTGGGAGGGGTAGCTAGGGGAACTAAGGTGAATTTTGGTGTGTCCATAGCCTCCCTAAGGCCCCCCCCAGCCCCAACACCTCCTCTGCTTCCCACCATGGCTCCTTCTCCTCAGTCACTTCCAACATACACTGCTTGTCTTCACTTTGAAGACCCACCTCAGCAAATACCCACCCCACCCATTATCACCGTTGAAATCTCAGTTCCTGCCTCTGCACCATGATACCAACTACTATCAGTCACTCAATTGTCAAACAAGCATCTTTGAGATTAATACTTCCTACACTTGACAATAATTAAAGACATTAATAATAACTTTACCAGTAGCACCATGAGCGATCCAATCTCCATGCATGTACATCTTTTATACTTACAGCCCTGACGCATAATAAATAGATTTGGGTTGTCCATGAGTGGGGAGACTGAGATAAGTGCTTACCTGCCCATGTGCAGAACTGCTCCCAGTTCTTGAAGGCTATGTTGAAGAAAACATAGCACACAAGACTCTCAAAGTGCAGTAGTGGCATCACTCCCCTTACAAATGGGTAAGACTATTTATCCCATTTTACAGTGCAAGGAAAGAAGGGCTGTGATGTTTAAAAGACGTAAATGAAAGACTGCGGCTGCATCTACACATGCACTTTCCAGTGGAATAGACTAATGAGTTGCAAAGTAAAGCGCCACCATCTACACATGCACCAGTATCTGTCCAGGACAGTATTATCTTACAGTGGAGTAGTAAACTGTGATTAAACTTGTGTGTGGATGCTGACTGCAGGTGTAAATTGTGACTGGTCAGCCCAACCAGCAGAGGGCCCGACTCCTGCCTCCTGAATAGCCACATGGCTCCATATTTTCAGTACCCTTGTGCCCAAGCCAGGCCTTTCACCACCTGCCACCACCCAGAGCCCAGGGCAGAGCAGGGTCTGTGAAGTTCATTTTAATAGAAGCTTCACGTACAAAGGAGGCACCAGATTAATTCCTGGGTTCCTAGTCTAAGTGTTTCCAACAATTAACTATGGGCAGAATTCTATTTCATACAGTGGACGACCAAAGCGCATCTGATGACCAACTCTGAGTTACCCAACCAAGGCCGACTCCCTGAGCAAGTGTCTTAGGATAAAATATGTAATGGCCCACCTCCACTGTACTTTGGCAAGTTACGAGTGCATTTCGTTGATCCAGTTCTGCCAGAGATAGAACAAGAATGGTGGTTCTCAAACTTTTTAGACTCAAGGCACTCATTGGAAAATGCCACCTCTTAGTTTTCACTTGATTTTTACTACAGAAATATATTGAAGCAATTTCTTCTACTGAAAAGAATTCAGAAAGATGACAACAGGTCAGAATGCTTTTAACACTATAGATTCTTATTTGAAAGCTCTCTTGTAAATCATGTTTGCACATCTAACAATGCTAACATCGCACAGCACCCTGCAGCACACCTGAAAGATTTCAAGGCACACCAGGGTGCCCTGGCATCCTGGTTCACAATCACTCAACTAGAATGTAAAATCCACCAAAGTGCCAATAATTACACTTACAGGGAGTAAGTGGCACTTAGGTACAAAATAGGATTAAACCCTACTTTTCTCTATCTATCTGCAATTCACAACACTTAGTCTCACTTCAGAAGGTAGCTGCAGTGTAGGTTTCTGAAGACAGGTACTCTTTCTCCTGTTGGCCCACAGTGTAGTGATTAGAGCACTCCCCTAGGGAATAGAGGCCCCTCAGCTGAATCTCGTTTTCTAGGAGAATACCCTAATGACCTCAAAATGAGTTTGGGAAATGCAAAGATGTAAATGCCATTGGCCCCAAAGGAGGGCAAGCAAGATGAAGTCTGCTTCCTTAGCTAGCTTTGAGATAAGGGGACTGCCTGGAGAGGAGTGAGTCATGTCTCAATGGTCTCAAGTTGCAGCCAGGGAAGTTTAGGTTAGATATTCTTACTAGAAGGGTAGTAAAACACTGGAAAAAATTACCCAGAGAGGTGGTGGAAGCTCCATCCTTGGAGGTTTCCAAAACACAGCTAGACAAAGCTTTGGTCTGTATGATCTAGTGGGGGTGGTCCTGCTTTGAGCAGGGGGTCGGACTCGATGACCTCCTGAGGTCTTGGCCAACCCTACCTTTCTATGATTCTATGTTTTTATGTGTTTTAGCTTGTTTCCTGCACTGCCTATATATTACACAATACACAGACACTGGTTGAAAGACAGAAATAAGTTTGGCAGGGAGATAAAAAAGCTGACCTGCCTCCCTCACTGGGGACTGCCTAACTAAGAGTCTACAGAAGACTGTTTCTTGCTTGTTCCCAGCATTGTTGGTGTATTTTGCACTACATAGTCATTGGTTGCAAAATGAACTTCAGAGAAAAGACCTGAAACCCGGGCTCCACCCTCCCAGAGGAAGTTAGCTAACCACTAGGCTCCAGAGGAAGTGTCTTAAGCTGGTTGTGCATTTTGCAGCCTACTGTCACTGGCTGAAAAACAGAAATAAACCTGGCTGGAACTCCAAATCCCCACACCAGAGGAAATGCCCTAACCACTAGGCTCTAGAGGGAGGCCCCTTCTTGCTTGTTCTCTTTCTGGCCACATGACACGTGAACATGTCTGTGGACAGTGGCTTATCTCCAACAGGAAGGGTGCTCTTGCCAAAGCTGCCTGGTGGTTAGGGCAGTCTCTTGGGAAATAGGGAATTTAGGGTCTTGTTCCTTGCGGGGGGGGAGGGGGGAGGAGGAGACAGTCTAGAAAGTAGGTCTCCCCTTGTTTTAGACAAATGCCTTAACCATTAGGTCATTGGTGGCCAGCACGGCTGCTACCATACTGTTGATCTAACTGATTTGAGGGCTTTCCCAGTGTATCAGCAGGGCCCTCTCTAGGGAATCTGGCAGCACTTGTCTGCCTCCTGGGGCCAATCTGAATCACTCTAGAGCCTAGAGAGTGTCCGCTGCAAAAATGTATGCTCTGGGTTGTTTCTGATCAGGTTTATGTCTAAGTGTGGTCACTCAGGGACCACTTCAGTCCCAAAGGGAGGTGGAAAGTTGTTCTGGGTTCATAAGGAGTTTCTAGGGTGCTGGTGTCAGGCCAGTTGGTATCTTTCCTTAGGTTTCCACTAAAATGACTACTGCAGTGGTTCTCAGTCTTTTTAGACTCCAGGCAACCCTCATGTGACTCAAGGCAACCCTTGAAAAAGGCCACTCATTTCTTGACTACAATAAAAGTAGCAGAGCAATTCTTCTGATGCAAGAAACTCAGAAAGACCACAACAAGGTAGAATGGTTTTTAGCATTATGGATTCCTGCTTGAACTCTCTGGGTGTGTCCAGACAGGCGTGCATGTTCAGGCGCATGTGTTTCCTGCAGCACAAATAGCAATGGCACATATTTTTGTCACTGCTATTTGTCCCAGGACATGCCCCAACACACAGGCTCTGGCATGTGGCAAATGACCCAGGTGGGGTAGGGGAGGCTGAAGCCAGTACCTATGCTGGCCCCAGCAGCCTTACCTGGGGTCTTTGGGACCTCCCACGGCAGCAGTGGTGCTGATCCAGTCACTCAGAGCCTGTCCAGCAGCCAGAGCATGCCTCTGGTTGGCTAGGCTCCATTTCTGGAGGCGCATGCTGCTGCCATGTGTGTCATGTCGCTTTTTTTAGTGGTGGTTTTTTTTTTGACACTAGGTTCTCCTTGTGTCAGATTTTGGCACCACACTGCAAATTACCACTGCAGCAAACAGGTGCACATGAACCATATGTGGCACCTCAAACAACTCTGAAGCACCGCAAACTGCACATGCACACTCATCTGGACGTGCCCTTTGGGTTTATCTTGTGAGTCACATAGGTGGATGCACACACCTAATACAGCACAGCACACTGTGGCACCTGTAAAAGGATCTTATGCCACCCCAGGGTGTGGTAACACTCTGGTTAAGAATCATTGGACTACTAAAATAATTTGAGCCTGACCCCAAATGCATAAAAAGGAAGTGCGTTCGTGTGCACTTCATAGCCTGTATTGCTGAGCAAGACTTTACATCTCTCTTAGCTGTGCATGATGGATTTCATGGTTTTGGTTTTTTTCATTCTGAATTTTAAACAACTATTTCATTTAATTCACAGAACAAGAATATATTCTGATTAGGATTTATAGTTAACAACCTTGCAAACTGCCAATTTTGAGGCAACATGCTATAATGTACAAGTGTTCAAAGACTTGCTCATTTATTACACATTTTCACACTAAGCATCAGTGGTAACTGATATGGGCAGATGGCTGAGAAAACCTGTAAAACTTTATTCTCTAAGTATCTAAACTCTGTAAGGGACTGAACTGAAGTCTTAAAGATGAAACTGTGTCCTTGAATAATGAATGAACTTACCAACTAATTTGGACTGAAGAAGTTTGGGG
The DNA here is from genome assembly GCF_001723915.1 of Gavialis gangeticus. Taxonomy (NCBI): domain Eukaryota; kingdom Metazoa; phylum Chordata; order Crocodylia; family Gavialidae; genus Gavialis; species Gavialis gangeticus. The sequence continues at coordinate 3,697,738 of NW_017729015.1, forward strand.
GACACTAAGTTTTAGTTTTTGATACAGTCTTATCTGTTGCCAGAAAACAAGGAATAAGCTTCAGAACTAATCAGTTTCACATTGCCAAACCTGACCTGTGCATAAGACCTTTTTACAAAATCTGGAGTAAAGCAAAAATGGTGTTTCTAACCTACGCTGTTTTTGAAAAGTCAATTGACAAAATAGGGTGGGGGAAAAAAAACTTTAAAGAAACCACCTCTTGTTTGCTAGTGACATAATTTACAAACATGTAGCCTATATACACAATCTAAATTTGGGTAACATTATCTCCTAATCAAATACTTTACATGGGGGAAAATGTACACAAAAACTTTCCTGAAGTGTTCAGAAGTGAGGCAGGATGCATGTGGTAAAATCAGATTAATAATGGAAAGCTGCAAACTTAACCTCAGAGAGAGCTAGACTCTTAAAAGCCGTCTTCTCAGAGGGGAAAACTAATCTGTTTCAGCCTCATATTCTTTCTAGCTCTTTTAAATTGAATTATTCACTCAAGGCCAAAAATATGTTCTGGTTTTTGCCAGAGCTATGGGTTTTTACCAATGTTATGTTCCAGTGAAAACCAGAGCCATTACCTCATAAATGTTTCCACAGCTGCTCATGATGTCTGCTGAATTAAACAAGGTCATATATAAGACAGCAGTGCACCTTATTCCTTGGATAGTCTCAAAATATAAATGAGAATTTATTTAGGGTGCTATAGGTTCCTCTGGTGTCACTGATACTCCTAGTCCTCTTCTGTCCTGTAGTTTGGAGATGATTTGACCTTTCCAAAATCACCTCTTGATTTTGTATATTCTGATTCTTCCTTCCTTCCTTCCATGATGGACTGTTTCTATCATGCTTCTGTTGTGAAAGGGTAGGAGAATTGGGAAGGAAGCATCTGGTTTCTTTCAGTGGTGACTAGGAGAGCTCCTCCGCCAATTCCTCTAATTGGGAGATATGTTGTGGTTGCTTCTGAACAACCAGAGCCCTGTTCTGGTCTCATTCTAACACTGATAATTGGAGCAGACATTGCAAAAATCAGCAATGAGCTAGAATCCTAGAAAAGAAGTCATGTCCCATCCTTCACTTCGAGTAATGTAGCTTCATTGTGAAACAGATTTAGGTGGTGGCCCTCCAACTATGTGTTTTGGGGAATATCCAGAAGTCCACAAACTTTTGTTTTTGAACATTTTTGACCAATTCTAAATTAACTGCAAACAAAATAAATAAAAAGGACCCCCTCCCAAAAAACCGACCACCCCAAAACCAAACCAAACAAAAAAGAACAATCTTAGAGAAATGTGGGGAAGAGAAGTAGAAGGAGAAAACTGACAGACAGTTATACTGCACCCAAATCAGACACGGGAAAATATAATATAAGCTAATAGCCTCTCAGTGACCTGAAAAGATGGTTAGAAATAAAATAATTGAAACAAAGGAGAAAGACAGATAGAAAGAGCACAGCAGAACAAATGATTTTTGATAAAGTCCAAGACCATTTTCAAGGCTAGATTGCGCTGGGGGCAGGAGTCAGCCCAGCTGGGTTGGCTCCCCATCCCCCACGCGAGATCGTACCGGGGCAGGAGTCAGCTCAGCTGGGTTGACTCCCCATTCCCTGTGCTAGATCGTGCCAGGGGGACAGGAAGTCAGCCCATCTCCAGTGAAACGTCGAAACAGCATCAAAACAGCCTTTCTGTTTTCACGGAATGGAATGGAACAGCTGTTTTGAATTGAAATGAAATTCAAAACAAAACGCTGTTCCATCAAACCATCGAAATGGAATGGTGCCATTTTACACAGCCCTATTTATTTGTAGCCACACTTTCCAGTTGTGCTATATTTCCCAGTTATCTGACCTCTGCAGTGGTAGATAGAATGTAGCCTTCTGTCAGCTTCTCTCCCCCCATCCTCCATTTCCCTAATTTCTTGATTGGAAGAAACTTTACCCAAGACAAATATATATATTTGAAGGCAAAACCATGTACCTCTCACCAGCAGGCACCTTGCATGAAATCCTAACCCTACTGAAGTCACCTGTATTTTTACCATTGACTTTGATGGGGGTGAGAATTTTAACATGTTATTGCTATCATCTTAGGCTTTGCCTCAGTCTATCTGGAATAATAAGTAATAACAAATCGTAAGTCTCTATGGATTACTGATGGTGGTGGGGAAATAGTGTGGGGCAGCCATACTCAATCCCAAGCATATTTATGATAGTGTGAACAATCAGGCTGGCATTGATTTACTACTTATCTCCATCCTGAATTGAGATAATTTTGGGTACATACGTCAAATCCTTATAGGGCGTATTGTTTTTCAAAGTCAATCAATAAGACTAACTGGCTATTTTGTTACACTAAAGCAGCTGGATTACATGTGGAAAGGCAGTAATTTCAAGATTCTCATTATATATCTATTTCACAGGTAAGTATCAAGTCTTACCTAATTTAGCTCCTATCCACTTCCCTGTAAAATAAAATGCTGTGATGCAAGACAGAATCTTTGTGCATTGTAACCTCAATTTTCTCTTGTAAAATCACCAAAAGTGACTCTTATCTATGGTATAAAACTGAAATTGAGCATTCTTCAGTTCACCCAAAGATTTGGATATTTTTATGCCCTTTAAGAATTTACTGTACTGATCAGACCCCTAAAAGTAAAAGATAATGGATTCTTTGCAATAGTGTCTGGGCAAAGGATTACAAGAAAGTAGTTTCCAGACCTTGAGGCATAACTATACAATTACCATTCGAAGAGCCGGTACTTTGTGAAGGGTGAAAATGTTCCCGCTTTCCAAACAATCAAGTGGGTTATTCATATTTAGTAAAAACATATGCTGAAAATAAAAATGTAAAAACTAAAAGTTTTCCACATGAGCAATGAATTCACCACTATGCAGTATAACTTGTTTAATCAAATTAGGAAAACACCCTTATAAAGGTGTCTGATAATACCAATTATTATTATTACTCCCCAACAAAAAGCAAAGTTAGAGTTAAAGATACATACCAGGAGTCTGTGAGTATATACTGACTTTCTAAAACACTAAAATATAAAAAAAACAGACAATCCAGAATGAAGGTTGAACTTCTCAAACAAGAACTGACTCACACATATATGACAACTATGACTTTAACTGTCTCCCCTTTTAATACCAAACATACAGTTTGCTCAGAAGAAAGTATGATGAATGCAAATAATAAGCTTGGGAAATTGTTTTAAAATTAAAGATGCCTTTATAAATGTGTTTTAGTTTGTTGTTTAGAAGTATTTAAGACCCAGATAGAAAAAGCCTTAGCTGGGATGATCTAGTTGAGGATGGTCCTGCTTTGAGCAGGGGGCTACACTAGATGACCTCCTGAGGTCTTTTCCAATCCTAATTTTCTCTCATTCTATGGTATTTGTGCTTTGGTAGGGTCTGGCATTTAAGTAAGAATCCATAATTTTTCTTTCTTTGGTTCTTCAAAAAACCAACACAGCAGGTATTTTTTTTTACAACAGTTGTCACCTGCCTGAAGGATTAGGATGGAAACCAATTTTAGGTATTTGTAAGCAAAGCAAATTGCATCAGAATGTAATATGCTGTATATTACTCATGCCCCACTTCTCGTGTAACTTGAAACTGGCCTATTTGCATATTATAGTCAGTTTGCAAAACAGAATAATGCTACCGATATGAACAACTAGTAACATTGTGCCTCTCCTTTCTTGGGGATCTCTTGTCTTGGTCCTCCCTCTTGGCACAATTTTTGAGCTATGTAGGAAAGGTAACTTACTGCTTTAGATTTCAGGAAATCTGGATGGGTAGGGTCTGCACAGAACAAGGGACTTGATGAGAAAGGGTATCAGGGCAGGAGCTGTCTCCTTTCTGAGAAGCCTTCAGAAATCTGCAGGCATGAGGAACCTCTCATAAGCTCAAAGAGGCATATGCCCCTTTTTGCAGAGCCCAGATTTCCTAGTCTTAGGCTGGAAAAAATGTCTGTAGTCCACTGATAATCTTCCTCTGTCAGCACACTTCAAGATCTCTCTCTGGGAGCTACAGAATTAGAATTAGAGGAGGGTCCTATTCAGTCTGCTAAGATGTCTAATAGGGCTGTGCAAAATTTCGCTGGCTGTTTCGTTTCGACACTGTTTCGACTCATTTCTAGCTTGAAACAGAGAAATCGAAATGAAATGAAGGGCTTCAAAACAGCGTCTAAACGAAATGAGGCTAGTCAAAATGTTTCAAGTTTTGAAGCAGCCAGCAGCCAGGTAGTGGGAGACAGGGGAGAACCAGGGCTGTGCTCCTAGTGGCTCTGGAGCCCCATGTGGCTCAGCTGGGTGGGCTCTCCCCACCTCCTGGCTCTCTCCGCCTCCTGCGGCTACGCTGCGGGAACCCGGGCAGTGGAAAGCCAATGGCAGCACAGGGGAAGGGAACTGAGCCCAGGCTCAGTTCCCCTCCCCAGCACTGAGATGTGGATGGCGATGGGGAAGGGAGCTGAGCCCAATCACTCAGTTCCCCTCCCCAGCCCTACAATTGTAGGGCTGAGGAGGAGAACTCAGTTCAGCTGGGCT
>NW_017729015.1:3707297-3711808 GCF_001723915.1 Gavialis gangeticus
CTGAGATGTGGATGGCGATGGGGAAGGGAGCTGAGCCCAATCACTCAGTTCCCCTCCCCAGCCCTACAATTGTAGGGCTGAGGAGGAGAACTCAGTTCAGCTGGGCTCCGTTCCCTTCCCCAGCTCCCTGTCCCAGGCGGCAGCACCTCGCTTCCCTCCCTCATCTTGCAGTCAGATTGGGGCCTACAACCCCGGGAGGACTGGCACAGCCCCCGCAGCCCTCCTGGGGGTTGCAGGCCCCCAATCTGCCTGCCAGATGACAGAGGCTGTTTTGAGCTTCCCCATTATAGCCTACAGGCGAAACTCAAAATAGTGTCGAAACAGCATCAACATTTCAGCAAAACGAAACGGAACAGCAGCTTTGAATCTAAATGAAATTTAAATCAAAATGATGTTCTATCAAAACCTCAAAATGCAAGTCAAACTGGAATCGTACCGTTTCACACAGCCCTAATGTCTAAGTGGCATCTGCCCAGTTTTAGAGGACCAAATTCTATTCCACCTTTATGTGACTGAATTGTATTTACATAGCTGCTCAAGTTCAATTTTTGGCATTTACACAGAGTTTATATTTTTATTTCTACTTGTGTAGCTATGCTTGTCCTGTGATACCCTTCTAAGAATACTCAGAAGGCCACACTGTCGCTGTGCAGACTCCAAGGTAGAAGGAAATCACATGTGTTTGTGTGCAACTCCCCAGAATTTAATTGGAGAAAACCTGTATTTCACATGGCCATTGATTAGGGCCTAAGGGCATGTGTAGATGAAAAGGGGGCCCTAAGTTGAAGCAGTGAGTTTTTAAAAATACCGCCTCGATTTAGGGTGAAGTCAACCCTTGTATTGTATACACCCGTGTCTTACCTGCCTCTCCGGCAGTTGGGAGGGGAGAACGAGCTACCGGTGGGCAGAGCAGTCCCTGGGCTATGGGGGAGATGCTCCCCTGCATGGGCTGCCTGCACAGTCTCTGAGCTGCACAGAGCCCAGTGCTTTGCTCTGTAGCAGGAAACTAAAACTCCTCAGGGGTGTTTTAATTTGCTGCGCCCCAAAGTCATTTAAGGTGCATTATGCCACCGAATGTGCTACAGCGGCTAGAATTAATGTGCAATACGCCGCTGACGCGTGCAAACACCAACACCATTAAAGCCATGCAAAAGCATTTAACCCGCTTTAAAGTGTCATGCACACATGCTCCTCGTTTCAGCTACACACACCCTATGGCCCTGACTCCTGCCTCTAGTGGGGCACAAACTTCTGTCTATCCATTTTATACAATGAATATTAAATATATAAAAAAGCCATTGAGGGCGCTTCCCTTCCAGGGCAGTGTTTCTTTCGTGCAAACACGCTTGTTCTCCAAATCCAGGCCCCTCATATCTACGCCTCTTTTTTATCCCAGGGGCCAGCTTCAAGAGGAGGGATAGAGAGTGCTCTGGGCAATGCTTAGTTCATACTTTGCTGATTTAAACACTTTGCAGGAAGTGGAAAGTTAAAATTCGAACCACACTGGGCAAGGGGGCCTAAAACCTTGCTTTTATACAGCAACATAAGTGGCACTAAGGTGCATATGGGTGAGATGGGATTTGGATTTAGGGGTCTAAGTAATCAAATATGATTCTAAATTCCTCTGCATTTTACCCAGCAAATATTCAATGTCAAAATATGTAAAGAACCTTGTGAGCAGAGGTCATAAACTCTTTCTCTCCCAAGGAAGTGCCTTTCTCACTGGGCAACAGAGTCAGGCTCCCTCTGGTATGCTCTCCTTCTGGCTCCACAACTCTTGCATTCCTTTCTGCCAGTGCTCTAGATTTAACAGGATGCATCAAGGATGCCCTCAACCTTACCTACCCCAAAGCCTGATGTTTAGTGCACTTTTCTGCAAAGCGAGAGATATAGGTTTGCATTCCTTCCTCTTGAATTATGCCTTCCATTTTCTGGACAGGTGCCCCACCACTAGCCCATCAGTCAAATAGCATATAAAGCAATGGATGGTTCTTCCTTCTCACTTTACATGGAAGTCTATGTTCCTGTCATTGGTATGAGTTCAGGCACTTATCCCCTGTGACCTAATAATGAAGCCCTGGTGCTTGGAAAAAATCAGCGAATACATTATTAATGATTTAAAATGGGCTGGGATTTCACTTGTATTATTATCTTTAAAACCAAAAGATTATACATGTGTTCCTTTGATACTATGTCCTCAGGTCTCCAGAATCTGTTTCATAGTGGCATGCCACATATAGAAGTTAATTTTTGTAATTAGGTTTTAAGCAGATATTTTTTTATCTTAGAGACAGAGTCCCTGCTAAGTATTTCTGGGGAATGAATTCGGATCTCTGCTATTTTCTCTGTTTGGCAAAGAGTAGGGAAAATGTAAAAATCTTTTTGATCTTTGGTGAAGACCTCTGTGTGTATAAAGAAGTGATTTAGGAAGCTCTTATCCAGTATACTTAATAATTTGAAGAAATGTTTTACCTTGATTCCATACATAATCTATACATTTTGAAGCTAATCTGAATTTTCAATTAAATATTACACATGAGAGGATCGAATCTGCAAACTCAGAAGTCTATTTTCATATTTCACAAGATAAACCAGCAGTAACTCATTGTAAGAAAGAGCAACCACTCACTTGTGTGCTGAAGCTGAGTTCAGTATACTATTCTTCAATCTACTTCCATTCCTTATGCTGGAAGGTCTCCTCATGCTTTGCAGTTCTGAAAACGTTCTTTCTAGAATCAATTACTGTATTACCTACAGGTCAGAGTTTCTGTACTACTTTCCCATTTTCAGATCAGTAAGAATATTTGCACCCCTTTTCTCATTCGACGCTTTGGAGGCAGACTCATCATAACTGGTTACTACAGACATGAGTGTGACAACACAGAAGATAATGACTACCATCCAAATGGAATTTGCTAGGTGCAGTTAAAAAGGTTACTTAAAATAGCTGTGAGTTTGTTGCATCGCACTGGCCCTTGTTCAGCTTTGCTACATTTATAGGTACAAAAAGCAGCTATTTTTCCCTGTCCCTCCTGTAAACTTAACAAGCAATAGGAGAATGAGACCGGGATCTTGGTAGCCAAAACCTCACCACTTCAAAACGAAGATTCTACACAGTCAGTTCTGCTCTTATGTCATCTGAATCATCTTTGAAGGGAGTTCTGGTACATAAGGACTCCTGGTATTTAACTGAGGACAGAAGTTGGTCCAGCAATGACAGCTTGTGCCCTGATTTTCAAAATTGGCTCTCTCTCTTCTCCCATTTGATTCAATAGGTCTTGAGAGGGCTTGGCACCTGTGAACACCAAAATAGTGCTACTCATGAAGCACAAAACAGAACAATATCTGGCTGAATCCCCCAGAAGTGCTCTGGATCTGAAAGCCTAACATGAATAAGTATTAGTGCAGTGGGGACCCACCTTTTTCACAGGTGTGCCATAAATTAGCCCCGCACTCTCCCCAAGTCCCGCTCTCATCCCCTTCAGGCCCAATCTGCTGTTCTGCTTTTTGCTCCTAGCCCTGTGCTCCCTCGAGGTTGGCCACTCCTGCATTAGTGAAACTTATCTTGATTGCTAAAGTCAGTAGATCTGATTCTGAACACTCTCCGAATCTGAAGAGCAAGGATGTGCCATGTACAAAATCTATGAAACTTTAGAGCACCTATAATGAAACAAGGCTCTCCATAGCATTACTCGACCTTCATTACATATGATTGGGATATGGCTTTAGGGTATAGGAAAACCACCACAAGCACTTTTATCCAGATGCTCTACTACTTGGAGAAACTTAATAAAAATATTAGGGTCACTGCATCCTATATTCAGTGTGACATAACAAAACTTCAGATTAGATTATTCCAGTGCTCTTTGGTGTCACTATCTGAAAAGGATGCATCAAACTTATTACTGATTACTAGCTAAGCTCAGAAACTGTCACCCTTCTGGGCATGTCTACATGAGACATTTACTGCAGAGCTGACTAATTAGCTCCACAGTAAATATCTTGCATCTATATATGCAGTGCTAATAGGCAGGAGTAAACTAATAAATTCTGCAGCAGGATAGTACTTGTAAATACTGTAAATATTTACACTTGTAAATAAAAGGACTATCCTGTATCCTCCAACACATGTGTAGTAGGGCTGTGTGAAGCTTTGGGTGTTGATTTGATTTGGAGGAGATTTGGCCTGATTCAGTGGCCGAATCTCCAAATCCGAATCGAATCGGGGACCAATAAAAAGGTCCAAATCAATTCAAAATTCACTGATTCAGGCAGTCCCTGCCTGCTGCATCAGGGAGCTGGAGCCAGAGGGAGGGGGCCGGAGGAAGGAACCATGGAGGGACCCCTGCCAGGCCCCATCCCTTTCCTGATCCCCCAGACCACTGCCCAACCCCCACTCCCCCATGGCTGCCCTGCATACCCCAGCTCCCAGTGCTTTAAAAAATAGTCCCTACTCACTGGGTGCCTCCTGGCGGGGGCGCAATCCCCACTGCCCCATGCTGCATGCCCCC
>NW_017729015.1:3711819-3712330 GCF_001723915.1 Gavialis gangeticus
ATCCAAACAGATACCCAGCCCCTGAACCATTTTTGTTGCCCTGCCCACCCCAGCTCTGGTCCTTTAAGAATCCCCCTCACCAAAAATATCCTGGGACTTTCCAGCTTCTGTAGTGGCCTCAGGACTTGGTCGGCCAATGGAAGAGCCCCCACATGGTGCAGGACAGTGGGGATCATCCCCTGCCAGGCAGGAACCAGTGAGTGCAGGTTGTTTTTTTTTTGGTGGGGGGAGGTTCCCTTAAAGGGCCAGAGCTGGGCAGGTGGAGCAGCCATGAGGCGGGGAAGGGCTGGGACAGTGGGCAGGGATCAGGGAGCTTGTGGCAGAGCCCCCCATGCAGCGTAGGGCAGTGGGGATCACGCCCCCACCCAGCAGCATCCAGTGAGCCAGGGCTTTTTTTCCCCCAGAGTGCCGGGAGCTGGGGCAGGCGGGGCAGTCATTGCTGGGCTAGGAGAGTGGGTGGGGGATGGGCCTGGGTGATTTGGAGATTCAGCAGCAGCTGAATGTCCGAATT
>NW_017729015.1:3717330-3721956 GCF_001723915.1 Gavialis gangeticus
GGCGGGGCAGTCATTGCTGGGCTGGGAGAGTGGGTGGGGGATGGGCCTGGGTGATTTGGAGATTCAGCAGCAGCTAAATGTCCGAATTAGATTCGGCCAAATTGATTTGGGACAGTGATTCAAATCACCAAATCAAATCACTGTCCCCTGAATCAGCCGAATCTGAATCCAAAGTGAATACTAGCCGCTTCTCACAAGCCTAACATGCAAACACCGGACAGGCTGTCTGTGGCATGAGGGTGTTTCAGTGTGGGGGCTGCCTGCTGGCTAGCCCTGCACTGAAGAATCCTCGTGTCCCAGCCAGCCCCTTTGCAGCATGTTGAGCTGGATTGGAGGATCCTTGGGCTGGCAAGATGCCTCCCCAGTTCCCCTACCAGCCTGGGCTGTTCCACCAAGTCTCCATGTGCTGTGCTCCCAGGAGCACATGCAAATGCAGTATCCAGGGAAGCAATAAACTCCAGCGCAATAAGCCCTGGAGTTTATTGCTTCAATGAAATCGCACGTATAGACGTGCCCACGGAGTAGAGTAACTCCAGGTGTTCCACCAGAAATGCATGGGCTACTCTTGAAGTAAACCACTAAATCTGAGTAAAGGTGACAGAATCTGGTCAGGTATAATTGAACAGTTGACCATATCCACAGTTTGTGCATCCTTGCTATGTAGCATGTATTACCTCCCACAACTTATTCACATTTTGGCACTAGATTTTAACTTCTATCCTGTACTCTGAGCCTTTGCTCTCCCATTGAGCTCTGGGAGATGAAGATGTGGGCACACCAAAATGTAGATTATTTTACTGAACATGTGGAACACAGACAATCACTTCCAGGAAGCCTGTTGGCCTATGTGTACTATGGTGAAAAACAAGAACAAAGATAGAAGCACTTATGACACTAGCACTTTTATCATCAAAGTTTGCCATGGGCATTACGCCTAGTAGAGAGGCTTAGCTTACTTGTTAATATGGCTGTAAATTGGAATGACTTGGGCAGTTTGCCACTTTGCATGAAAAAAAATCTGACAAAGATGCCCTTGTGTATATTTGCTTATTCCTATCCTATTTATAACTTTTGCAATGAATGGAGTAGCTAGTGTATGGTCTCTGGGGAGTTCTTTGATGGTCATAGGAGATGTTTTTAGATGAAAATTTAGACTCACAAGGGATAAAGCGGCCCCTCAGGTCTGCACTCCCTCTTGTCACTCACCCTTTCATGAGTCTTACAACTCCCACCTGATTTCTGCAAGACACCATCCTTGAATTCTTTGGCAGCTTTAAAAAAATACTTCCCTTTGTTGCAAGGCAAGGTAGAGGGGCTCCTTAGAGACTAACTTGTTCAGAGAGGCATAAGCTTTTATAGGCAATGGCCTGTTTCACCAGCTTACTTGTAAGGTGCCACCCTACCCTGCCTTCTACTTGATTTCAGATTAAGATGGCTAACTACCTTTTTATGTGCCTGTTGCAACTGCATTCATGATTTTTCTGGAGAAGGGGGAAGAGAACTGCATGGAACTGCAGAAAGTAATTCTACTCCAACCCTTTCGTTTTACCATAAATTACCATAAAGTCTCTGTTCCTCAAACCCTTTCCTTTGTTCCTGAACCTCCCAAAAAACTAGTTGAATTCAAAAGGCTTTCATTGGGGGGGGTGGGCACCAACATGTTTGAAGGGGTACCTGGTTATACTGTCTCTGACTAAACAAGAAAAAGCACGTTAATCTAGCACGTGGAGATCCTGAACGGACAGGGGGATTCATGTGGAGCACATGAACCTAAAGAGGCAGAGAGTATAGCACCACCTTGCATACCTATAAGTTTCACTAAAAGATGGCCTCAATTTCCATTTTCAAATAAACAAACATTTTCACAATTTCCAGTCCCCAAATTTACTTCACACCAAATTGAATATGGCCACCAGATTCCAAATACTGTACGTGTTGGCTGTGAAAACAGTCTTCCTGTCAACATTTCCTGGAAAATAAATTCTGCTTGGTGTAGTGGTGTGGAAGAAGATAAAGATTTTGGACACTTTATGAATTTCTTGTAATTTTTGCCAACAATTTTTGTACCCAGAGAACCTCCCCTCAACTCCCCAGACAAATACTTTTACAAGGATACAAAATTTAACAATGCAGTGGCCTGATCCTTTGGTCATTTAAGAGCAGGTTTCGATTAAGATGAGTGGTGGAAAAAAACAGGCTACCTGACACAAAAATTACCTGGTGCTATTGTAAAGAAGGCACTTTCTTCCACTTCACTGCCCTTCTGCACATGCTACCCATTACAAGATCACACTTTCGTCTCCTTTTCAGGTGTGACTTTAGTTTTGTAGGACAAAATAAAAGGATATCACCTACTGTTCTTTGGTCAAGTTGGTCTCCTGATACCCTTCAAGACTAGTAGAGTACCAGAGTGCTTTGTAAAAATTGTAGTCTTTGCCTGTCACCAGGTTACAGTTTGAAGCACGCACTTTGCTACTCACAGGAATGTTTCTGGAAGAGGAGATTATCTCTCCTTTTTTATTATTAATTGAGTTTCCAGTGTTGACCAGTACTAGCAGACTGGTCTCTCTCCGAGTGTGCTGGGTTTGCAACTGTATATGAATGCTGTCAGTGCTATGACACGGATGGCCATAGGATCTGGGCAAAAGCCAGAGGTAGAGAGGACAAACCAATTCCACGGACAAGCCTGGTCAGGAAAGGAGGAAGTCAAGAGTCAAGTGATGCCTACAAGTAAGCCAAGTCAGAAAACCAGTCAGTCAAGAAGCAAACAAGTTGACAGGATCTAGGATTGGGCAAAACTATGTTGTCCAGACACTTACTTCCTTTTCTGGTCTTATTTCCATGGTCTTTTCCCCCTGGTCTTATGTAGGGGAAGGGGAAGGTCAGGTGACAGGAACCAGCTACACAGATATCAGGCAGTGGGTAGCATCTTGGGCACTGAAGGATGCTTAAGGCAGGCCCCATTCCACCTATGGAAATAGAAACAGGGTGGCAGGATGGGGTATGTGTCTGTGCTGGTCGGGCCAAGGCCCTGGGATCAAGGCTACAAAAGCCTAACAGTTACTAACATCATGTCTGTGTGTGCTTCTGCTCCCAGTAAAATCCATGGTGAAATTGCATTGATTTCAATGGGAGTTGGTTAGAACCAGCAAATCTAAAAATACCTCCGTGAGTTAAGTATTATCATTCCCATTTTGCAGGTGGAGAATCTGGATCATAGACTGAGTAAATGACTAGCACCAATGCGTTGTGCAAATATGTGACAGAACTACACACAACAGCTAGTTCCTGCTCCTACAATCTAGTGTTAAAAGCATCTCTTTCACTATTTGCTCACAGTCAAATACAGAGAATCAAGTTTCTGGAAAGTCAATTAACCAGAGGTTTTGTATTAAAAAAAAAACAAACTATCAGCTTGGGGTTGGGTTTTGCTTCTTGAGTTTCTAAAACACTACAGAGTACTATATGTTCATTTCTTGTTGGGTTTTTCTACTATTTGGTGTACAGTAGAGTAATTAAAATATAGTTTTCAGCACTTCATACTGTGGCATCTGATTATCTAGAAATATTGATTATTCAATATAATGGTGGCACTAATTATTCTGGCTAATCAATGTTCTATTGCAAATAAATAGGAAATATTATTTTCCCTCTTCCAACCACAAACACCACACAAAATAATTATCTTTTTTTTTCTTTTAACAGAGGGCCTTGGTTCTGGGCCATGATTCCAGTTACTATTGAAACATAAGTCTATAAATGTAAATAATAATAATAATAATAATAATAAAAATAATAGCAATATCATTATTTGTCATCAATATCATTATTATGAGTAATCATAAAATAAGATCATCTAGTGTGGGTAGAAATACATGAGCAATTCAATGGATGGATCATCCAGGCATAGAACACAAATTTGAAGTAGATTCTTGATAATCAGCTAGTTTGTGAAATATTCAGACCTTGTGAGCAAAGCTTGAACTCAAACATATTTATTTTTAATCACAAACTTATAAAACACGAGAAATGTATCTGAAAGCAAAACTCCTAGTCAAGAAGTCTTAATTTGTCACAGAAAATCTGTCACCCCTGTGTCCCCAAAATAGGATCAGAATAAACAAACAAGTAACCATAATGGTCTCTTAAAGGGAGTGCCACTCAGTGCAACTATGGCACCCAAGCAGTCCCAGCATAAGGAAGGCTTGGGACATGTCCCTTTCTTGGGACTCTTTCTATGTGCACTGTACAAAGAGTGTTGTATAACTAATAGCAAATTTAGTTAATAGATCTCAGAAGGATAAAATGAAATCATTGTACTGAGGATTGAACAGATAATGCCTGTGGGTGTGTGTCTGTGTGAACACATGTGTTTGAGACACATTTCTACTGCATTTATTCCAGCAGTGAGCAGCACGCTGACTAGGCATCACACAGAAGAAATTCATGAGTGGCCTGCAGAAACAGAATACAGCAATATATTATACCTTTTCTCCATAAATGAGAAAAATAGCCTCTCTGCCTAAATACTAGAAAACATATCACACAATAAACTGTAAAGAAAACCAGAGCAAATGTCAAGTCATAATCTAGATATCTATTGCTGAGCCCTTTCAATTCCTATTG
>NW_017729015.1:3726956-3742640 GCF_001723915.1 Gavialis gangeticus
AATTCTCCAATTTGTCTAGGTCACTCTGAATCCTAGCCTTACCCACCAGTGTATCTACTACCCCCCACCAACTTGGTGTCATCCGTAAACTTGCTGAGGGTGCATTCTATGCCATCTTTCAGGTCGTTGATGAAGATATTGAGCAAAACTGGCCCCAGGGCCAACCCCTGCATCAGTACTCTTGATACCAGCTGCCAACTAGATATTGAGCCATTGATTAGTATCCTCTGAGCCTGATGCTCCAGCCAGTTTTCTATCCACCTTACAGTCCATCCATCCATCCCATACTTCCCTAGCTTGCTTGTGAGAATGTTGTGGAAGACCATATCAAAAGCCTTTCTAAAATCAAGGTACAGCACATCCACTCGTCTCCCTCATCCACAGAGTCAAACATCTCATCATAGAAGGCAATCAGGTTGCTCAGGCATGACTTGCCCTTGGTGAATCCATGCTGGCTGTTTCTAATCACCTTCTTCTCCTCCAAGTGCTTAGAAATGAATTCCTTGAGGATCTGCTCCATGATTTTTCCAGGAACTGAGGTGAGGCCTTCAAATTTGAATTTCCCTGGATCCTCCTTCTTATCTTTCTTATAGATGGGCATTATGTTTGCCCTTTTACAATCATCCAGGACCTCTCCTGATTGCCATGAGTTTTCAGAGATGATGGCCAGTGGCTCTGCAATCTCATCAGCCAACTCTCTCGGCACCCTTATGTGCATCCCATCCGGCCCCATGGACTTGTATATGTTCACCCTTTCTAAATAGTTCCTAACCTGTTCTTTGTCTACTGTTGGATGCTTACCTCCTCATCTATCACTTCTTCCTGGACTGGTGGTCTATAGCACACCCCTGCTATAATAGCGCATCGGAGCAGCCTCATTGCTCATATATAGGCACCCTTAGTCTAGAAACTATGTCCAACTGTCTCCCACCTGCACAGCTGTGACTTGCACCTAGAGGTCTGGTGAGTGGTGGGGGCGGTGGGGGAGGTAGGGGAGTGGACTAGGACCTGTAGCTGTGAATTGCCACTAGAGGGCTGGTGAGCCAGGACAGGCTTGTATCTATGCTCTACAGGTGGCCTGGGATAATGGAGGACTTCAACTTGGGGGACACATCTGTGGGTAGTGTGGATCAAAGATAATCCTGCCCTGGCATGGCATAACTTTGAGCTGCACAATGAGTGCTTAAAACCACTTTAAGATGTTAATGTGCAGACCATCCAGGGGTTAAGAGTTCTAGCAGCCACCCAAAACTACTGCGTAACAAGGCCCAAAGTTTCTCAGCACCTTGCTGAATCAGTTTCAATTCCAAAAATACATAAATCTATGGGCAGAACTTAAAGGGCTAAATTGTAAGGTTAGTTTAATACTGACTTTTTGCCACTGTGGGTTGCTGTTTGCAACCTAGCTCCTGCCACAGCCTGCACCCCTACACCTCTCTGGTGATCAGCAGATGTTGTGAAGAGAACAGATAGAAAAAGGCAGGTGCCAGGATCTTGGGGATGCAGCAAAGAGAATAAATTGAATGCAGCAGCAATAGGACCCTGAGGATGCCTCCATGGCTGGACACTGCTGTTGATTTACTGAGCTGCTGCAGGCAGGATCCAGTTTCTTCACAGGCTGGATCTAGCCCATGGGCTACAGGGTGCCAACCCATGCTATGGGAAATACAATCCCCACCTTTTTATTTGAGCCCCTCATCGAAGCCTACTTTATTCATGAAACATCTCAAAAATAATCCAGAGTCAATTAGCCAGGGAGTTATATTAAAATATATATTTTTATATATTCATTATATTTAAAAACTTCCATGTTAGGAGGCAGTGCCTTTTCCCTGTGCATAATATTTGACCTACAGTATCCTTGGAGACAGGGCAGTTTCTCTACAGTATCCTGGGTGGGGGGTATACTTGTAAGAAATAAACTCAGAGTTCCTTGAGGACAAGGACCATCTTCCTTTACATCTATACAGCATCAAGTATAGTGACAAATGCTTGAAAAGAAATATCATTGGGCAAATCTACATGAGACATTTATTGCACAGTTGACTAATTCACTGCACAGCAACTGCCTTGGTATGCACACGTGTGCTCCTATTAGGCTGCAGTAAACTAATTTACTCTGCACCGTGATAGTATTAGTAAATATGTCCTATCCTGCTGAGGAGTGAAAAACTCCACAACAGTGCAGCTGTAGACACTGCCTGGCTGGCTGGGGCACAAGGGTGCTTCAGTGCCCCTCTGCAGCACACTGAGCTGGGGGGAGCAGCTCCAAGCTGGCAGGCTGACCTCCAGGGCCTCCTGCCAGCCAAAGCTGCCCTGCCCAGTCTTCCTGTGCTGTGCCTGAGTAAACTGTGAAGCTTATTGCTCCAGAATTAATTACTTCCAGGCACACATTCAAACAGTACCCAAGAGCAATTAACTCCGGAGCAATAAGCTGTTATTCAGGTGCCGTAATTACACATGTAGACACACCCAATGACCAGCAAACAAAATGCTGTGGATAATTCTGAATGGTTTGTGTCATCTATGTATCCCTTAGGGCCCTTAAAAGATGACCTCATCCCCCCTGGCCATGAAAGCACTGAATTTTGTCTGTTTGACAAGCCAGATGAATCAAACAGAACTCAGAAAAAATTCCCAAGTATGCCCACAGAGTTCATCAGCAGAGTGACACTTAAAAGAGGTAGCATAGCACCAACCTTCAAAATGAGTATAAAACAAAATATTTAACTCTTAAGTGATTCTTGGCTTAGCTTCCAAAGGAGCTCTGGCTAATGCCTCCTCGGTGGTATGGTAGCTACTCCACTGTGCTGGAAAGTCAGGGAGGTGGAAGCACAATCCGCTTCTGCGCAAAGGGGTACTATACCACAGATGGGCCAAAGCGGGCATTCAGTTCAGTTTTCTCCTGGGTGCCGGTTACCAGATGTCCCGAGGTGTTCAGCGGCGGGCCCACGCTTCCATTTGTTTTCCTTCTGTTCCCTACATACCTAAAGAAGGACTTCTTATTGCCCTTGACTCATGTTGCTAACTTGAATTCAGTCTTGATTTCCCTACCATTAAAACTGCTATAATAATAATGACTAAACCTGGATGAATAATTTATAAGCCTTTACTTATACAATTTTCTCTCTCTTTCTATATGCGACTGGCCACGGAGAGATAATAATTTTATTTGTTATTAATTTGTTGTCATTCAAAATTATACCAACGTAATGGTTTGCAGCCAGTTCACAAGCAGCTGGTTGTGAGTGTTCAGTATTTGACATGCGAACTCACAAGCATGACTATGAAAACTAAGGGCTAGACCCTATTCCTCCTATTAAGCACATAAATGGATTTAGATGCCTAAGTGGAATTCTATGCCAGGCCGTTCAAGTCCCTGAAAATCAAAAGGCACTTAAGTTTTGGAGCATATTATGTGACTCGCAGATTGAGTCATAAAAAAACAGGGAGGAAGGCCCACGCACCTTTTACAGTAGCTGTTTTTCAGGGGCTTGAGGAGGGTGGAATTGAATCACACTTAGGTGTGTAAGGCTAGAGAGAGGCATTCAACTGCAGCGCTAGAAATTTCCCAGAAATTTCCAGCCCTGGAAAACACTGTGAAAAGTGTGGAAGAAAGGGGGTATAGAGGCATTTCAAAGGTGAGCTCCCCATCCATGGGTGACAAGCAGCTGCTCTTTGCTCCACGTATTCCATTGCAGACAGGGTGTCTCCAGCTGATGCCATGTGGACATCAGCTGGAGGTAGCTGCAGGGGAAAGGCAGCTTCTGGCTACCTGGGGACAGGTATGTTTCCTGCCCCTGCCCTTCTTAGGCAAACTAAGGGTATGCTTGCAGCCCTGGTTGCGTGCGATTTGTTCCAGGGCAGAAACCAGGGCTGTCAAACATAGCCCACAGCCACCTGTAGGGGCAAAGTACCAGAAGATGCCCTTCAAACAGCACCAGGTTCCTGGTGCTCTTTTAAGGGGCAGTGTGGCTTCCTGCTGCCCTTCGAATAGCACTGGATTCCCTAGTGCTGTTCTGCCGCCCATGAAACGGCAGTGGGGAACCTGGTGCTATTCGAAGTGTGGTGGGGAGCAGAGCTGTTCTTGGGGGCCCCGTGGCCAGAACAGTGGTGCTTGCAGGTGTTCTAGCTGCAGGAATGGGACTTCTCCTGGGGTGGTCAGATCATGGGCAAGAGCTGATTGGCAGGACGGTGCAGGGAGTAGCCTCTAGGGCAGGGGTGGGAAAAATGCAGCCTGGGCGCTGGATGTGGCCTGCCAAGCCATTCTATCCAGCCCACGGGGCCCCTAAAAAATTTAGGGAATTAATATTCATCTGCCCCTGGCTGCCTGGCATGCAGCCCTCAATGGCTTGCCAAAACTCAGTAAGTGGCCCTCCACCCAAAATAATTGCCCACCCCTGCCCTAGGACCTGGACACAGCCACCCCCTGCCCAGTCCCCCTGATCTTACCTTCAAGAGCAAATTGGATGCTTCTCTTGCTGGGATCCTATGATCCCAGCTGACTTCCTGCCCTTCAGGTGGGGGGCTGGACTTGATGAACTTCTGAGGTCCCTCCCAGCCCTGATGTCTATGAAATCTATGATCTGGGACCAGGAAGGAGGAAGCAGAACTGGGCACACTGATAATTTGCTGGTCAGGCTGTGAGGAAGCCAGACACTCTCCGCCTCCAGACTGCAGGACACTGGGGGTCCTAGGGACCCCTCTTACACAACAGGTAACCATACAGGCATTTCACACGGCACTGGAAAACTTTCCAGATCAGGGAAGTTGCTCTCAGAAAAATACAGCAGTTTATGGCAGAAGTATTAGGTTTATTCTGCCACAAGCTGCATGAATATCTGTATAATACTCCTGGCACCAGGAAAATGGCAGTTTCCCCAGCATAAATGTAACCCTGGTCCACGGACTTGGTCTACTTATGCCCCAAACAGAAGGAAAACAGTCTGGCCCCTATTGAACAGTTAAGTCACATATTATGTTTTTATTCCCAGCTGCATGAATATAACCCTTAGAAATACATTTCCAGTGAGAACGCCTATGATACTTCCTTTGAAATCTGCTCTTTGGGGAAATTCTTCAGTATCTGATTAAAAATGTCATTCTCCAACCATTCTACAAGTCAATCCATTTTCTGTGATAGTCATAGGAGGGCAAGCCTAAAGGTCATGAACATTTAAACATTCAAACTAATATGTATTCAAAAATGTTTGTCAATATTCACCTTGCTCTGTAATTTTCCTTTTCACAGTTGTTGTGCAGTTTAGTTAATGCAAGGAAAATGGGTTCAGAATCTCAGTGCAAAAAGGCTAGATATGACAAAATGTTATTATGACTGCTAATAATATATCCCTCCCATACTGATCAACATCAAGAAAAGCTGGAGCCAGCTGACTTGGGTTCCAGTTTAGTTGGATTCATACTGATACTGCAAGTCACTTGCCTGATTTAGAATGACAGGGTTTGACACCCCAGGTGGGACCTCCACGGGTCACCAACATTTTAATATTCTACAGCAAATGAAGTGTATATCATTCCTACCTGCCAGTCCTCTGAGTTTGCTGAACACTCTGTCATAACATGTGGGAGGAAGAAAACAGACAACAAAAGACCAAGAAATATATGTGTCAGGAGCTAAAATTGTATAGTAAGACTAAGGAGTGGAACAGAGACTTTATGGTAATTGGAAGACTAGCTTTCACTAGCATTTCATTTCAACTCCAGCTGCCAAATAAAAGTCAGGCGAGGTTAGTCTAGGTTAGTGATCCACAGTATAAGTAATTTATAGTTTTAGTCATTCACAATGTAACAAGGGTACCTTCCCACACATTTCATTCAGTATTATATAAGGACCATAGCCACTTCTCTTGTAAAGCAACCCAGCTGAAGGACAAAATGGCTCTTTTCTTCTTTGCTCACCACTGTGAATTTTGAATACAGTGTGCTCTATTGAAGAACACAGACTTGGGACTGGGAAAAGGCTGTGCACATATCCAAACTTATTGTAAACAATCGATGCTTATCAAGCAGCCTCCACTGTAAGTACTGTGGGATTAACAAACCAGCTCCTTCAGTAGCAGAAACCTGGAAAATGAAACTGCTCTAAGATACCTTGGAAGTGAGGGGAACTGACTCGCTCCTGGCATTTTCAAGGCATCTAATCACAGGCCTTTCACAGCTGCTTCCTCTTCACTGTTTCTGGTGAACTTAAACTGAATGCAATTAGTTACAAAACAGCCAGTTACCACAGTGTATAGTTAAGAAGAATACGTGGAAATTACAAAGCATGCAGCAGGGATGAAAAATACTATGTACTTAAGTCAGGGGTGCACAATCTCTAGCCTGTGGGCCGGAACCTGCCCACAGAGCCGTGTCATTCAGCCTACAGAGCTCTTCATGGGTCTGGAAATATGGTGGTAAGGGAGTGGTGGTAGCCTTAATGATTCTGCTGCTCTCCTTCTGTCAAATTTCCAGACTCATGGGGAGCCCTGTAGACTAAATAAAGTGGTCCCACCCCAGAGCACAGAGTGGCTCTGTGGCCAGATCCCAGAGCATGGGGTCAGGGCAGCACATGGCTGGATCTAAATGTGCGAGGTCTTGCTGGTGCATGGCTGGATCTGGGCCTGCACAGTTGAGCTGACGTACAGCTGGTTGCACTGGCATGTGGCCACATGCACTGTGTCAGGTTGGATTGGTGCACAAGAGTGCACCCATGGACTGTCTCCACATGCCAACCCTGAATACAATTCAGGCCTCAGACCAACTCCACACCACTCACTTGGCTTGGGCATCACTGGCTTAAGTGGTTAATGCAGTCAATTGATAAGCAGATAACTGGACTTTATCACAATGTAAACCAGCAGTCAGCAACTTTTCAGAGCAGCAGCCTAAAACAATCTGGTACAGGTTTAAGGTGGGCCTGTGGTCTGACCCAGCCACCATCGCTCCTGTGACTTTCCCCTGCTGCCACTTCTCCCCACCCTGTCTCTGGCATGGGCACAACTCCCAGCCTCACGGTCTTAGTGCAAGTTCTCGCTATCCAGCCCCAGCACAAGTGCAGGTGAAACCCCTCTACCACCAAAGCACTCTGGTGCCAGATCCAGTGGCCCATGAGCCATATCTTAGTAACCCCTGCTGTAAGGACTAGGCAATAAATTGCGACTGGCACATCTACACAAGATACTATGTCACCGTAGCAATGCAGTACAGTGATGTAGTATTGGTGGGCACAAACTGTGATGCCACAGCTGTATCACAATAGCAACACACTACCTCACTATAGCGCATTATTACAGCACAATAGCGGCTAAAAATAAGAGTATGCCACTGGCATGGAACAGCATAGGCTGTTACTGTGCCATCGTTTAGTACCTACAAAAGGAAGTACTAAATGATGGTGCAGTAACAACAGCGCCATGGGGCACGTGTAGACGCACCTGCTTTGTATTTGTGTTACTCAGTTAAACAAATTATGTATGAATCCAGGATGCATGTAAATTAAATACACTGTATTAGCTAAATGAAAGGAATGGGAATGCAGAGTATGCATTCGTTTTTTTCCAGAGCAGCCTCAGACTCACAGTGAGGTAGCACTGGAAAAATAAAAAATAAAATACTTTGTATTCCCAGTCCTTCCCAGTTTATTTCTACAAGAGCTGCCCTGTGGCACCACTATTTATATACCTCCCAGAGATGTTGAGATTTCATTAATTAGGGCATATAAGTTCCTGACAGTATATCACGAAAGGTGCAAGAGAGTACTGAAGATATATTTTTTTGTAAGAGTACAAAATAATTACCCTCCCTGCTCTACTGTAATGGGACCAGCAATGTATTGAACACAATACAAACATTATATTCCATACTAGACTTACACAGCCTGCCACCCAAGTAGATCTACTATGCTACCTATATGTTCAGCTGAGGCATCTATCCCCTTCCTTACTGAGTAAAAGCATCATTTCACCAGCATATCTGTCCTGCTGAACATATTTGATCAGTTCTTCTTAAAAGATAACAGTCCAGTATCAATAGAGAAGTAACCCCAATAAAACTCGCTTTCCTCAGGCCACCAGAACGAACATGAAAAACTATCCTAAAAATACAAGTCAAACATTGCAAGCAATGAGGGTACCTAAGCCTACTGGCACCTGTCCTAGTAAATCTGACTATACTGTAAGTATTAACAGGAAAGTTCCCTGATCTACATTTTTGCCTCTGCGGTAGCTAAAATAAATAAATACATAAAAACATAATGTTTATCTTAACTTAACAGTTCAGCAGAGATAGGGGGGGGAAAGGAAGCTAGGTTTCTGTAGTTTCACTGGAAATAAATCAAACCAAATTTTAAAGTCTGATCCAAAGAAAACTTGGAGTTTAAGCTATACCAAATACTCCAAACAAATGGACAATATTCTGAATGGAATGCAGATGTGCTTCTGCCTACCTTTTCTGAAGAAGTACAAAATATTTTTTCACTTTACTGTACTCAAGATTTAGTATTTGGGAAGGTATTTTGCTTCTTTTGCTCTTGTCTCAGCCTGTTTACTGAATTGACATTAAGTTAAATATTTGTAGGCATTTTATAGATTTAAAAATCATGGAAAATCCATAGCTGTGAAATTTTTTCTTTGGCCATCTTACTTGTTGACTGGCATTTTCTGTGTAGATTTGAGGTTTTGCTCCTGCCATCCTTTTTAAATGATGGATTTAGGGCTGGTTTTAGAATGGTGTAATCCCAAAGAAAACTGAAAGTTAATGTCCTCTGAGTACCAGCCTGACTGATAGAGCACTGGGGGCACACATCCACACTCATTGTTCAGAGCTGGACATGAAGACATTACTGCTATGGGAAGAGTTGCAGGTGGGAATGCATACACATATGTTTCTGGGTGAGGCCTGGCACCTGCAAGCCTGATACTGCCAGATGTATATAAATCTCCCCTGAGCTACACTTTTCTGTCTGGTTTTACTCTAAAACCAGACGGTAACAAACACTGTCCAGCCGCATCTGCACTTCTACCCCACATAGACATGAAGTGCAGATGCTGCTGGACAGTGTTACTCATCTTCTCCACCCTCCTCACTATGCCCTCATTCCCAACTAAGCACTAAAAAAAAAAGCCTAGGAAATGTATACACAACACACTTGCTTGTAAAGTAATTCATGATGTTATACACACACAAGATTTGACATAAATCCACAAAAAGAAGGGAAGAAAATGTCAAGCCACCTAATGGTACAAACCTAATTCTCTGCCCATAAGCACACAATTTATTATTACCATAGCTTTTGAACAGCAACAGCCCACAGTCTCTTCTGCCCAAATCCATCTACCAGGGATACGGTTTATTTTCTGCCAACATAAATAACTGCCACATCAAATATCTACATTGATTAGTACTAGGGAAAAATAATCCCATAGTAGGTGTGCAGAAAGCGCAAGGATGAGTGATGAATGAGTAAGACCTTTATCATACACCTCTCCTTCATATAATCCATAAACGCTAGGAAGAAAAAAAATATTCTGCAAATGTTTTAGAGAACTTTTAATAATTTTCATGGGCTATTTTTTTGTATCTGTTAGCATGAAAACTTAGTTAACATTAGCTCAAATACACTGTGCAGTGTTGAAAGAAAAATAGAATTAATTCATGTAAAACAGCCCTATATTTCCTAAAACAGAATTGATAGGCCTGAGAGCTTGAGCCCTTTCAGGGCCAGAAGCAAATACTGTATGTCCACTGGGAAGCTAAAAATTCACCCTCCCCTCCTTACAGTTTAAAGCACCTATTTCTATCCCTGTGGTGGTGAATAGTCCCAGGTTTTGCTGCACTGGTGTTTTTTTATACAAAGAAAAGCTGATGTTGGCCAGTACTGAATCTTACCCAAGATGGACCAGAAGCTGGATTAATTTGTCAGGAGAAGAAAAACGTTTCTCTGGCAATTGATTTGAAAAAGACCCAGAATGTCAGCATCAGCCCTAGGGAGACAGATGAGTGGGCAAGTGATATGGTCAGAGGTAAGTGATAAGTGGCATCTAGAAACCAAGTTAATGTTAAATTCCTGTAGTCTACTCATCTGTTCGTTAGCAACAACTGAAATACTTTCTATGTGCAATTCTCTATCCTCCGTTAAGTTACTTCTGCCATCAAAACAGCATGACCTGCTATTTTTATTTATTTTAAGTCTATTGTTTGTAATGTTTCCTTAAACTCTTTAAAAAAAGTTTTTTTCATACAAATGTTGCACTTTTACATTTACCAAAAACTAAATCCTTAATCAGTGAATAATTTTACTGACATAAAACAGCACAGCTTAAAGGATCGGGCCCTTTCATCTTTCCCCCTTGGAAAACGTGGATTTTCCTTGTTTTAGGGCAGTGGGGGCAGGGGAGGTTGTTTCTATTATGTTTTCAAAATGAGGAAGTGGCCTATTTTACTGAAAAGAGAGGTCATAAGTCTATTGGAATACTTTTCTTATTCAGAAGCAGCAGCCATTGGGAACCAAGTGTGGTCCGAGTATCAAATCAAGTGTAGCATAAACAAAGGAAAAAGGAAAAGAAAAAAGAAAAACAATCTGCTAGCCCAGTGCCCCCAAGATCACGTCATCCCGGGACTGACACGCGAGAATGCACCCCCCCACCCCAGTCATCACAGTGACCCGACAGGTACAAGTCCAGAGCTTCGTCAGCTATGGGAAACGCAGGGATCTCAGACCCACAGGAAAGAGTGCATGTGAACAGCCTGATAAAACAAGAGGAAAAGGCTGGCCCAGACTGACAGATGAGCAGCCTGGGAAGAGAAAGGGACCGGCCCATCTCAGGAGGACTTATTTCCATAAGATAAACAAGGAAATAGCAAAGGAGACATCAGAGAACTTTGTTCATATACCCAAGGGTTCAGAAATCCCTCAAAAGGCAAAATAAATGCTCAACAGCTGCAGTTTTTGTGGTAAAACAACAGGAAGGTTATACCAACACTTTGCGAGGGCAGAGGAGGAATAAAATCAATACAACTCAAGAGCTTTATAAAAGGGATGCTTAATTGTTCCATCTTGCACACAGGTTTGCTCCTCAGAGATCAAGGCACACTAGCAACTTTGGAGATGTCAGCATAATTCACAACAATAGGAACAGGGCTGTGGGTTCATATCCTGAGATAGGCCAGTAGGGGGAACTCCCTTATTGGATTTCAGATATGTCATACCAAAAGTAAGTGGAGGGCCAGGACTTTCTGTTGGCAGCAATAACATAACAGTGCTTAGAAAAGGACAGACAAAGAGGTATATTGTCCTCTCCAAAGGGAAACTCCCCACTGTTTTTCTATGCAGAATAGAGCAGATGGGCACTGATAACACCCACTAGGCCTGAGGAAATTCACACCATGAAGCAAGCCATCTGCGCTTTATCTTACCATGGCACCACCTCCATCCCCTCTCAGATGCAGTGCATTTATATGTTTTGAATGGATGTGTGGCTTAGCAAAAGACAGGAGGACGTGAGCCACGTGGATTATTTCCACATAAAGTAATGCTGTTCAGGCCAGCAATAAATGCACCCGACTAGAGATGATGGGGTGTGGGAGACCGAGGGAAGAAATGACAGGAAGCTCAGACATGGAGGGGGCTGTCTGTCTAGCTTTGAATGACCGATCTGGAAAAATAAACTATTATTAGTTACAAGATTAATTAATATGTATATACTGGAAACACCCCAGAGTTTCCATTCAAGGTATTACATAAGAAGATATGCTCCCTAGCCAACATCATTTGCAAGCAAAACACAAATAAGAGGACTAAGGGATGCAATAAGATACAAACACACACACACATACAAATGCAAGGGGCACTAGATAGCAGGGCACCTGGAGCTCTATCTGTACATCAGTTGTCATCAGTGACACTGTAGGTATGGGATTCACCCCTGTGTGCAGAACTGAGTCTAAAATTCAAGGTTATGAAGTAACCTTGAAACTGTGATGCACATCACAGAGGTGGGCAAAATATGGCTCATGGACCAAATCTTATAGTTTCATAGTTTCTAGGGTCGGAAGGGACCCAAGCAGATCATCTAGTCCAACCCCCTGCCATGGCAGGAAGAGCACTGGGGTCAAATGACCTCAGTAAGGTGGTCATCCAACCTCCTCTTAAAAACCCCCAGGGTGGGAGCCTGCACCACCTCACTTGGAAGCTGGTTCCAGACTCTAGCCACCCTGACCGTGAAGTAGCGCCTCCTGATGTCCAAATCTGGCCCACCAACTGGTTCCATCTGGCCCAGAGTGGGACCGACAGCCTCACCTGGCCCACGCACGGAGGGCAGCTCAGCTTGTGGCCCGTGCAGCCAGTCCTGCTGTCCCCAGGGACATGGGAGAATGGGGGCAGCACAGTGGTCAGGTCTGGCTTCCTGTCAGCACCTACAACAGCAGCTCACACTGCCTGGCTGCCAGTGCCAGCCCACCCTGCACCCACCAGCAGGGATACCATATGGAGTGGGTGGGAGGGCAGGAGACAAGCCTGGGACCCTCGTGGGCTGAGCGTGATAGATGTGATAGAGCTACAGGTGGGAAGTGACATCTGGGAAGAGGACAGGTGAAGCTGGGGCTAAGATCATGGGGTGGTGACAGCCCAGGGCCAGGGCCTGGGGCCAAACCATGATCCGCTTCCTGCACATCTCTGCCCATTGAACCAGCACCTGTCACAGGGACTTGCGGAGAGTGGAGTGCGGCTCAGACCCAGTCCCTGGCCCTGTGCTGTCACTGCCCCGTGATTCCAGCCCTGTCCCCAGCCCCTGCCCACCTGTCCTGCTCCTGGATACTAGTCCCTGCCTGCCCATGGCCCCATCCCTTCTTCCCAGCCAAGTATGTCCTGCCCACAGGAGTCCCAGGCCTGTCTCCAAAGAGACCCAGCCAGCCCGCCTGCCCACTTCCTCTGGCACTCCCAGCCCAGGGCGCAGGGCAGATGGGCCCAAGACTGAATACAATCAATTCTCTCCACCGAGTCTGGGTCAGCACACCCTCCCTGCTGCACCGGGCCAAGTCAGCAGCCCACCTCCCCTCCAGCTCCCCGGCCCACAGCAGCTTACCAAAACTCCTTAAGTGGCCCTCCAGCACAAATAATTGTTGGCTCCTGGTATAAACTGATCCAACCTTATCTGTCTGAGTTTGCAGAGAGCCTGAAGCAATACTGCTACAGGATAAGATCTACCCCATTAAGCTTAGTCAGGGCTGGGTAGATTCTGTGACATTGACCACAGCCAGGTACCCTACACTTCATTTTGTTTCCTAGCCAGTCAAGGATCTGCTGGCAGTTACTTTTGTGCTAAAGCTTTATCCATGAGCAGTTCATTTTATTACAGTACAATGTGCCATGCAGCCAGGGAGCAGAGGGTTGGAGAGGAAAAAAAAAGTCAAACTTGTATTCAGAGAACAAGAGCTGGCTGGAGGCCAGCACACCAAGGTTAGGCCCAAGCAGCTAGAGATATGCTACTGATTCTAACTCCAGGTTTCCTCACTTCCTTGGCAAACATGGTGAGGAAGATTATGAGCAAGACCACCTGAATAATGTCTTTTGATCTGAGGCTTAGAAAACGAAGCTGAGCCCCCTAGGGAGCAAAAGGACATAACACTGTGAAAAAAAATCATTCTTGAAAATAATCACTGGCTTATTTAACATCGGTGAGCATCTTCCACTATGACCTACTAAAGCACCTTCCTCCAGGGGCCAGAGTGGGGAGGCACAGTATTTTTTTGATGGTAGTATAACTTAATGGTACTGAATTTAGTCCCAGTGTGCCATGAAGAACATGGGGCCTTGACTATAGGTAAAGTAAAATGAGACAGAGACATGTTCCTGAAAAATCAATACAAAATAAAGCATATTTACCTTAGAAGGCAAAACCACTCGAAAGAACAAAAGAAGCTGGAATCCAGTAGTGTGCAGTTTGGAAACAGTTTCTCCCATATCTGGACACAAACTGAAAAGAAAAAAAAAAAAAAAAGGTGGGAAAGGGAACCTTGATGAACCAAGTCAGAAAAAAAGCCTGTATCTCGTCATGCGTGATGTAGTTATAGGACAGCTTGCTAGAGTTTACATCGCTTGTCTTAATGCAGAATTATATTAAATATAAGGAACTTCATGACATATGATACCCGATACTAACACTATAAATACTGCTGCATCAGCAACACACCCATGATACAGTTATTGAAGTTAATTAAAAAAAATGAACAAAATGAATTCCTGAGAGGGGATGGGTTAAAGTATGCCCATTTGGGTTTGAATATTTCACTAAGACATGATTTCCAAACTAAAATATTTTTTTTAAAGGCAAAGTATGCCCCAGTATGACTGTGGTGACTTTAGTGGTTACATTAGGAGTGTAGACCATTCTTCTTATGGAAGCAGAGACTCCCTGCGCCTGAACAAGGGTGATAACGCCTGACAGCTTGCAAAGAACTTTTTTCCAACTACTCAGTTGATCTAATAAAAGATATTGCATCTACCCAAAGAACGTTGCCTGCATTATTTCTTTTAAATTTTTTTTTTGTTCTTACTTCTTTTTATTTTATTTTTAAGTGGCTGACTTCCTTCATTTTACTACCCATCCCCCATCCCAACTGCTTCTCCACCTCCCATTTCATTACCCACACCTATTCCATTAACTCCCTGCCTCTCGGCTTCATGTTCCTGCCCCCACCAATTCATTCCAACCTAAAGCAGAAATAGACTGCTCTGGCAGCTCACAGCTATAGCTGCTCATCAGCAGGGATCTGGGTTTTCTGTTCCCCACAGAAAAACTGAGTAAACCATGGGTTTTACCTTTTACAAGAGAAAAATGCAGATTTCTCATTTTACTGGAGAACCACATGGGCCCAGGCCGTCTGAAGAGCGGCTCCCGCAGGTAAGTGGGAGTGGGGCAATTGAGCCCCTGTAGGGAGGGAGTTGGGCAGGGATGGGGCTGGGATTGGGGCTGCTGGCCAGCTAGGCAGTGCATGGGGCTTGGGGCTCAGGGCCACAATGAGTGGCTGCAGGGCCCCAGTGGGGTGCAGGATGGGGCCACGGGTGGCTTGTTTGGGGGGCTGGGACTGGCTCCCTGCCCTGTGTGCACTACCAGGGTGAAGGGGGGACCCATGCCCCTCAAATCTGTGCACGCGGTAGGTGTGGGCTGCAGACACAGGTTCCCCACTACTGCCCTCCCCCATGGCCTCTGCAGCCGGGTGCGCGTGGCCCAGCACAGCAGGGAGCAGCAGAGCCACACGGAGAAGCTGCTTATCACTGCAAGCTCTGCGCTGCCCTGGGGATGCCCCTCTGCGCGCGGGGCAGATTTGAGGGGCTGCCCCCACTGCAGCCATATGCACAGGTGGCACATTGCCAGGGCAGCACAGAGCTTGCAGCGACAAGCAGCTTCTCCAAGCAGCTCTGCTGTTCCCTGCCACACCGGGTCATGCCCACCATGCTGCGGAGGCCCCAGGGGTGGGCATCAGCAGGGAGCCCAAGCCCGCAGCCTGCCCCCACCCCCACCCTATGCACAGATTTCATGGGGTGCGGGCTTGCCTTGCTCCCCTGGAGTGCATGCTGTGGCACAGAGCCGGCCCCACCTCACCCAGGCCTGCAGCAGCAGGGAGCCACTCCACTGCAGTAGCTGCCCCCTCCTGCCAGGGGCAGGGGGCTGTGGACATGGGTTC
>NW_017729015.1:3742767-3750178 GCF_001723915.1 Gavialis gangeticus
TAAGGGGCGGGGTGGGGGGGGGGGGGGGGGTATCAGAGAATCTGCAATTTTTTAATCAAGGAAAACCAGGATCCCTGCTCATCAGCCCCCCACTCATCAGCCCTCTAGTCTCAAATTGCAGCTGTGCAGGTAGGAGACTTTCAGAGGTTTTTAGTCTTTAAGATGCAGCTGTTCTTCACTCGAGCTAGCACCAGCACGGATCAACATTTGAGCAGCTCAAAGTGCAGTATGTAACAAGGCCGTCAGGAAGGTTTCCATTCTGTTTACCCTCATGTGTAATGTGCATGTGATGCTCCTGGCAGAGGCAGAAGGCAGACTGCAATATCGTCAGGGTCTGGCTGAGCTACAGACTTGGATAAGAACCAGCCAGCTGATGCTCAGTCTAAGAAAGATGGAGATAATACTGACTAGATCATCTGGAAACTGGTCTGTCCTCAGGTTTTTAAAGGAAATTCAGTCTTTGCCTCTTCACAGCACTAGAAGATGTATTAGTGGTCACAAACATTTTATCCTTGAACAAGTAGTTCTGTTGCAGACCCTATGCCTCCTCCTCTTTCACTCTATGACTGTAATATGTAGAAACAGTCAATGAGGTGTTTACTAACTTTAAATCCCTGCACAACTATTTTGAATCTCAGCTCATCACACTCTGACACCCAAAGAAAAGGACATAATGCTCCATTATTGAAAGAGAAGTTGTTTTTATCTCCTCCTGTCCAGGGAAGCTTGAAATGTGATGCACCAAACATCTAAAACCAAGGAGGCAGCAAAACAGAAAATTCTATTTCACTCACAAGACGTCTAATACAGAGTTGCCAGCAAACTTCAGGCATACATAGCCAGGGTCAGGGAGGCATTCAGCTCCACATGCGTAGATATGTAGCTCTGCACTTGAGTGCACTTGATCTAACCCCTGACACCAAGGTGTTTATGCAT
This sequence comes from Gavialis gangeticus, assembly GCF_001723915.1. Classification (NCBI taxonomy): domain Eukaryota; kingdom Metazoa; phylum Chordata; order Crocodylia; family Gavialidae; genus Gavialis; species Gavialis gangeticus. The sequence continues at coordinate 3,743,704 of NW_017729015.1, forward strand.
ATTACATAATAACTCTGTAACATTACACAGTAACTTTTTTAATATCAAATGCACCACAAACATGGATCTATTTCTGGAGCCATGGCATTTTAAGTCTTTCTAGATGGCATGTTAGCAGTAGGGGGTAGGATATGGCCCTTGAGAGATGTATTACTGCAAATAGGAGGGAATTTTGGCCTGGGGTGATCTGAAAACAAATGGTACCCACATCTTTAGCATGCCCAGTTCATCTTCCTGTGTAAGGTGGGTATGTGGTGAAACGTGCACAGGAGTTTGATCTCAGCGGAGAGTCAGCTTCTCTCCACAAGGTGGAGTGGACTAGTGAGAGAGGGCTGCAGACTGCTGAATATTGTACATGCATGAACCTTCAGATTTGCTACTACCAACCCAGCAGAGTTTCTTTTTCTCGCTCTAAATGCAGGCATGTGCTCCTTCCTGTTACAGATTCCAAATTACATCTTCCAAAAATAAGGAAATCTGGGACACTGACACCCTACCCCCCGCCCCAATCAACCCAGGCAGAAGGAGTGATGCCCAGCCCAGCTTGCCCCCTGCCTCCAGCCACTGCTCAGGAGGACTCCAAAGGGTAACAGAATACAAGTTCACTTGCGTGGTGCCACGCATACACATGCACATGGGCAGCCTGCACTGACAGTAGCACTCCCACCCCACCCGGTCCCCTCCCCAGGCAGGAGGAATGGTGGTCAGCCCAGCCTGCCCCCTGCCTCCAGCCACTACTCAAGTGCAGGCAGCCAGGCAGTGCAGACAGGGTGGCACCAATCCAGTATTTTTGTTTCCATTTTCACCAACCAGCTGGGATGCCAGGATAGCCTAAGAAATCGAGGACTATCCCGGCCAAACCAGGACATATGATCATGCTACTCAAAAGACTTACTTATATGAAGAAATACTGTAATGAGGATTGCTACTCCAAGGCTTTCCAAACAGTGCAGTTTGGACATCTATTTCAGCCCCACAGGGAGGGAGTTTCAAACAGATGGGACACCATGGGAAGAAGCTTGCTCTCTGCCCCCAGTGCTATTTATGCAGGTTTCCCGATGGCACTGTAATGTAACATACACATAGACCAGTGGAGAGAAGGGCTTGCTTTCCCCCAGGCAGGGCAGCGGTCACTTTGAGCCTAGACAACTACCTAGCCGGGTCATTTGACCCCAGCATCCTTTCCTGCCCATGGCAGGGGGTCAAGACTTGATGATCTGCTTAGGTCCTTTCTGACCCTACCGACTATGAAACTTTCCTGAACCACAGTCAGGCTCCCTTTTGCTTGTTCCCCTTCTGTCCTCATTATTCTCTCTCTCTCACTGCAGCTCAATGGCCTTGCCTCAACAGGACTAGAAGCTCTCACTCTTCCTAGACTTGTGGTCTAGTGACCTGGGCACTGCCCTGCATGATGGGAGATCAGGTTCCACCCTTCAAAGACAGAAGGCAGGTCTAGGACCTGGCCTTCCTAGGTGCCTAACCTCCTAGGCAAAAGGCAGGCACCACTGCTGTTCCCAGGAGTAGTGTTTGCTTGATGCATAGTAGCAAACTGTCATTAGTTGCAGCTTCTGGCCGTCAACAATTTAGGAAGTTTGTGTAGCCTTACTGTGCATCCAGGTTGGCATCAAGTGACAGTAGACCCCAAATGGAATTGCCGGCCTCTGAAATTCCTTCCAAGTATCCAGAGCAATTGCAGAGTGAAAATGTAGTCACTGTAAGGCATACATTTTAGCAGGGTTTAGGCTACTATACAAAACAAAGTCGAACATCCTTGCTAACTTGGGTGCCTAAGAACTGCATGTCACTCCCATATTTAAGGAGAAATCTGCCCTTAAACCACAACTTAAATTCTTTCTAGCTCTAGAGGAACCTATCCATGTCTATTCTGCATATTCTGTGATGTAGGGATACCTGAGCTAGCCATAAACAAGAAAGCCGAGGTACTGGAAACAATCGAGCAATGGCTGCAGGCAGCGGTGAGCTAATTTACATAGTTTCTCAGCAGCCTATGCAAAGTTTCATGTTGCTGTAGCTAGATAGTTTCCAGTAACCAAGCTACATTTACAGCTCATTTGGGTGTCAATGCTATAAAATTATCTGCAGCATTAGCATAATCTAAGAAGAAATCCTGGGATACACTACAGAAAATTTCACCTTCCCAATTAGTCTTTTTTTTGGCATTCTCTAATTAATAACACAAACAAGACATTTAACTATTGTGGAATAAAAGGGAGCTGGAAGAGTAAGGTTTCTCTCTGACAAATCTATAATCCTCTCCTTCACCTTGGCTTTACTGACTTGAGTCAGCTTTGGGAGCTTGCCTGACAAATGGCATAATTCCAAGTATTTCCATCATCCAAAAGAAGACTTTACATTTTAAAATGTCTAAAGATTAACAAAGAACCAGGTAGTGAGTTTCCAAGCCAATGTGTATAGGAACAAATTTATGTAAGACTTTAACATTTAAACTTCATTTCTCACATGGCCTTTTCTCACTCCATCCAAAGTAATCAAGGATAGGTAATTAAGGAATGGTATTACTTGGAACTGGATCTTACACGCAGTTGAGGAGCGTAGCAGAACACACTGCTGCCAGGAGTGGATTGCACAAGTCCACAGATTCACTGCTGTTAGTAAAAACAGTGGAGAGGAAAACTAACAATATTTTCCAGTGGAAATCCAGGGAATTCGCTAGTTAGGGCTTCCAGTGGCCCAGACCCGAATCACAAGCTCCTCAGCACGAAACTGACAATAGTTAGGAATAGATTATTTGTCCTCACCTCGTGCTACAGTGTCCTTGGGATTTCTCCAAGTGCCCCCAAAGCAGAGTTAACCGCCTGAATAGCTCTGTTCCAAGTAGTTTTCAATTTTCGTTCCTTCTTTTTTCAAACTACTATTTGTGCATGGGTCAGTAGCCACTGAAAGTTAGGGACAGGTGATAGCTTTTCTTTAAGTCCTGCATGATTATCTCAATCCAGTTCCCATTAACCTGGTGCTCAGAAACCCAGCAGTCTCAGCAGAGGCCAAAGATGGAACTCCATGACCCCTACAGGTGGACCCATGGGGATCAATCTGGACACTAACCGATAAGACAAGATGTGCGACAGTCTTATGCTACTGTTGCCCCTTCTGTCCCTCTCTGTGCTAAGGAAGTCTGGCAACTTTTACCAGCTCTCAGCAAAAATACAAAGAGAAAGCAGTGAGTAATACCCTGAATAGTCACTGTAGTCCCTCTAACAACTACAAGTTATAAAAAGAAATGCAAGCCAGAAGACGGAAAACATCTAACACAGCAAACAACGGCAGCAAATATTATTCATTAGTCACCCTGGCTCACTTTACAATGTAATGCTCAGTAACCTCTGTGCTGGCAGGTAATCAGGGCTCCAATTTGAAAGAGGTTCCTGCAACTGTGATGCAGAAATAATAAGGCACAATGTCATCTTAGTAGCCCACTTGAAGACAGGAAGTGTGTGGGATCTGGAATGCACCACAGGTACAAAATGCAGACACCCACGAGTTTTGCAATAAACAGGAAACCATATAACCGGTATAAAAAAACAGAACAGACAGAAAAAAATAAAACATCGAAAAACCCAGTTGCTCAGATTTTTCTGCCTGCCTCTGCGGTGCTGAGCATTTCATAAGTTGTTGTTTAAGTTGTTGTTTTCCCATTGTTGAAGATCGTTTTTTTCTGAGAAAGTTCATGGCCACTTCCTCTCATCACCAAGGAACAGGTCCTGCTTGTTTGCTTGGCAAATCTGGCATTCATTAGCAGTTGAGGCATCTATCTTCCTCACTGCTGCTAGCCATTTAATTCTATCTGCAGCATCAGACTGGAGGAGGAGAGTTTCTGGGTCTGAACAGCATTTTCCAGTGTACTTCACTGTGCACTTGATCTAAAACACATATCAGCAACTGCATTAAAATTGCTGAACAACAAGATGGACATTAAAGACCTGAGACAGCAGAAAATCTTTTTAGTGCTTTCTGTGCTTCACAACACCCTGTTCTAGTAGAAGTCACGCAGGTTAAGAGGCATGGAAAGAAAGGCTAGAGGAGCTCATGCTCTTGAACTGCAAAGGCAGGTATGCTTCTGGGATACTCTAGTCTCCCTCAATTTTGCAAAAGGACTTTTCTTGCTCCGCTTCTCACTTGCTATTTCATTTGCTTTTGAGGGAGCGCTGGGAATACAGCTAGAAATATTGGGTCCATTTTGTGTTTCCCTCTTCACCCATCAAGTGCAGTCAGTCATATGGCCACTGCCAGGCCACAATACTTCTTTAAAAATATTCCGATGGTGACAACATCAAAAAACAGGGAAAAAAAACTTGTTCCTCATGTCAGGATAGCAGAGCTTGCAACAAGCATGTTTGTGGCATTGCCTGAAGATATTTCCATTAAGCTGGACTGCTGTATGGAGTCTGTGTCTTCTCTGCTGAGACAGCACGGCAGTAGCCTAAGGGGCAGCAGAAAATTGCACCTGCTAGCAAGAAAGACGCAGGCCCTCAAAATAGAAAGCAACCAAAGGCAGCAAAGTACTCTAATGAAGCTTCTTCAGAGACCTTACACTTTTCCATCCCATTAGCATCTCAACAACTTGAAATGTATTTGTTTTCCTTTTATTTTTCCTCTCAGGTCGACTTAAGAAAAAAGTTCTCATGGGCAACATACCATGCCTGCCAAAGCTCCCACTTTTCCTTCTACTTATCATCATGCTTCCAGGCTGACTTCAACTACCAGCTGTAGGATTGCTGGTTAAGGTAAGATTACTGGCCAGGGCCAACCCTAGGGGATGCAGGGCCCTCTTAACACCATGGGGGCCTATGGGATTCCCGCAAAGGCAGAGCATGGGCTGTGGTCTCCCAGAAGCCGGGGGGGAGGGGGGGGTCTTCATGCTTCGTCTGTGGCTCAGGGTGGAGCCACCAGCACCAGGCAGACCCCACGGGAGAGGCTGCAGCCACTCCTCCCGGCTCCATGGGGCCCCCCAAAGCATGGGGCCTGGGACCTGGGGCAGACGCCCCCATTCGCTGTACCCTAGGACGACCCTGAGGTAAGCCACAGTTACGCTAAACTACAGTAAGCTAAGGGGCCAAAACAAGTCTAAGAGAAAGGGGGCTCGTGACTGCTGAATGAACCAATAAGAAATTCAAAGAAGGGAGTAAGCAAACAGCAGGTGAAAAACCTGAGGACAAATGTAAAGAGTAAGAACTCACTAATGAGGGAGAAACAACAAGAAAATGAAGTGCAGATGTGTAAATTTGTAAAAGAAACAAGTAGAGATTAACATCTCCACAGAGAGAGACAAGAATTGGCATGAACCAGGAAGGGGGGAGATGTGGAGCGGTACTCAAGTGTCAATACAGGGGTCGTGAGACTTGTCCATCAAAGTGACTTAAGGAAGCATGGGCGTCACGTCATGAGTCACAACATGTCAAGGGCAAGCTTCCTAATCTGGACGGGCCATTAACTAGACCAGCTGGTGTACTGTCCAAGGGCGATAAACCTTTCTGAGGTTTTGTCACTGAACTCAGAGTCCAGATTTTCTTTTCTGCATCACCTTCTGGAAAGCGGGCGACTGCTTGCTAGTGTCAGCCGTCCAGAACACGCGGACCTCAGCAGCCTGCGTACTGAACATGACAGGAACAAGATACCACCTGAGAAAACACTCCTCATGTCTCAAAAGAATACCAGTTATTCCTGCAGAAAGGTATAATCAGATTGCTGCACAGTGGCCATGTCTACAAGACACTGACAGCACAGTCATTACTGCGCAGTCATTTTATACTTCGTTTATGCAAGTACTAAAGGACTGCGCAGCAACCAGAGTTACTGCTCGGTAACATCACTGAAAGGCTTTTTTGTGATGCTGACTGGGCAGTACCCCAAGACTACTGTGCAGTAGTGTTGTGTCATGCTTTCTGCCACGTGACACTACTGCACAGGAGCCATGGGCTATTGCAGAGTCAGTGCCACACGTAGAACCTGCCAGTGTCATACAAATGATACCACACTGGATTTTGTCTCTTTTTTGATTGAGCACCAAGCTCTAGAATGTTTGGTCCACTAAATAAGATGGAAAGTTAGGAAATAAAGACTGAAATAATTCCTAGATGTGGCACAACAGTGAGGGAAGCACATGCAACCCCTATTTCTCATCTGCAGCTTTTCCCCTGTCCTGCCCTCCCCCAAGCTACCCCATCTGCTACAGGACTTTTTTCAAGTTTAAGTTGAATTTTGGCTCGGGTGGGTGGAGTGTAATTCTGCAATTCCTACGTGTCTTTTAAACAAGGAAACAGCTTGCTCAGTAAGACCCTGTTTTATTCAAATGCACCAAAGATTTGATAAACATGGTTTTCCTGAAAAGCAACATATTGCATGTAGCAAGCAAAAGAAAGGGATCACAATGAGTTTGAATAGTGCAGGATCCAAGGTATTTCATCAAGGACTGGAATATTTTACACTGCAAATGCCA